>NC_132922.1:33528214-33839880 GCF_047675955.1 Chlorocebus sabaeus | reverse complement strand
ATGCTAATGCAGAGTGTCAAACTGCTATTAGACCCCTGAGAGAGAAGGCTCATTTAGCTGAATATATTAAGGCTTGCAGTGGCATTGGAAGTAACTTACATAAGGCTACTGTTTTATCTCCGGCTATGGTTGGATTAAGAGTAGGAAAGAATATGCCCCATTTCTCAGGCTCTTGCTTTAATTGTGGGAAATTTGGACACACAAGAAAGGAATGTAAAAAAGGAAATCACAAGGCAAAAACTATTACCATCAATCAACAGAAAAGTCCCAGTGTATGTCCCCAGTGTAAGAAAGGCAATCACTGGGCAAGTCAGTGCCATTCTAAATTTAGCAAAGATGGACAACCTCTTTCAGGAAATGGGAAGAGGGGTTCAAGACTGAGGCATACCTGGCACAGCCAGTGCCCTTACAAATGTACAATTGTCCCCCGCCTCAGCAGGCAGTGCTTCCATAGACCTCTACAGCACAATTCCTGTGTCCTTACTTCCTGGGGAGCCACCAAAGAAGGTCCTCATGGGAGTTACGGGAACTTACCCTCAGGAAGAGTCAGTCTATTACTTGGAAGGTCTACTCTAAATTTAAAAGGTGTACATACAGGAATAATTGACTCTGATTATACCACAGAAATTCAATTAGCTATTCATTCCTCAACTCCATGGTCTGCCTTCCCAGGAGAAAGAATTGCTCAGTTGTTGCTGTTACCTTACATAAAACTAGGAAGCAGCACAGTGAAAAGAACAGGAGGCTTTGGTAATACTAATCCAGCAGGAAAGGCTGTGTATTGGGTTAATCAAGTGTCTGACAAAAGATCTATTTGCACAGTAACTATTCAGGGAAAAGATTTTGAAGGACTAGTAGATACTGGAGCTGATGTCTCTATTATTGCTATAAATCAATGGCTCCGGCACTGCCCTAAGCAAAAGGCATCCATTGGTGGTGTTGGAGTAGGAGCTGCCTCGGAAGTTTTTCAATGTTCTTTGATTTTACCATGTCAAGGGCTGGATGGTCAGGAAGGGACAATCCAACCTATCATTACACCTATTCTTGTCAATTTGTGGGGTAGAGACTTATTGAAACAATGGGATGCTGAAATATCTATTCCTATGGATCAATATAGTAATAATAGTAGAAAAATGATGAGAAATATGGGATATCAACCAGGAAAAGGACTGGGAAAAGATAAAATGGCCAATCAGAACCTTTAGAATTAAAAGGGCAAACAGATCGGACTAGATTGGGGTATCATTTTTAGCAGCAGCCATTGTTGAGCCTCTAGCTCCCATTCCTCTTGTTAGGCTAACTGACAAACTGGTTTGGGTGGAGCAATGGCCACTGAAATAGGAAAAACTGGAGGCTTTAAAAGAACTGGTGCAGGAACAATTGCAAAAGGGACATATAGAGCCTACTTTCTCCCCTTGGAATTCTCCTGTATTTGTCATTAAGAAAAAATCAGGGAAATTGATAATGTTAACAGATTTAAGGGTTGTTAATGTTGTGATTCAACCCATGGGCATACTATAACCAGGGCTGCCCTCCCCAACAATGATTCCAAAATACTGTCCTCTCATAGTGATAGATCTAAAGGATTGCATTTTTACCATTCCTTTAGCTGCCCAAGATTATGAAAAATTTGCTTTTACTGTTCCCACCATAAATAATAAAGAACCAGTAACACGGTGAAACCCTGTCTCTACTAAAAAATACAAAAAACTAGCCAGGCGAGGTGGCGGGCACCTGTAGTCCCAGCTACTCAGGAGGCTGAGGCAGGAGAATGGTGTAAACCCGGGAGGCGGAGCTTGTAGTGAGCTGAGATCCAGTCACTGCACTCCAGCCTGGGCGACAGAGCGAGACTCCGTCTCAAAAAAAGAAAAAAAAAGAACCAGTGGACAGATACTATTGGAAAGTACTACCACAAGGCATGCTAAATAGCCTGACTATTTGTCAAACTTATGTCAGGAAAGCTGTTAAGCCAGTTAGAAAACAGTTCAAAAAATGTTATGTTATCCATTACATGGATGCTACTCTGTGTACAGCTGAAACTAGGAAGAACGGCTGTTGTGCTACAAACAGTTAGAAAAGGCTATAAATGCAGCAGGGTTAATTATAGCCCCTGATAAAATCCAAACTTCTATTCCCTTTCAATATCTAGGAATGAAGGTAGAGCAAAGTGCTATTAAGCCTCCTCAAAAGGTTCAAATCCAAAGAGATAATTTAGAAACCTTAAATGGTTTCCAAAAATGATTAGGAGACATTAATTGGATTCATCCAACTTTAGGCACCTACCTATGCTATGTCTCACCTCTTTTCTACTTTACAAGGTGATTCTAACCTTAACAGTAAATACTCCCTGTCCAAAGAAGCATTGGAGGAACTTCAATTAATTGAGGAAAAAATTCAGCAAGCACAAGTAGAATGGATTAGTCCGATACAACCATTACAGTTTTTAGTTTTTCCTACTAAGCATTCACCTACAAGAGTTATAGTTCAACAGGATGATCTGGTTGAGTAGCTTTTTCTACCTCACAATACAACCAAAACGCTCACTCTGTACTTAGATCAAATTGCCGTGCTAGTAGGACGAGTGAGGCTGCACACAACAAAGCTAATGGGATATGATCCCAATCTGATTATAGTGCCATTAACTAAACAACAAATTCAACAAGCCTATATTAATTCCCAAGAATGGCAGGTTAATTTGGCTGGTTTTGTTGGCATTCTTGATAATCATTATCCTAACTCTAAAATCTTCCTGTTCCTAAAATTAACATCCTGGATATTGCCTTCTATTACTAAAAAAGCCCCTATTGAAGGGGCCATTACTGTTTCTACTGATGGATCTAGTAATGGAAAAGCCTCCTTTGCAGGACCTCAACAGCAAGTTTTTCAAACTGACTTTGCTTCTGCTCAAAGGACTGAACTTATGGTTATGATAACAGTGTTAAAAACTTTTAAACAGCCAGTAAACATTGTTTCTGATTCAGCCTATGTAGTGCAAGGCTCGCAAAATATTGAATGTGCCTTAGTTCGAAATGTGACTGATGAACAACTTAATCTTTTATTTTATTCTTTACAGCAAGCAGTACAACAAAGGCATTTCCCTTTCTATATCACTCATGAGAGCACATACTGACCTCCCTGGTCCTTTAACTAAACTTAATCAAAGGGCAGATGCATTGGTGTCTGCAGACTTTGCTGATGCACAAACATTTCATTCTTTAACCCATCTTAATGCCGCAGGCCTTAGAAAAAGATATGGTCTATCATGGAAACAAGCTAAAGAAATTGCACAACACTGTTCTGCCTGCCAAGTCCTGCATCTGCCACATCAAGGAACAGGCGTTAGCCCTACAGGTTTATCTCCAAATTCCATCTGGCAGATGGATGTAACACATATTCCTTCTTTTGGAAAATTGCCATTTGTTCATGTTTCAGTAGATACCTATTCACCTTTTATTGGGCCACATGTCAAACACAGTTATGGGAATCTCAGAAAAAATCAAAACTGATAACAGCCCAGGATATTGTAGTAAAGCCATGGCTACATTTTTTCAACAATGGAATATTACCCATACTACGGGTATTCTATATAACTCACAAGGACAAGAAATACTGGAAAGAGCTAATTGTACTTTAAAAACTCAAATATAGCCGGGTGCGGTGGCTCACGCCTGTAATCCCAGCACTTTGGGAGGCTGAGACGGGCGGATCACAAGGTCAGGAGATCAAGACCATCCTGGCTAACACGGTGAAACCCTGTCTCTACTAAAAAATACAAAAAGCTAGCCGAGCGAGGTGGCAGGTGCCTGTAGTCCCAGCTACTTGGGAGGCTGAGGCAGGAGAATGGCGTGAACCCGGGAGGCGGAACTTGCAGTGAGCTAAGATCCGGCCACTGCACTCCAGCCTGGGTGACAGAGCGAGACTCTGTCTTAAAAAAAAAAAAAAAAAAAAAAAAAAACTCAAATATAAAAGCAAAAGTGAGGGAACCAGGAATGTAAGACAGCACATATGCAATTGCATTTAGCTTTATTAACATTAAATTTTTTTAATTTACAAAAAGATCAACCCATGACTGCAGCTAAGCAACACCTGAGAGGACAAAAGGAAAACAAAAAGGCTGGACAAGATACATGGTAGAGGGATGCACATACATACAGCTGGGAAAAAGGAAAGATAATTTTATAGGGAAGAGGATTTGCCTGTGTGGGTGCCCACCAAACTTCTGAAGATCTATCATGAGCCACAGCATCTGGTGGATCCACCTGCACAGTGCAAATTGAAGGTTTAAGGATTGCTTTTAAGCCTTGATTTGCTTTCTCTGTGCCTTTTGTTAGAAGCGGCCTGCTTCTTGTTATAAACGGTAAGTTTTACCCCGTGGTAATTAACCAAAGAGGCAGAAGCTGAGTTACAAATGCTTCAGCAATGGCATGCCTCCTGGCCACAGCCACAAAAGCTTTTGCTTCTGTTTTAGTAGATTTACTAATGTGGGGGTGAGTGTATGCTTGTGTTCTTGCAGGAGATGAACAAACCGTATAGGTGCCCTCACAATGTGTATGACCATGATATAGGAGACTGAAAGGACCCATGGATCCCAACCATAGACCTGGTTCCCCCAGTTTGAGCCATGCTGAGAAACTGCTGGAGTGCCAGGGTTTCACCTATTGATGCTTAACAGATCAGTGCTTTCTGACTGAACTCCTCTCTACCCTGAATACAAGAGACCCTAATAGGTAGGCAGGAGTATCATCACCCCTATTCAGCATGAAGAAGTTACAGAAGACGGACCTTCATCCTTCTGCAACCACTAGGATGAAGGGTCCTCTTGTAAAAGGGAAAGGGGAGATAGGTAGGAAGCATTCAAACCAGAGCAACTCCATTTTGAATAAGGGCTAAGAAAAATGAAACTGGATCACCAACTGGCAATTAAGGGCTGCACAGCCTGCAATTGCCTTGCTCAATTAATTTTAAAAAGAGGCCGCCTTATACTAGTAATGGTAGCTGTGGCCGTTTGTACAAAAAAAGAGAAGGGGGCATGTTCGGAGAAAAACAGTATTGAGAGAGAAGCTGAGGCAGGGCTTGCATGTCTGCTAGACTTGCTGGCTCCTTGCTTCTAGCACTCCCATTATCTCAAGCAGCCATATGTTTATCACTCACTTGATACACTGTTTCCTTTCAACTTCCACATCCTCACCATCTGTTTCTTTGAGCACCAATAAATAGCGTGGGCTCCCAGAGCTCAGGGCCTTTGCAGCCTCCACACTCATGATGGACCCCTGGTCCCACTTTCTCTCTCAAATTGTCTCTTTCTCATTCCTCTGACTCTGCCGGACTTCATTGCCCCCATGACCTGGTGTTGGATCTGATCACCCCAACACTTCCTTCTGCTCCCCACAAACTGACAGCAGCCCACGTGGCCTTCAGCTGATGAAGGTAATAAAGTGTGGTACACATCCATACAGTGGAATATATTCACTAATGAAAAAGAACAAGTTACTGATGCACACAGGAACGTGGGTAACTCTCAACAGCTTTACACTAAGTAAAATGAGACAGATATAAAAGATACCTGTGGTGGGATTCTTTACCTGAAATTCTAGCAAAGGCAAAATGATGGTGCAAGAAAGCAGATCCATAGATGCCGAGGGCTGGGAAGGAGACTGCTGGGGATGAGCTGTAAAGGGGCACACAGGAACTTTGAGGGTGTGGAAACGCTGTGTCTTTATTGTTGTAGTGACCGCGTGGCTGCATACATTTATCAGACCTCATTGAGCTGCGCATGTCAATTATACCTCAACAAAGCTGATATTAAACATCAATTGCATGGTTGCACAACAATGTGAACGTTCTTAAAGCCACTAAACTGTGCACTTAAAAACGGCTTAAATGGGCCGGGCATGGTGGTTCATACCTGTAATCCCAGCACTTTGGGAGGCCAAGGTGGGCAGATAATGAGATCAGGAGTTCAAGACTGGCCTGGCCAACATGGTGAAACCCCATTTCTACTAAAAATACAAATATTAGCCGGGCACGGTGGTGCATGCCTGTAGTCCCAGCTACTTGGGAGGTTGAAGGAAGAGGATCACTTGAACCCTGGAGATGGAGGTTGCAGTGAGCCAACATCACACCACTGCACTCCAGCCCAGGTGACAGAGCAAGACTTCCTCTCAAAAAAAAAAAAAAGGGTTTAAATGGGCCAGGCTCAGTGGCTCTCACCTGTAATCCCAGCACTTTGGGAGGCCAAGGTGGGTGGATCACCTAAGCTCAGGAGTTCGAAACCAGCCTGGCCAACATGGCAAAACCCAGTCTCTACTGAAAACACAAAAATTAGCCAGTCATGGTGGTGAGAGGTGAAGCCAGCTGGACTTCTGGGTTGGGTGGGGACTTGGAGAACTTTTCTGTCTTACAAGAGGATTGTAAAATGCACCAATCAGCACTCTGTGTCTAGCTAAAGGATTGTAAATACACTAATCAGCACTCTGTGTCTAGCTAAAGGATTGTAAATGCACCAATCAGCACTCTGTAAAATGGACCAATCAGCAGGATGTGGGTGGGGCCAAATAAAGGAATAAAAGCTGGCCACCCCAGCCCACAGCCACAATCTGCTGAGGTCCACTTCTACGCTGTGGAAGGTTTGTTCTTTCACTCTTCACAATAAATCTTGCTGCTGTTTACTCTTTGGGTCTGCACCACCTTTAAGAGCTGTGCCACGAAGGTCCGCAGCTTCATTCTTGAAGTCAGTGAGACCACAAACCCACCAGAAGGAAGAAACTCTGGACACACCACCTTTAAGAGCTGTAACACTCACCACAAAGGTCCGTGGCTTCGTTCTTGAAGTCAGCGAGACCAAGAACCCACTGGAAGGAACCAATTCCAGACACAGTGGCATGTGCCTGTAATCCCAGCTACTTGGGAGGCTGAGGCAGGAGAATTGTTTGAACCTAGGAGGCAGAGGTTGCAGTGAGCTGAGATCGTGCCACTGCACTCCAACCTGGGCAATAGAGCAAGACTCCATCTCCAAAAGAAAAAGGTTTAAATGGCAAACTTTATGTTGCATATATTTTATCACAATTAAAATAAATACCCATCCCCCAAAAAAATCCAAGGTACTCTACATTATGGCAATAACAATTAGAAACTAAACTTTTGAAAAGAGCATTTACAATAGTACCCAAACCAAAAAACTACCTAGGAATAAAACTAATGAAAGATACACAAGACTCTACCCTGAAAAATATAAAACACATGTGAAAAGTAAAGTAGAGGTTCCTCTTCAAAGACTTTCTTCCTCGTCTACTTAAGAACAAATGGTAACTTCTCTTAGAAGCAAAATTTATTCAAAGACCTGTGCTAACATTCTTAAATATCTGCTAGCCGTAATAAATCAATGTACTTTATGTTCTTAACTCCCACACTTAGCCTAAACATTTGCCCTGGCGTGCTTCTACTGGTCCAAGCAAGCATTAGGTCATATCCTGTTCCTCTTCCTTATTTGAAGGTGTTTTTACCTTTCTCACCATTCCACAAGTTACTTCCTCCTTCCTTTGTTCTCCTTTGCCTTTGCCTCTTTTAAAAAGTTGTAAGTTGCTAGTCAATGAGGACAAATACAGAATGTGAGGTTCTGTTCCAGCCAGTGGAAACCCAGACACAGAAATAGGGTGGACAAGTCAGGTTATAAATGACCCTGTCTCCTGTGTTCGGTGTACTCTCATGGCAAAACTGCTAGCAGGTGTACCCTTTCTGCAGAAAGTATAAAAATGGCTTGCTGAGAAAATTAAATTTATATTCAAGTGCTTTTTGTTGTTGTTTGTTTTATACAGCACTGGGAAATAAGCATTTCAAACACACGAAATATAACTGAGGAAAAATTAAAGAATATCTAGATTAATGGAGGAATAGATCATGTTCACGGATTGGAAGAGTCAGTATTTTAATGCCAAATCTCCCTGATTTGATGTACAGATTCAGTGGAATATCACTCAAAATCTCAGCATTTTTGTGCACATTGAAAATGATTCTCCAGTGGACACAGAAAATCAAAGACCCCTGAGCAGCCAAAGCAACCCTAAAGAGAAGAACCCAGCTGGGGGATTTCACTGCCAGACAGCAGAACTTGTTTTAAAGCTGAGGCAACTAAGATCCTGAAGGTCCGCACAGGGACATATTCTCAGACCAGTGAAGCAAACAGGAGTCCCAGACAGACAGGAAGATGTGGTCCCACCTGACAGGAGGTGCAGCTCGAGGAGTGCATTACTTTCAGTAAAGGGCGCTGGGCCAACTGCATATCCACAGAGAAAAAATTATCCCTGACTCCACACCTCAGCCCTGATGCAGATGAATCAGAGAAGGATCCGGGATCAAAATGTAAACGCGAAAGCAAAAACGTCTGGAATTTAAAAACAGAAAGCATTTCTGCAGAGCCGGTGAGAGGAGGGTGAGCTGGGCCTGGACTGCCTGGCCTCCTTCCGGGCGGAGGCGAACCCAGAAGCCCCGCCGGAGCCGCGCGCCCTCAAGCGGCCCTGAAGCTGAAGAGGGGCGCTGAGCCTCTCCCCACCTCCTGGACCTGGCGGCGGCCTCTCCCAGCCCGAAGCCCACCGGCCGCCAGTGGCGGCCCAACCCTGCTAGGCCTGCTCCCCACCAAGCCGGGGGGCCTTCGGGCTGTGGAGGGCGGGAAGCGCAGCGCCTCGAGGCCTTCCGGCTGTGAAGGGCAGGAATCGCGGAACCCAGGACCACATGACTGTGGAAGGCGGGAAGCGCGGGGGGGCCCCGGAGCCTTCCGGGTGTGAAGGGCGGGAAACACAGCGCCCCGAAGCCTTCCAGCTGTGGAGGGCCAGAAGCGCGGCGCCCTCAGGCCTTCCAGCTGCCGAGGGCGGGAAGCGTGGGGCCGCGGGGCCTTCTGGGTTTGGAGGCACCGCTTCAGACCGCGGAGCAGCTCGGAGCCGCAGGAGGTGACTCCCACCAGCTGGGCGAACCTACCTAGTCCCGGGTGAGCCTACCTAGTCCCGGGCGAGCCTACCTAGGCCCGGGTGAGCCTACCTAGTCCCGGCCACGTGGACAAAGGCTTTGCCGGGGGGAGCTGTGTGGCCCCAGTGGTGGACGCGGGAGCGGGCGACTGGTCCCGGTGCCCAGGCTGAGCTGTGGGAGGAAGGGACAGCAGAAGGACGTGCCACACCCGTCTGCTGGAAGTGCCGCCACCCTGTGCGAGAGCTCACTGGCCTTTCCAGAGGGCCCGGGTGTACAGGGTGGAAAGCCGCTCTCACCGCCCCCCAGCCTTCTGAAAGAAAACGCTAGCTCCATCTTGCCCCTCTGGATTAAAGAGGTGGTCCACAAGGGTAGGGTAGAGTTAGGAGATCACCCATCTTGTAAATGCCCACTTGTTTAAAACAACAGTCATAGAACATGAATGTTTTCTGGAAATGATTTTTTGAAACAAAATTGTTAGACTACCCCAGAGCTGCCCCAGAGCGACATATCCACATGTGTTCACTGGATTAGAGGACAGGGAGGGGGACATGAGGAGGAAGAGAGCAGAGTTCCATGCCAGACTGGGAGTGTTTAGAAGGCATTTTCATATTCTAATTAGTCTTGTGTGTGCACTTCATTCCTCACTACTGTATGTAGACAATGCTAAATACTTTTTGGAAATACCTCATCTTTCTAGATATTCTAAAGTGACTGATATATGTTAAAAGTAGAGGTAGTAAAATAACACATTTTGTTTGGGTGCAGTGGCTCATGCCTGTAATCCCAGCACTTTGGGAGGCTGAGGTGGATGGATTACTTGAGCTCAGGAATTTGAGACCAGCCTGGGCAACATGGCATCTCCACAAAAAACACAAAAATTAGCCCTGCCGGTGACTCATGCCTCTAGTCCCAGCTACCCAGGAGGCTGAGGTGGGAGAATCCCTTGAGCCTTGGAAGTTGAGGCTGCAGTGAGCAAAGATCATGCCATTGCACTCCAGCCTGGACAACAGAGCCAGATCCTGTCTCTAAAATAAATAAATAAATAAATAAATAAATAAATAAATAAATAAATATTTTTAAGTAAATACATATGATTCTCCATCTTTCAAGCTCTTTCTCAAGTTCTAGTTCTTTGGAAGGCCTTCCCGGGATACTTTTCCTCAACGGATGCTGCCATTCTGCACTTTGAAACTGTGCCACATGTGTTGGAGCATTGTGGCTCACGCCTGTAATCCCAGCACTTTGGGACACCGAAGCAGGCAGATCACCTGAGATCGGGAGTTTGAGACCAGCCTGACCAACATGGAGAAACCCCATCTCTACTAAAAATACAAAATTAGCCAGGCGTGGTGGCGCAGGCCTGTAATCCCAGCTACTCAGGAGGCTGAGGCAGGACAATCGCTTGAACCCAGGAGGTGGAGGTTGCGATGAGCTGAGATTGCGCCATTGCACTCCAGCCTGGGCAACAAGAGCAAGACTCCATCTCATAAAAGAAGAAAGAAACTGCCACACTGGTTAGCTCAGGGTCCTGCTCTCTCTGTATGTGTGAGCTCCTTAAGGGAAAATTGTTTCTGTCATACACATTCTTGTTAATCTATTATATTTTTTATAGGAGTGTCAGCCATGAACCTTGTGATGGGTGAGGACAAGATATCACTTCTCCCCTATGAAAGCCACAGAAACCAGGGAAAGAGAGACCCTCAAAAGAACTTGACCTGGCAGACCACACCCTCCCTAAGGCTGCTGCAACCACAGAGTCCCTGGGGTTGCTCCATGAGGAAGCAGGACACAGAACAGGGAGCTATAGGACCTTCCCACTGCTATCCCTGCCCTCGCAAATGGCCTTTGCACAGCCTGGGTGCTGTTTGCCAATAAAATGAAGTGAAAACAACATATCAAAGCTAGCCCAGCCTTTGTGGCTGGCAGATCCTTTTTGGCAGATATTGGCAGGATTTTGTCAGAAAGACCTTGCAGTTCAACACAGGCACAAGGAAAGTTCAAGGAGAGAAAAAGGCTCCCCACAGCCTATTGCAGAGATGGCCTGAAAGGCACTTGGGCTGTGTGAGCCCTGTGGGAGTAACCGCTGAGCACTGACCGGACCCAGAGGTCTGGACAGCTGAGGTTGAAGAGACAGGGAGAAGGCTATGGCTCCAGTCAGCCTGTCCTAGAGGGTGGCTCACTGATTTGGAGCAGCAAGCCTGGGGGCGGGGGGGGACATGGGAGTGAATGCACACACCAGGTAGAGGAATCTTAATAAGGTTACTCCAGCTTTTGGGGTGGGACTTTTGCTGAATTGACCAATTGGTTGCCATCCCTGGCCTGGGAAAACTAAATCCCAGGTGCACTCCTCAGGCACTGGGACAGCCCACAAGCCCAGGGCTGGGGAGCAGAAGGCAGTTTATGGTGCTGTTGACCTCCCAGTTTCAAAGGGGTGTTCCCATAGAGCTGCCCAGCCTGCTCTCACCATTCCTTCACTGGACTCCACCTCCCTAGCACTGGCTGCTCTAGTGCTGACAACTACAGGAGGGACAGGTGAGCTTGAAGGGAGTTTGAAAACAAAAATACAAGCAATGGAAGGTCTTCCAGCTCAGCTCCAGTAATGGGGGCAGTCCAGAGGGAAACTGATGAAGGCACAGTGGCCAAACCCGGCACCCAAGGCCAGGACAACAATGTGTTGTTGATGAAGATGAGAAAGGAGGGACAATGTCCATCGACATCCCTGGTACCCCTAGCAAGGACTTGCAAAAGCAGAAAGAGATGCACTGCCAGGGGTAAGGCCTTAAACTCAAGACCACCAGGACACGTAAGCCCATGTCAGGGTATACACAAAGTGCACTGAGAATCCAGGTGCTTCAGATGAACTCATCATCTCAAGAACAGGCCTTTGATTAGAGCAAGGATTTCAGAGGGCACCTCACTCTCTCACCACAGAGGCCAGCATAAAGCCTGAACAAAGTGAGGGCAGCTGCCATAGAAGCAAACCTGTCAGACACTCGAGGAGATGGGGGAGTGGTACCCGATTGAAGTGTCACTGTAGAGACCTACCATGAGGGTGGGGGAGGCACCTTGGCAACCCTCAAGTCGCCCACCCATCAGAGGTGGCCAACACTTCATAATACCCCTGTTAAAAATACAGAGAGGCAGGGGTTTTGGTAACACCAGCCCATATTAGCTCTTTATTTCCTTCTCTATGATATTCCCAAGGCCTAAAAAAGTGACTAAGTAAGCAAATAAGTAAATAACCACTTTGGCCAAAAAGGTGTTTGAGATTATTACAGTGCTCTCTCTTAAATTAAATATTAATAAAAGGATGCCACACTTTGCCCCAGGAATAGGCCAGGATGCCAAGACCCAAGACCACGCCAGGAGCATGTACTCTGACCAATGAGGGCTCAGACATTAAGCCCAGTGGTCCCTGAAGCAGCTACCAAGAGGAAATCGTAACCCAAATATTGACAGAAATCCCAGAGCCATCACGATGGGGATGAGAGTGCTGAGGGACCTAGAAGACACAGCATTGGGTAATCAAGAAGATTTCCTTAGCGATAGGAACAGATGTGAGACCGTGAAGAGCTGACCAATACCCCAGACTTTAGGTCAATGGCTTTCCTAAAGAGGGCATCCCACTGAGCCATTGAAATGCTTGAGTGGATCTCTTTACTGGGTGGACTTATGTTTAGAAGGAATCAGGATGTTGAAGGTTTGCCACGCAGCTGCTCTGGAGCTGAGATCACGATCCAGCATCCAAAGATAAAGCAGGTAGTGCTTGGACATGTCCCTGGATGCAGTCCTGTGCCCTGTGATGCACCAAACAATGAGACTAGGACCCAACTGGGCCTTCACTTGACCAATGGATGATATATAGATCTCACACTGTTTCATGAAAGAGTCAAATATACAAAGCAACACTCAAAGGAGCCAAGAAATCAAAGAATAAGGCAGACAAACCCAATTTGTCAGTAGAGGGTGATTTATTGGGAACTTATGGACAGAAGCATGGTCTTGGGCAGCAGCAAGACAGGTAGACCTCTGTACTGTTACCCCCAAGACCCAGGGCTTATATACTACAGAAATACGATTTATGTATGCAATAAGGAATGTGCAGCACAATTAAAGTGAACCTTCCAGGAAAAGACAAGAATGCTACGTACATCATAGTCTGTAACTTATGCAAAACATCAAGGTTGTTTCCACCTGAGGCAGGAAATACTAGCTCTTTTTGTTGTTGTTGTTGTTGTTGAGACAGAGTCTCGCTTTGTCGCCCAGACTGGAGTGCAGTGGCCGGATCTCAGCTCACTGCAAGCTCCACCTCCCAGGTTCACGCCATTCTCCTGCCTCAGCCTCCTGAGTAGCTGGGACTACAGACGCCCGCCACCTCGCCCGGCTAGATTTTTATATTTTTTTTAGTAGAGACGGGGTTTCACCGTGTTAGCCAGGATGGTCTCGATCTCCTGACCTTGTGATCCGCCCGTCTCGGCCTCCCAAAGTGCTGGGATTACAGGCTTGAGCCACCGCGCCCGGCCGGAAATACTAGCTCTTAAATGAGGAATAGTGGATAAAACAGACCTGGGGTTAATCAGAAGTCAACATGGTGGATTAGCATGCAAAAGCATGCAAGTTGGAGTTGCTTCAGCCTCCACACACACTGAATTATTAGTGTGAGCAACAACATGCCAGACAGGGTGGTACATATGCAAACAGTAGAACACTGCCAGAAGAGACCACTGCACGTCAGAACATCACCAGGTTGTTTGAGGGGATGCTGCAGTTACCACTGGAGGCCTTGCCAGTGACCATGTCCCGGCATGTGGGAAATGGCAACTTCTGCTCTGATCAAGGAACTCAACTTATGATCCTCGATATGCAGGATTGCCCCCCATCTCGGGACACAGTCTGAACTTTCTCCCCAGTATACCGTCTGTAGCAGGCAGCAGGGTAAGTAAAAGATGCAGTACTTCAAGAGACACAGACACACACCAGCACCCCAATCTAAGCCAGAAAACATGACTTCTACAAAAGCAGGAGGAGCAGACAAGAGCCATAAGTAGGTAGGAAGGGGGATCAATTCACCTTTCCTTAGTGGCAGCTCAGAATGGGGAGTGGGTGTGGGCTGGATGTGGACATTACCCCCTTAAATTCTTTTCTTCACTTCCACAGCAGTGACTATAGAATCTGTGAAAGTGGGGCTCACACCACATCTAAGGGAATAGCAGACTCTGGACAGACAGCATCCCATAATCTCGAAGTCACCTTCCCTCTAGAATGGTCTGGGAGAATCTTGAAATCTAGCCCTGCCCAGGGAAGGATGGGGGGACATGTCAATGACAAACAAAGCCGGACACTAGTAAATGACAAGGACAGATTTTTGCCAGGAATGCACTATTGCAATCAGGAAAGGAGTCCAGCATGAGCTGATTTTGATTTGTGCAGAGGTGACTGGGTGCTTTCAAGGGAGAATGAGGGAGCCAGGTATGGTGGCCCATGCCTGTAATCCCAGCACTGGGAGGCCGAGGCGGTCGGATCACTGGAGATCAAGAGATTGAGACCAGCCTGGACGACATTTTTTTTCATCTCTACCAAAAAAAAACCAACAAAAATTAGCCAGCTGTGGTGACACAGCCTGTAGTCCCAGCTACCCAGGAGGCTGAGGTGGGAGAATCGCCTGAACCTGGGAGGCAGAGGTTGCAGTGAGCCGAGATCCCATCACTGCACTCCAGTCTGGGCAATAGAGCAAGACTCCATGTCAAATAAAGAAAGGAAGAATGAGGGGATAGGGAGAGGTTAAGCAAGTCATGGAAGTGAGAAATTATAGAATGTGGGGAAAGGGTTTTGTCCATTGGAAACCCATCTGGGTTTATTGACAGGGGTTTATTGAAGTTAGGCTCCTGTATTCCCACAGAGACTGGAAGGCAGGGGCCCTGTCTTCTGTTGTTGGCTGGAACAAACAGTAAATTCTTCTGACAACCTTGAGTTTTCTCAAGTACGCACTTGAAGCAGGCAGTGACAGGGGCCCTAGGGTCATCACAGGGATGAGCTGTTAGAGACTATGATAGTGTTTGTTCAAATCTTTATAAGCCAAGGTTGAGGCCTAATAGAGAAGGGGGCTCAGAGGAACCTGGCTGGAGTTTGGACAAGGAGAGAATCTTTTGCAGAGGAGATGTCACCAGGCTCTCGGGAGGAGGCAGTAATATTGTTGCACAACCAAAGGGAAGCCTGCAAGTCCAACCTATGGAAACAGAGGTCCTGAGAACACAGCCCAACACTACGGAACTGGCCTGTGGCAGAGACTAGAATGATTAGCTGGGCACCTGCTCCCCTGAATAAGACCACACTTCCCACCCTCTCTCACAGATGGAAACATTCCTCAATGGGATGTGAACATAAGTGCTTCCCATCCCTTCCAGGTCACACACTCACAGGGAAAGGGTTCTCCTTCCCTTTTCCTTTCCCCTTCCCACTGGCTGGAATACCACTCCCACCTACACACAAGGACATGACCCCAAGAAAGGTGGAATGGAAAGATAGAAGGAGCCTGCCCTAGGCCGGGCGCGGTGGCTCAAGCCTGTAATCCCAGCACTTTGGGAGGCCGAGGTGAGCGGATCACGAGGTCAGGAGATCGAGACCATCCTGGCTAACATGGTGAAACCCCGTCTCTACTAAAAAATACAAAAAAACTAGCCGGGCGAGGTGGCAGACGCCTGTAGTCCCAGCTACTCGGGAGGCTGAGGCAGGAGAATGTCGTAAACCCCGGAGGCAGAGCTTGCAGTGAGCCGAGATCCGGCCACCACACTCCAGCCTGAGCGACAGAGCAAGACTCCGTCTCAAAAAAAAAAAAAAAAAAAAGAAGGAGCCTGCCCCACTGATGGCTCCATGAAGCAGAGCCTCCATACCAACTCGAACTTCTACACACAAAAGAAAACCAGTTCTCTGGTTTTAAACCAATTTATTCTGGGTCTCTTTTGCCCCAGCCAAATTTACATCTAACTAATGTAATGTAATGCCTATCCTCACCAAAGCATGGGCAGCCCGACAGGTCATTTCAGAGCATCCAGGGAACAGAGTGGGTGGCAGAAAGAGATCAAGGACAAGGCCAGGCACAGTGGCTCATGCCTCTGATCCCACCACTTTGGAAGGCTGAGGCAGGCAGATCGCTTGAGGCCAGGAGTTCATGACTAGCCTGGTCAACATGGCGAAACATCGTCTCTAAAAATAAAAAAAGAGAGGGAGATCAAGGACAATACAAATTGCAATCTAATGATGATATTGCTGCAAGGGGAGTAGACGGTCATCCCTTGGCCTCTGCAATCAAATATTTCCCCAGAGAATCGATCCTCAGGGAGGGAGGAGGCTCATGCTGGGCGCCAGCCCTGTGCCACTGCTGAAAATCTCACTGCCACAGCGTCCTGAGCTGGCAGTGGCTTCCACTGGCATCTGGGAGCCAGGAGAGCATGAACCTGCGAGCCCCACCCATTAGGGCTGATTGGGAACACTCAACCACAAAGGGGGCCAGGGTCAGTGGCTCTTGCCTGTAATCCCAGCACTTTGGGAGGCCAAGGTGGGTGGATCATCTGAAGTCAGGAGTTCTAGACCAGCCTGACCAACATGGTGAAACCCCATCTCTACTAAATACAAAAAATTAGCTGGACGTGATGGTGCACGCCTATAGTCCCAGTTACTTGGGAGGCTGAGGCAGGAGAATCGCTTGAACCCGGGAGGCAGAGGTTGCAGTGAGCCAAGATGGTGCCACTGCACTCCAACCTGGGCAACAAAAGCAAAACCCTGTCAAAAAAAAAAAAGAACCACAAGGGGATGAAAAAAAATCATGCTAAGGGACATGATAAGGAAACTGTCAGGCAGATATAAAGGTAGACCATATAGCTGTGACCCCATAGTCAGACACTCTGAGGGAAGCCACACCCATGTGTCCCACTCATCTGGAGAGCTGCAGGATGGCACGCATCAGGTTGGGGAAGGTTTGGTCCCCACAGCCCTGACTGAGAAGTACATTCACTACAGATTTGTACAAAATAGAAGGCTCTGGGCTTCTGTTACCTGTTAGCCTAAAAAAAAAAAAAAAAAAAAAAAAAAAAAAGTGTGTGAAAGGCAGCAGGCCTATGCTTCTTGTTCCCTGGCCTGGAAGATTTCTTGCTCTGTGCAGACTGCATATAATAATGAATTTCATTCAAGACCAGCCTGGCCAACATGGTGAAAACTCGTCTCTACTAAATATATTTTAAAAATTAACCGGGTGTTGTGGCAGGCGCCTGTAACCCCAGCTACTCAGGAGGCTGAGGCAGGAGAATTGCTTGAGCCAGGGAGGCAGAGGTTGCAGTGAGCCAAGATCATGCCACTGCACTCCAGCCTGGGCGACAGAGCAAGACTCCGTCTAAAAAAATTTAATTTAATTTAATTTAAAAATAAAAAAAGGAGAATGAACTTCAGCTGTGCTTATGTAAGGAGCAAGGATGCACCAGGTAGCCAGGTCTTATCATGTAGGCCATAGCCTTGATCTCACGTATGTCCTTTCCCCATCTTGTTTACTGGTTCCAGAAAGAAAGAGAGAAAGAGAGAGAGAGAGAGAGAGAAAGGAAAGAAGGAAGGAAGGAAGGAAAGGAAGGAGAGAAAGGAAGAAGGAAGGAAGGAAAGAACGAAAGAAAAGAAAAGAAAGAAAACGTGGGGAAGGGAAAGGAAGAGGGAAGGAAGGGATGGAGGGAAGGAAGAAGGAAAGAGCCTTGTCAGGGACCTGGCATACAGGGGCTTAGGCTGTAAACTGCATAACGCCAGGAGATGCCATTCACATGGACTACATTAGTGATGGCATTTCCTGGAATTGTGCACTGTGGAACCCCTGACCCCAAGGGCACCCAGTGGGCTCTGTCACAGTCCCAAGCCCCGGTCAGCAGAGGTGATCTGCATGGTTTGACACTGGTGAGAGTCCCTGTGACCAACCTTGAATTTAGGCTGGGTAGAAAGGGAAAAGAGGCCAAAGGGGGCAGTGAGACTAGGAGAAAAAAAAAAGGGGGGGAAATTTCAAGGGACTGTAGTCCTCCAGGAGATCCAAGAATAGGAGTAGTTCAGGTGTGGGAAAGCGGCTAGAACTTTGCCATCTTCCTCAAAACATGACCTTGGGCAAATTGCAGTCCCACTCTGTGTTTCCGTCAATGAGGGACCCATCTGGTGGTCCCAGAAGGTGATAATACCGTATTTTGTTTTTGCTTTTTGTTTTTTGAGACAAAGTCTCGCTCTGTCGCCCAGGCTGGAGTGCAGTGATGGTATCTCTGTTCACTGCAACCTCCACCTCCCGAGTTCAAGCAATTCTCCTGCCTCAGCCTCCAGAGTAGCTGGGACTACAAGTGTGTGCCACCACACCCAGCTAATTTTTGTAACTTTAGTAGAGATGGGGTTTCACCATGTTGGCTAGGCTGGTCTCAAACTCCTAACCTCAAGTGACCCGCCCACCTCGGCCTCCCAGAGTGCTGGGATTACAGGCGTGAGCCACTGTGCCTGGACCCATATTTTGACTGTGTTTTTTCTATGTTTAGCTACGCTTAGATACATGAATACTTACCACTGTGTTCCAATGGCCTACAGTATTCAGCACAGTCCCCCACTGCGCAGGTTTGCCACCCGGGAGCAGTAGGCTATGCTGTCTGGCCAGGGTGGAGTAGTGTGTTTGTGAAGTACACTCTGATGTTCCCACAACAGCAACGCATTTCTCAGAACCTATCCCCGCCATTAACACGCGTGACAGTACTTCAACTCTTCCGGCCTGTTTGCTCTTCTATAAAATGCCCACCTCACAGGGGTTTGTGAGGATTAAACAAGACAACCAGGACCTGGCATTTGGTTGTTGCTCAGCAAATACTGGGTTCCTCTCCTCCCCTGTCACCTGGGCTTCAGGTTTCCTGAGCTTATCTGCAAACCTGTGCTGAACAAACACAGCTACAGCCTGAGGGGCTAGGAAACAAGAAAAGAGGACAAGAATGTAGTGTGTGGGAGGCAGAGGACAGGGTCATGGCCGTGCAAAACTCTACTCAGAATTGCAAGGGGGTTCTTCTGCTGCCCCTTCGAGCCCCCACACCAGAACTGGCTTTTCTGCTATTTTTAAGATTTCTTAAGTCAGGCCTTCTTTGCATGGGAGCTCCACCTCCACAATAGCCACTTTCTCCTTGGAATCTGACTTGGATCCCCACCTCCGCATTGTCAAAGGCCCCATGGAGCCTCTGAAACGCTCCCTCCTGTGGCCTTTTGAGTCTAGTGCCTGTGCTATGCATGGCTCATCAAGCTCTGTAAGTATTTGTGAAATCAAAATGTCTCCCCCCTGCCCAACACACACCCATGGCTCCTCACAGCCCACCTCCCCCACTGTAACCCCTCAGCCAATCCAGTCACATTAGACGTCTCGCATCCCCTGAAAAAGCTGAATGCCTTACCTTTGCCTAAACTGCCCTTCTCTCCCCTCTACCCACTGTCTCATTCCTCAGGACCCTTCTCAAAAGTCACTCCATCAAAAAGCCTTTCAGATTCCAGCAAACACAAGGGAACTTTCGCTCATCCCCATTCCTCAAATCACTTTATGAAATTATTTATTTATTTTGAGATGGAGTCTTACTCTGTTGCTCAGGCTGGAGTGCAGTGGCACGATCTCAGCTCACTACAACCTCCACCTACAGGGTTCAACAGTTAATTTTTGTATTTTTATTAGAGATGGGATTTCACCATGTTGCCCAGGCTGGTCTCAAACTTCTGACCTCAGGTGATCCAGCCACCTTGGCCTCCCAAAGTGCTGAGATTACAGGCATTGGCCACCACACCCAGACTGAAAATTTTTAAGTTTTTAACCTTAGCAGCTAATAGCAGAGTTCTTCTTTAAAAGGTATTTAACATCTGTTTTTGGAAGATATATTAATGAAATTGGATACTTGGGTTTCCTGGGCATGTCAAACCGTAGCCATCAACATGATGTACCCTACCTTCTCATCAAATTCCTAATAAGACAAGCTTTCATTTCTTTATGACAAAACCACCCTACGCATTTAAGTTCCTTACCCAGAACTTGTCTTCATCTAAAATTTTCATAAATCAAATTATTTGGAAAATTTTCAATACTGATCACAAAATAATCAAATTATTTTACACATTTAAAAATATCCAAATCTATTATCATTCAACTTTTTTAATATTTCAAAATAAGTGACAAGACGAATATCAAATCCTCTTAACTATTTCAAATTAATCACAACCATAATGTGCCAGATTCTCTAACATGACAGTCTCCAAAGTATTTCAAATGCCTTGAGAAACAAATAATACATACAAATTACCATGATGATTTCAATTTTTTTCTAAACCTAATGCAAAGTAGTAATAGCACGGATTTGGTAGACATTTTTCTTGTCACAATGCTTATTTCTACACCTTCACAGCATTTTCCTATGCTTACCACTTTGAGGAGATCAGAATTACTGTCTCAATTTGGCTGGGACTACTCAGTCCAAAATTTGGAACTGAGATGGGTTACAGATTTTAGTATAGTTAGAGTTTCTGAATTGCATCAGAACAGCTGGGTCTACTTTCAGAGTAGCCCCTCCTGAGGTTTACTTTTACTCATGGTTCTACAGATTGTATGGGAAGCATGGCACCAGTATCTGCTTCTGATGAGGGCCTCAGGAAGCTTCCAATCATGGCATAAGGCAAAGGGGGAGCAAGCAAATCATGGTGAGAAAGGAAGCAAGAGTGAGAGGGAGGAAACGCCAGGCTCTTTGAAACAACCAGATCTCACATGAACTCATAGACTGAGAACTCACTCATTACTGCAGGACAATACCAAGTCATTCATAAAGGTTCCATCCCCGTGACCAAAACACCTCCCACTAGGCCCACCTCCAACATTGGAGGTCACATTTCCACATGAGATTTGGAGAGGACAAACATCTAAACCATATCAAAATTTTTCATGTATTTGTCTAAATTGATTCCTATGTATTTCATATTTTTGTAGCTATTGTAAATGAGATTGCTTTCTTGATTTCTTTTTCAGATTATTCACCATTGACATATATAAATGCTACTAATTTTTGTACGTTGAGTTTGTATCCAGCAACTTACTGAATTAGTTTACCAGTTCTAGCAGTTTTTTGGTGGAGTCTTTAGGTTTTTCTAAGTGTAAGTTCATGTCATCTGTGAACAAGGCTATGATTTCTTTCTTTCCAATTTTAATGCTCTTTATTTTTTTCCCTTGCCTAATTGCTCTGCCAGGACTTCCAATATTATGTTAAATAAAAGTGGTGAAAAGTGAGCATCCTTGTCTTATTCCAGATGTTAGAAGAAAGGCTTTCAATATACAACGTTAGCTGTGTGTTTGTCAACTATGGCCTATGTTATTTTGAGGTATGTTTCTTCTATACCCAGTTTGCTGAGAGTTTTTACTATAAAGGTGTGTTGAATTTTATTGGATGATTTTTCAATATCTATTGAAAAGGTCATATGGCTTCTGTTCTTGGTTCTGTTAATTAATGTGATGTATCACATTTATTGATTTGCATGTGTTGAATCATCCTTGAATTCCTGGGATGAATTTTACTTGATCATGGTGAATTATTTTTTAACATGCTGTTGAATTTAGTTCACTAGTATTTTGCTGAGAATTTTTGCATCTATGTTTATGCATGATATTGGCCTGTAGTTTTCTTTTTTGTTGTGTCTTTGTCTGGTTTTGGTACCAGAGCAATGCTGACTTTCTAGAATAAGTTTAGAAGTATTCCCTCCCCTTCCAAATTTTTTGAAGCACTTGCTTGAATAGAATTAGTGTTTTTTTTTTTTTTTTAAGACAGACTCACTCTGTTGCCCAGGCTGGCGGGAGTGCAGTGGTGCCTTCTGGGCTCACTGCAACCTCCACCTCCTGGGTTCTAGGGATTCTCCTGCCTCAGCCTCCTGAGTAGCTAGGATTACAGGCGTCCACCACCACGCCAAGCTAATTTTTGCATTTTTTTTTTTTTTTTTTTTTTTTGAGACGGAGTCTCGCTCTGTCGCCCAGGCTGGAGTACAGTGGCCGGATCTCAGCTCACTGCAAGCTCCGCCTCCCAGGTTTACGCCATTCTCCTGCCTCAGCCTCCCGAGTAGCTGGGATTACAGGCGCCCGCCACCTCTCCCGGCTAGTTTTTTTGTATTTTTTAGTAGAGACGGGGTTTCACCGTGTTAGCCAGGATGATCTCGATCTCCTGACCTCGTGATCCGCCCGTCTCGGCCTCCCAAAGTGCTAGGATTACAGGCTTGAGCCACCGCGCCCGGCCGATTTTTGCATTTTTAGTAGAGACGGGATTTCACTATGTTGGCCAGGCTGGTCTTGAACTCCTAATCTGAAGTGATCCACCTGCCTCAGCCTCCCAAAATGCTGGGATTACAGGTGTGAGCCACTGTGCCTGGCAGGATATTATTTCTTCTTTAAATGTTTGGCAGAATTCAGCAGTGAAGCCATCAGGTTCTGGGCTTTATTAATTAATTTATTTATTTATTTGACATAGTCTTGCTCGATCACCCAGGCTGGTGTGCAGTGGGGCAATCTCGGCTCACTGCAACCTCTGCCTCCCAGGTTCAAGTTATTCTTGTGCCTCAGCCTCCTGAGTAGCTAGGATTACAGGCATGTGCCACCACGCCCAGCTAATTTTTATATTTTTAGTAGAGATAGTGTTTTGCTATGTTGGCCGTGCTTATCTCGAACTCCTGTCCTCAAGTGATCTGCCCACCTCAGCCTCCCAAAGTGCTGGGATTACAGGCGTGAGCTCGCACGCTTGGCTGGCTTTTCTTTGGTGAGAGACTTTTTATTACTCTTTCAATCTCATTACTCATTATTGATTTGCTGAGGTTTTCTATTTCTTCACGGTTCAATCTTTTTTTTTTTTTTTTTGAGATGGTGTCTCGCTCTGTCACCCAGGCTGGAGTGCAGTGGTGCAACCGTGGCTCACTGCAACCTCCGCCTCCCAGGTTCAAATGATTATGCTGCCTCAGCCACCCGAGTAGCTGGGATTACAGGTGCCCACTACCAAGCTCAGCTAATTTTTGTATTTTTAGTAGAGACGGGGTTTCATGATGTTGGCCAGGCTGGTCTCTAACTCCTGAACTCGAGTGATTCACCCACCTCGGCCTCCCAAAGTGCTGGGATTACAGGCGTGAACCACCACGCTCGGCCAGCTTTTCTTTGGTGAGAGACTTTTTGTTACTGTTTTGATCTCATTACTCATTATTGATTTGTTGAGGTTTTCTATTTCTTCACGGTTCAATCTTTTTTTTTAAGATGGAGTCTCGCTCTGTCACCCAGGCTGGAATTCAGTGGTGTGAACTTGGCTCACTGCAACCTCCGCCTCCCAGATTCAAACGATTCTCCTGCCTCAGCCACCGGGGTAGCTGGGATTACAGGCGCCCACTACCAAGCTCAGCTAATTTTTGCACTTTTAGTAGAGGCGGGGTTTCATGATGTTGGCCAGGCTGGTCTCCTACCTTGGCCTCCTGAAGTGCTGAGATTACAGGCATGAGCCACTGTGCCCAGTGGTCTTCATAGTTTAATCCTGATATATTGTATACATCCAGGAATGCATGCATTTCTTCTAGGTTTTTTAATGTGTTGCTGTGTAGTTGTTTATATAGTTTCTAATGATTCTTTGTACTTCTGTGGTCTCAGTTATGTCTCTTTTTTCATTTCTGATTTTATTTGATTTTTTGCTCTTTTTTCTTAAAGGTTTATTTTATCTTTTCAAAAAGGCAGCTTTTTGTTTCATTGATTATTTGTAATTCTTTTAGTCTCAATTCCATTTAGTTCTCTGATCTTTATTATTTCTTTCCTCCTAATTCTGGCTTTGGTTTGCTCTTGCTTTTCTAGAGCCTTGAGGCATATCATTAGGTTGTTTATAAGAAGTCTTTCTACCTTTTTTTTTCTTGATTTCACAGTGTTTGGAATCTACTTTTTTCTTATAAGCATTTATTGCTATAAACATCCCTCTTGTTACTGCTTCTGCTGTATCCCCTAGATTTTGGCTTGTTGTATTTCCATTTCCATTTGTTCCAACTTTTTAAAATTTCCTTCTTAATTTCTTTATTGACCCATTGATTGTTCAGGAGCATGTTGTTTTGTTTCCATGTGTTGTGTATTTTCCAAGGCTTCTGTTATTATTGATTCTGGTCTTATTCTATTGTATTCAGAAAAGATAATTGACATGACTTCTACTTTTTTGAATTTGTTGAGAATTGTTTTGTGGCCTAAGATATAGTCTATTCTGGAGAATGTTCCATGTGCTGATGAAAAGCATATGGATTGTGTAGCAGTTGGGTGAAATGTTCTGTAAATGTCAGTTAGGCCTTGATCTAGTGTGTAGTTGAACTCTGATGTTTCTTTCTTGATTTTCTGTCTGGATCTGGATCTGTCCATAACTAAGAGTGGGGTGTTGAAGTCCCCTACTGTTATTGTATTGCAGTCCCTCTCTCCCTCTAGATCTAGTCATGTTTGCTTTATACACTTAGGGGCTTCAGTGTTGAATGCATAGATATTTATAATTGTCATATCCTTTTCATGAATGGACCTCTTTATCCTTGTGTAGTGACCTTCTTTATCTCTCTTTACAGTCTTTTATTTGCAGTCTATTTTATCTGATATAAGAATAACTACTCCTGCTCTTTGTTGGCTTCCAGTTGCGTGGAATGTCTTTTGCTATCCCTTCACTTTCAGTCTCTGTGTGTCTTTATAGGTGAGATGGGTTTATTGTAGGCAGCATATAGTTGGGTCTTGTTTCTTTATCCCATCAGCCAATCCATGGCTTTTAACTGGAGAATTGAGTCCATTTACATGCAGAGTTATTATTGATATTATTACTACTGCAATATTGTTGCTTGTTTTCTGATTGTTTTGTAACTCCTTGCTTCCTTTCTTTCTTTCTTCCTATATTTATTCCCATCTTTCTTAGAGGTTAAGTGATATTCTCTGGTAGTATGTTTTAACTCATTGCTTTTATTTTTAATGAATCTATTTTAGGTTTTTGCATTGTAATTACCATGAGGCTTACCAAAAACATTTTTTGTTATAACAAGTTATTTTAAAGAGATGACAACCTAAAGAAAATAATAAAAATGAACAAGGAAAAAAAGTTTTAACTTTACAATTTAATTTCATCCCCCATATTCTGACTTTATGTTGTATCAATTTATGTGTATTTCTATAATGTCTATCTCCTAACAGATTGCTGTAGGTATTGTTGTTTTTGATAGCTTTGGCTTTTGGGCTGCATACTTACTAGTTATGAGTGGATTGCACACTGAAATTATAGTATTAGAGTATTCTGGGTTTGTTCATGTACTTAATTTTACCAGTGGATTTCATACCTTTACATGTTTTCTTTTTGCATGTTATTTTTTTTTTTTTTTTTTTTTTCTGATTGAAGAATTCTTAGCACTTCTTGTAACACAGGTCTGGTGGTGGTGAACTCTCTCATCTTTTGTTTGTCTGGAAAAGACTTTGTGTCCTCTCCATATTTGAAGGGACACTTTTCTAATACAGTATTCTTAAATGGCAGTTTTTTTCTTTCAGCACTTTGAAAATGTCATCCCATTCCCTTCTGATCTGTATAGTTCCAATTGAGAAATCTGTTGCCAGATAAATTGGAGCTTATTTATATGTTATTTGCTTTTCTCTTGCTGCTTTTAGGATCCTTTCTTTATCCTTGACCTTTGAGCATTTCATTATTACATGCCTTTTGGTAGTCTTATTTGGGTTGAACCTGTTTGGTGTTCTCTGACCTTCTGATATGGGATATTTGTCTCTTTCTCAAGTTTGGAAAGTTTTTTAGGTGTCTGTTTGTGTTTCATTTTGAATAAGCTTTCCACCCTTTGCTCTTGCTCAGCTCCCTTCTGAACACCAAGAATTCTTAGATTTGGTCTTTCGAGGTAATTTTCTATATTTAGGAGACAATTTTTATTGCATTTTGTTCTTTTTATGTTTTTGCTCCTCTGTGTATTTTTTAGAAGCCTGTCTTTGAGCTCACTGGTTTTTCCCTCTGCTTGATTCATTTTGCTGGTTGAGAGTCTCTAATTATATATATATATATATATTTTTTTTTTTTTCTTTTTTTTTCTTTTTTTTTTTTTTTGAGACAGTCTCACTCTGTCGCCCAGGCTGGAGTGCAGTGGCGTGATCTCTGCTCACTGCGACCTCTGCCTCCTGGGTTCAAGCAATACTTCTGCCTCAGCCTCCCAAGTAACTGGGACTACAGGCATGCACCACCACGCCCAGCTAACTTTTTGTATTTTAGTAGAGACGGGGTTTCACCGTGTTGCCCAAGCTGGTCTCAAACTCCTGAGCTCAGGCAGTCTAACCACTTTGGCCCCCCAAAGTGCTGGGATTACAGGTGTGAGCCACCATGACTGGCCATGAATTTTTTAGTTGAGTGAATTTATTTCTCAGCTCCAAGATTTCTGTTTGATTATTCAAAACTTCAATCTCTGTGTTAAATTTCTCTTGTGAATTTCTGAATTACTTTTGTATGTTATCTTGGAGATCACTGAGTTTTCTCAAAACAGACATTTTGAATTCTTGGTCAGAGGTTCACATATTGCTGACTCATTAAGGTCAAGTCACTGGTTCCTTGCTTTGTCCATTTGGGGTCACAGTTCCTTCTTTGCTATTGTTTCCTGTGATGTGAGTCTGTGTCTTTGCATTAAAGGATTTGTTGTTTATTTCAATCTTCTCTGTCTGGCTTGCTTTGGTTTTTATTTGATATGTTTGCTTGGAGTTTTTATTTTTAATTTACCTGTTGATTATTTATTTATTTATTTATTTATTTATTTATTTATTTATTTATTTTATTTTTCTTTTTTTCCAGCGAGATCACTGCCTCCTTTTTGACACTAGATGGTGGCATAAGCCCAAGTTTGCCTTGGTTCTAGAAAGCAATTAAGAGTGCCACCCTAGAAAGCAATTAAGAGTGCCAATTAAGAGGCGCGGTGGCTCACGCCTGTAATCCTAGCACTTTGGTAGGCTGAAGCGGGCAGATCACGAGGTCAACAGATCAAGACCATCCTGGCCCACATGGTGAAACTCCGTCTCTACTAAAAATACAAAAATTAGCTGGGTGTGGTGGCGGGTGCCTGTAGTCCCAGCTACTCAGCAGGCTGAGGCAGGAGAATCGCTTGAACCTGGCAGGCGGAGGTTGCAGTGAGCGGAGATCGCAACACTGCAGTCCAGCCTGGTGACAGAGCGAGACTCCATCTCAAAAAAAAAAAAAAAAAAAAAAGAGTGCCACCCATAAGGATGAGGGAGGTACCAAAAGGGACATTTCAGTAGTGTGAGAAGGATGGTTAGGGGTTGTGCCCAGGGGACCTGTGAAACAAACCTACCACATGGTGCTGCTGAACAACCACGCTGATTTGCTGTCTCCTTTGGCCAAATTAGAGCAGGGCGTCCAGGGCTGGGGATGGTGGTCCTGCCTCCCCACTCTGTCTCTCCTCTGGGATGTTTCTTCTTTCAGGCACACGGGATGCTTTCTGCGGGTTGAGTCAGGGACAGGTTTCCTGCCAGTGAACCCACGATGATGGAGAAGCCGGTTGGTCATCTTGATCTCACTTTTTCCAGTGAAGAATGCATGAGTCAGTGAATTTTCTGCACGCTTGGTGTGGGGCAGATTTGAGGGAGGGGCATCATGGATATAGAAGTCTGAGTCTCAGCCAGGCGCAGTGTTTCACACCTGTAATCTCAGCACTTTGGGAGGCCGAGGCGGCCTGACCTCAGATCACCTGAGGTCAGGAGTTCAAAACCAGCCTGGCCAACATGGTGAAACCCCCTCTCTCCTAAAAATACAAAAATTACCCGTGCATGGTGGCGCACACTTGTAATCCCAGCTACTCAGGAGGCTGAGGCAGGAGAATTGCTTGAACTCAGGAAGCACAGGTTGCAGTGAGCCACTGCACTCCAAACTGGGTGATACAGCAAGACTCCATCTTTAAAAAAAAATTATTTAAGTCTGATTCTCTTGAGGTCGTCTCAAAGTTTTTTCATCTGTGGCCCCAGGAAATGTCTCATCTTCATATTTGAGTTCTGGAACATTGCTGATGATGATCTTGGTGCTACGTGTTTCTTTTCAGTTTTCTGTTGGGGAAGTAAAGCCAGCTTCCTTCTGCAGCACCATTTTGAAACCCCTAGTGAAATTTTTTGATTGAGAAATATTCTGCAAATGTTTTTATATTTTACTTCCTTTTCAGTGATCACTATTCTCTAGCCATGTGATTGACAAGGACTTTCTCATAGTTCTATACCTTCCACCACATCATTCTCTCTTCCTCCCATAAATAGGAATCAAAATTCTCAGCCTCTCATTCTATGGACTCATCTCACATTATCTCTCCCAGCATTATTTCTAGTCAGTCACCTACAACCCTCTCCTCTGTTTCTTCAAATCTCAATGTACCTTTTCTTTTTTTTTTTTTTTTTTTTTTTTTTTGAGACGGAGTCTCACTCTGTCACCCAGGCTGGAGTGCGGTGGCATGATCTCAGCTCTCTGCAACCTCTGCATCCCAGATTCAAGCAATTCTCCTGCCTCAGCCTCCCGACTAACTGGGATTAAAAGCGCCCACCACCGCACCCCGCGCTCAGCTAATTTTTGTATTTTTAGTAGAGACGGGATTTCATCATGTTGGCCAGGCTGGTCTCGAACTCCTGACCTCCTGATCCTCCCACCTTGGCCTCCCAAAATGCTGGGATTACAGGCGTGAGCCACCATGCCTGGCCAATTTTTATATTTTTAGTAGAGACAGGGTTTCACCATGTTGGCCAGGCTGCTCTCAAACTCCTGATCTCAAGTGATCTGCCCACCTCAGCCTCCCAAAGTGCTGGGATTACAGGCGTGAGTCACCATGCCCGACCAATGTACCTTTTCTTTAAAATATAAATTTAATTGCTATTCCTGCATGTAATTATTCTCACTCTGGCTTCATGCAACAGGAAGACCCCCTAGCATGAGAGCTAAAAACTTCTAACTTCTTTACCAAGCACCCATCTGGCTCTCGTTATCCTGGGCTCTGCCACTGACTACCTGTGTGGCATTGGTCACATAATTTCTCTATCAGAGCCTCAGTGTTGTAGTTTGGTTGTGCGGTGGTGGTGGTTTGGTTTAGTTTTGTTGATGCCAAAACTCTTTCAAAAATCTGATGAGATTTATGAACTCTCTTTCCAGAGAAAAGCACACTCACACAAATATTTTTCAAATTATTTCCAAGTGTTTACAAACTTCCTAGAGCCTATCTATGGACTTCAGTATAACAATCCTTGGACTGGCCCCCCATCTTTTTATTTAAATAGCTCTCTCTGGCTCTAACTCTAATTCCTCTTAGAAATAAAAATAGAAAAAGAACAATTTCTATCTCTGCTAAGAGCTCACCTCTGAGAAAAAGGGCGTTGACATCTCTCAGCCACATTCTGAAAATCAGGATTCTGGAAAGTCCTGTGCTCTAAGATAAGTGGTCTAGGCAAGAAAACTCTATACAGCTCTTTATTTGCCCCTTAGAAATCAAATCACTAATCACTTGTACAATTTGGTGGCATTCTCCCTTCAGGTAAGAGGTGTCCCTCTTTCAATCTCCATAAAATGTAACTAACATATTTAGCAGCTTGGAACTCCCACTTGTGGTACATTTAGTGGGGAATGTTGCATTGAATTTAAACAGATACGTTGTTCATAAGATTTTTTTTTTTTTTGAGATGGAGTTTTGCTCTTGTCACCCAGGCTGGAGTGCAATGACGCGATCTCAACTCACTGCAACCTCCGCCTCCCAGGTTCAAGTGATTCTCCTGCCTCAGCCTCCCAAGTAGCTGGAACTACAGGCACCCACCACCACGCCTGGCTAATTTTTGTATTTTTAGTAGAAGGGGGTTTCACCATGTTGGCCAGGCTAGTCTTGAACTCCTGTCCTCAGGTGATCTGCCCACCTCGGCCTCCCAAAGTGTTGGGCTTACAGGCATGAGCCACAGCACCTGGCCCGTTCATAAGATGTTTATTTTGTTTTGTTGGGGTTTTTTTTTAAATTTGTTTTGTTTCGCTTTTGAGACAGTGTCTCATTCTGTTGCCTAGGCTGGAATGCAGTGGTGTGACATCAGCTCACTGCAGCCTCAACCTCCCAGGCTCAAGTGATCCTCTCACCTCAGTATCCTGAGTAGCTTGGACTACAGGCATGCGCCACCACACCTGGCTCATTTTTTGTATTTTTTGTAGAAACGAGGTTTCACCATGTTGCCCAGGCTGGTCTCAAATGGGCTCAAGCGATCCCCTCGCCTCAGCCTTCCAAAATGCTGGGATTACAGATGCGAGCCACCGCACCCAGCCCATATTTTTATTTTGAAAAACAATTAAGGACTGGCTAAATGAGAATTATATTGGAAACCCCATTGTGCACTATTTACCTTTTAAAAGTGTAACTTTTCTAGCACCATCACTAAAAATGGCCCACAGCAGGATCTCCCATTTATACTGGCATGGAACAATTTTATGTGTGCCTGTAGAACCCTCAGTTGGGTCTCCAATACACTGCTAAGAGAACTAAGCTTGATGCTAAGTAGCTATACCTTGGTGCCTATAACATCTATTCCCAGAAAGCAAGACGCTTTCAGAGCATTTGAGGTGGCACTAAGGAGATAAGAGCAAGCTTAAAGGATCTTCCACTGGAGATGTTCCCATCTGAACAATGAAAAGGAAATACCTGGGCCAGTTGCGGTGGCTCATGCCTGTAATCCCAGCACTTTGGGAGGCCGAGGTGGGTGGATCACCTGAGGTCAGGAGTTCAAGACCAGCCTGGGCAATATGGTGAAACCCCATCCCTACTAAAAATACAAAAATTAGCCCGGCATGGTGGCGCACACCTGTAATCCCAGCTACTCGGGAGGCCGAGGCATGAGAATCACTTGAATATGGGAGCCAGAAGTTGCAGTGAGCCAAGATCATGCCACTGCACTCCAGCCTGAGCGACAGAGAGAGACTCCATCTCAAAAAAAAAAAAAAAGGAAAAGGAAGTACCTGTGGTTCCATTTCATAGAAACAAACCTGAGAGAAATCAGGGTTCCATAGTGGTATTCCAGAAAGGATAAAATGTAAAGTGTACTCGAAGAGTGTTTCAACTCATGAAAAGAATGACAATGATGTGCAGTATGTGTCAGTGGTGACTGTGTTATCCTCTTTGTTGTCACCTTACTATTAATACTAATTGTATTGCATTGGCATTTTATTATATCAAGAAATTGTTAGATACATATGTTTATTTGTTTAAAAATATCAAAAATTATAGTTAAAAGAGTAATTAGTCCGTTGACCATGAGGGAGAGATATATATATGACTTTAGAATCAGAGATGATATAAGAGAGAAAGTAAAACATTTGAAAAGTGTGGAACCCATTCAAGGAGGAGAGTGGTTAGTTATTAATACGACCTGGATAGAGGGCTCATGACTTCACCAACTCAAATCAGGAGCACAAATGTTGTGAAAGTAACCTGTGTTATAGGATGGAGGGATGCTCCAGGATTTCAAGGAAAAAATGCAGGCCTGAAGAGATCTATTAACATTAGAAAGATTTCAGTTTGTATTATCAGTTTGCTTTTGTTGCATAACAAAACACCCCAAAACTCAGTGGCTTAAGTTTTCTCTTTTTATTTCTCCTCTTTCTGTGGGTCAGTTGAACAGCTCTTCTGGTCCGGTCTGGTTCAACTAGTGCTGAATGTTCAAGGCTGAATGGTCAATGTCTGGTAGTTGGAAGGCTGCTTGGTCTGAGGGGGCTTCAGCTGGGATGGACTGACTCTGCCCCGCATGGCCTTTTACCCGCCAATAAGTCAGCCTCGGCTTCCTCACATGGAAGCCTAAGGATTCCAGAAAGCAGGCCCCAATGTGTCAAGTTTGCTATGGCCCCAGTGGCCAAAACAATTCTAATGACCAAGCCCAGGATCCATGTGAGACCCGATTACTCAAGCAGGTGTGAACAAACTGAGGGCCATTACTTTAATAACTTATTACAGCTTGTTAACAGTTTGATTTATTAGCTTTTTCAGGTGTTGCATAGATGCTTAGAAATAATTTTGTGTTAAATTTGTAAGTCTAGCAGTCAGCATTTGAAACTTTTAAGAGAAACATGCACATAAAATTTGCGACGCGGTTTGAAATGTCTTAGGAAATTTAATGAATCAAGTTTGAAGTAGTGTTAAGTGTTTAAGGAGGATTTAGTCTCTGACATTTATGAGTTAATAGCACATGAATCAAAGAACAAGTAAAACAGATTGTTCTTATTTTATGCCAATATTACCAGATTAATAAATGGACTAGAGCAGGGCACGGTGGCTCATGCCTATAATCCCAGTACTTTGGGAAGCCAAGGTGAGAGGATCACTTGAGTCCAGGAGTTTGAGGTCAGCCTGGGCAACATAGTGAGACCCTGTCTCTACAAAAAAATTTAAAATTAGCCAGGCATGGTGGTGCACACCTGGAGTTCCAGCTACCCTGGAGGCTGAGGCTAGAGGATCACTTGAGCCCAGAAGGTTGAGACTGCAGTGAGTTGTGACTGTGCAACCACACTCCAGCCTACATAACAGAGCTAGAACCTGTTTCAAATAAGTAAGTAAGTAAGTAAGTAAGTAACTAAATACATAAATAAACTAGCAAGCTTTGTAAGTTAAATTTAAAAGCTTAAAGACTGGATGTGGTGGCTAGTGCCTGTAATCCCAGGTACCCGGGAGGCTGAGGCAGGAGGATAACTTGAAGCCATAGTTTGAGATCAGCTGACCAGCCTGGGCGACATAGTGAGACACTGTCTTTTAAAAAAAAACAAAAACAAAGGCCAGGGGCCGTGGCCCACGCCTGTAATCTCAGCACTTTGGGAGCCTGAGGTGGGTGGATCACGAGGTAAGGAGTTCGAGACCAGCCTGGCCAGCATGGTGAAACCCCCTCTCTACTAAAAATACAAAAAAATTAGCTGAGCATAGTGGCAGGTGCCTGAATCCCAGCTACTCGGGAGGCTGAGGTAGGAGAATCCTTTGAACCCGGGAGGCGGAGGTTGCAGTGAGCAGCGATTGCGTCACTGCACTCCAGCCTGGGCGACAGAGTAAAACTCCATCTCAAAAATAATAATAATAACAAATAATGCTTGAGAAGAACTAGGATTTAAATGTTGCAACTCAGTGTAAGAATAAAAATAAAACAGTTGTCATTAAAAATTTTCTGAGGCCAGGGGTGACAGGATCGCTTGACCCCAGGGGTTTGAGACCAGCCTGGGAAACATAGATATTACATATTACAAGTAATAAAAAAAATTAGACAGGCACAGTGGCGCACACCTGTGGTCCCACATACTTGGGAGACTGAGGCAGAAGGATCACCTGAGCCCAGCAGTGAGTTGTGATGGAGCCACCATACTCCAGCCTGGGTGACAGAGTGAGACTCTGTCTGGGAAAAAAAAAGGAAAAAAAAAATTCCACACACAAAAACCCCTCTTGAACTTAGTAAACCTCAGTTGACACATTTATTCAATAGTTTATTCAAAATACGTTTATTGATCATCTCCTGTGAGACAGAGGCTATTCTAAGCACTGGGAATATGGTTGTCTTAGTCTGTTTTCTGTTGCTATAAGAGAATACCATAGATGGGTAATTTATAAAGAAAAAAATTGTATTTAGCTCACAATTCTGGAGGCCAGGAAGTCCAAGAGCATGGCACCAGCATTTGATGAGGGCCTCTTTGCTGTGTCAAAACATGGCAGAGGCCATCATAGGGAGACAGGGTAAGAGTGTGCAGGTCAGTTCAGGTCTGCTAGTCTTTTTTTTTTTTTTTTTTTGAGACAGGATTTCACTCTTTCACTCCCATCTCCCAAGCTGGAGTGCGGTGGCGCAATGTTGGCAAACTGCAACCTCTGCCTCCCTCCCAGGCTCAAGCCTGAGCCTCTTGAGCAGCTAGGACTACAGGCACATGCCACCGCGTCTGGCTAATTTTTGTATTTTGGGTAGAGACGGGTTTTCACCATGTTGTCCAGGCTGGTCTATGAACTCCTGAGCTCAAGTGATCTGCCTGCCTCAGCCTCTCAAAGTGCTGGGATTACTCAAAGTACATGAGCCACCGTGCCTGGCCTATCTTCCTCTTCATATAAAGACACCAGTCCCTTTATGGAGGCCTCCACCTTCATGATCTAATTCAAATTACTTCCCAAAGGCCTCACCTCCAATCAACATATGAATTTGGGGATTAAGTTTGTAACATGTGAAATTTGGGGGATACATTCAAAGAATAGCAATGGTGAAAAATAATTTGCAGTCTCTTCTTTCACTATTATACACTAGCAGAGGACACGGAGGAAAAGTCAAATAAACAAACAACATCGTTTCAGAGAATGGAGACAGAAAGATCAGTCAATCAGAGACTAGCTCCTAACCCCATCTTTCTCGTGGCAAAGGATATTCTGTCCCCTGTCTCACTGTCCTGGAATGAAATCCGTGGCCATTTCCATTTTCCCATAGCCAAAGACACCACCAAGTTCTCCAATCCCTGACTCTTATTCCTGACATCAGTCTATTGCTCCTTGTATAATCAGTCAATGAATCAAAAAAAAATGTTTTTTGGATATCTACTATCTCCTTAGGATAAGGCTCTGTCCGGGGAAAAGAACCCAGAGAACACGCAATAAGCAAAGCAGCCTAATGTTGACATGCGCTTGGCAAGTACTCACAGAACGCCTCACACCCAGCCAAGCACTGTGGGTGAGAGCAACACAGGAGTGAGGACGCCGGGGTCCTTACCATCAGGGAGGACAGTCTTACAGCTAGGGGAAAACTATATTTCATCCAGTTGAAGACACCCATTTTCTACATTTTAAAATTCCTAAAATTAGGCTTTATCTTTCAATGATTTTGGATCATTGGATGAAATACGGTAACTACAGCACAAAACAGCATCGTGCCCTGAGAGGTGTGCAGGGCCTATAGCAATTAGAACAGTGGTCCAAGTTCAGGCTACACATCAGACGTACCTGGGAAACTCAAAAATACTTATGCCCAGATGCCACCACAGACCCACCAAATCAGTGTGGAAGAGTGTGGCTGTGCATTGGTATTTTAAAAAGCACCTCATGGGATTCTAATATGTAGGCAGAGTTGAGAACCAGGATAGCAATTTCAAATGAGAGTACACATTACCCCGAGGTTACCTGAAGACTTTCCAAGGGGCATGCCTTGGAAAGTTTAGGGCATAGGTCAGTAAACTAGGGCCTATGGCCCAAATCTGTTCTGCTGCCTGTTTTTGTACCCTCTGGGGAGCTAAGTTGGTTTTTACAGTTTCAAATGGTCAGGGAAAAAATCAAAAGGGAAATAATATGTTAGGACAAATGAAAATTATATGCAATGTAAATGTAAGTGTCCATAAATAAAGTTTTATTAGAACACAGACACACTCCTTTGTTTACATATTGTCAATAGCTGCTACAAGGGCAGAGTTGAATAGCTGGGACAGAACTACATGGTTGGCAAAGCCTGAAATATTTACTACCTGACACTTTTCAGGAAAAAAAAAAAAAAATTTGCTGGCCCTGGCTTGAAGGGAATAGATTTGAAGGGAATGGACCTCCAGAATCTCAACCTCCCCGTGTCCTCTTCCAGATACTTGCCTGCCTGGAAAGGTACCAGCTGTCAAGATGTCAGGTGTGGGTGGAGGCTCCTCTCCTTCCCCACACTTTTGTTTCCCACTTGTCCTTCTCCCACTTTCAGAAGAAAGGTAGGCCTCTCATTAGTCCTGGCTATTAAGTTTCTAACATATGAAATGTGGGGGACTGTGTAAAAAAAGCCCCTGGGGGCCCAGAGCTGTGGCTTACCCCTGTAATCCCAGCACTTTGGGAGGTCAAGGAGGGCAGATCACAAGGTCAGGAGTTCGAGACCAGCCTGGCCAACATGGCGAAACCCCGTCTCTACTAAACATATAAAAATTAGCTGGGCGTGGTGGCATGCACCTGTAATCCCAGCTATTCGGGAGGCTGAGGCAGGAGAATTACTTGAACCCGGGAGGTGGAGGCTGCCACTACACTCCAGCCTGAGCGACAGAGCAAGACTCCATCTCAGGGAAAAAAAAAAAAAAAAAAAAAAGTCCCTGGGCACTAGACATAGCAACAGTGCCAAATACCATTGTCTAATAGGACTGTGATCACAGGATAGCTATATACACATATCGATATATATATAGAGAGAGAGAGAGAAAGAGAGAGAGAGAGAGAGAGATAGATAGATAGATAGATAGATAGATAGATAGATAGATAGACAGACAGACATTTTTTGCAAGTGAGGTAGTTCCAAATATTGCCTTACTAAAATTGAAGGAGAACCCAATCAACTTGTCAGTTGCCAAATCAATGGGCACAGTGGTGCAAACCTGTAATCCCAGCTACTTGGGAGGCTGAGTTGAGAGGACCTCTTAAGCCCTGGAGTTTGAGTCTAGCCTGGGCCACTTAGTGAGACCCTGTCTATTCAAAAAAAAAAAAGGGTGTCAAGATGGCTATGTGATCGTTGCCATATGACTGAAAACGGGTTCAAAGAATTGATGAAATAAATATAATAATTATTTATGTAAGCAATTTTTTAAGGCTTACATCTAAAATATTTTTAGCCTAGGGTGGTAGCTCATGTCTGAATTCCTAGTACTTTGGGAAGCTGAGGCAGGAGGATGGCTTGAGCCCAGGAATTCAAGACCAGCCTGGGTAACACAGTGAAACCCTGCCTCAATTTTAAAAATAAGAAAAATAATGGCCGGGCGCGGTGGCTCACACCTGTAATTCTAGCACTTTGGGAGGCTGAGGCGGGCGGATCATGAGGTCACGAGATCAAGACCATCCTGGCTAACACAGTGAAACCCTGTCTCTACTAAAAATACAAAAAATTAGCCGGGCGTAGTGGCGGGTGCCTGTAGTCTCAGCTACTCCGGAGTCTGAGGCAGGAAAATGGCGTGAACCCGGGAGGTGGAGCTTGCAGATGAGTGGAGATCAGGCCACTGCACTCCAGCCTGGGTGACAGAGCAAGACTCCGTCTCAAAATAACAATAATAATAATAGAATAAAAGAATAGTAATAAAATATTTTTAAATGCTAAATGTTTTGTTCTATGAATAAGCAATATTTGTTCACAGATACATGAACTAATTAGGAAGAAAATGAATTTCAAATGACAGTTCATGTTTAATTACTTATTAACGTGTATTATATTTACATTATTTTTATCAATTATGTACTAAGAATGGCAATGACGAAATGAGGATCTCAGTGTCTTGCGGTGGGCAGAGGCCTTTCTCATTCTCTGCCACTGGGGCCCCACCCAGGGGGGCTCGCATTATGGCTTCCCTACGAGCTAGGAGCTCAGAGGGAGGGGCTGGGCAAGACAGAAGTCAGGATCTTTTTGTAGCTTAATCTTGTAAGTGACATCCCATCATTTTTGTCTTCTTCTATTCATATTCTATTGTTAGAACCCAGCCTCTGGGTCCATCCCACACTCCGGGAGGAGGATTCAGAAGGTCGTGACTCCCAGGAGGTGACATCCTAGAACCCATCTTAGAAGCTGCCCACGACAACCGCCGATTTTTACGTAACAGTTACATCCTCTACATCTATTTAGACTTAGGTTGGAGAATTTTAGATGTCATCTTAAAAATGCATGAGAGGATGCAGTTTTCCAAAATTCTTTTAGAAACAGACAAACAAAGATATCTGAAGACCACTGAGCTTCAGGCTTCATTCAGCTGGGTCGTGTCTGCGGGCGGGGCTCATAGAGATGTCCCTGGGGGTCGGCGGGTGCTTCGGGCAGCGAAAAAACCCACCTCTCGAGGGCAGTGGAAAATACAGGGAAAAGTTACGTGAGTGTAGACTCCGTGCGTGTCAAGGCCAGGCAGAGGCGCACTTGATAGGCAAGGAAAAGCGGACTGTGGTGGGCTTGGGAGGAAGGGAGGAGAGGCGAATGGGCAGGAGCGTGTGGACGAACTACGGCAGGACGGGCTCCAGGCAGGAACCCAGGACAGCGGCAGCGCGGGCCGGCTTGGGAGGGTCCTCGAGGGTCCGGGGAGGAGAGGACACAGGCTGCATGCGTGCTAAGAAGGAAACTCATGAAATGTATAATTCGCTGGCGACAGCTTCCGCGGCCGTGGAGCGACCCTCTGGGGAGTAACGACTCTCTTAGGCGCGGCTGGGACACAGAGTCGCACAGACCAGGTAACTGCCTGCCCTCCAGCAACTCAGTGTCCCTGAGTCCGAGCCAGGAGGCTGGAAATGACTGCTGTCCCCTCCTCCCTGGAGCCTGGAGCTGTCCTTGTCTTGAGAAAGAGAAAGCAAAGCCACGGAAAGCAGAGCGAGCAGGACCAGGCAAAGGGGTGGGGACAATAAAATGGAATAGGGCCCGCGGTTCCAGCTACTCAGGAGGCAGAGGCAGGAGGATTGCTTGAGCCCGGGAGGCCGGGGCTGCAGTGAGCTGTGGTTGCACCACTGCACTCCAGCCTGGGAGACAAAGGGAGGTCCTGTCTAAAAATAAAATAAAATATAAAAATAAAAGGGACAGAGACTAAGAAAACGGACTTCCTGGAATCCCAAGTTGGGATTTGAGGTCCAATGACCCAGGAGAGAAACAAGAAGTATGAACAGGACCAAGAATCGAGTGAGTGAGGGCGGAGGATTAAAATCGAGAGTTGCTGCAGCACGGCCAGGGTGGAGGGTGCGTGTGGAGGCAGGGAGGCTCCAGCTGGAGTTGACGCTAGCCCGACGCGGGTGCAACTAGGGGCGCGACGGGCCAGGCCCAGGAGCAGCGGGAGGAGCGCACCTGGGGCGCGCAGGCGGAGGAGGGCCGGGGACGGACGCCGGGAGGACGGAGCAGAGGTCGGAGAGGAGAGGCGCAGGGAGGAACTTGGGGAGGGCCCCGTCTCACCCTAAACCCCTCCCCGTCTCACCCTAAACCCCTCCCCGTCCCAGCCTAAACTCCTCCCCTCCGCCCAGCCCGCCCCTGGGCCCGGGCTGGAAGCCGGAAGCGAGCTGAGTGGAGCCGACTTGAACTCCACCACGGAAAGGAAAGCCCCAGAACGTTCGCTCGCTGCGTCCCCATCCGGGGCCGAGCCCTCCGCGACGCCACCGGGGCCATGGGGGCCGAACGCAGCCCGCCGCCCGCTGTCCCGGGGCCCCCGCTGGGACTGCTCCTGCTGCTCCTGGGCGTGCTGGCCCCGGGTGGCGCCTCCCTGCGACTCCTGGACCACCCGGCGCTGGTCTGCTCCCAGCCGGTGAGACTCGACGGGGGGAGCGGCCGCCGCCAGGATGCTGCGGGCGCCGGGCAAGGTCGCGGAGGGCTGGACGGCCGCACGGCCGGGACTATGCGTCCGGGCTGGGGAGGCAGGAAGTCCGCGCCGCGAGCTCAGAGGGGCTAAGAAACTTGGGTACAGATATCGCGGCGCCTGGGGAGGACCCTCGGTGTGGAATGGGGGTAGAGGTGGGTGGCACATCGCGCGGCGCGTGTGGCACAACCTGGCCCGCCGTCGTGGCTGGAGGCGGGAGTGACACTTTCGCCCGGGCCGCGGAGTTTGGGGAAGGAGGCCGCGGCGCGGGGCCAGGCCGGAGAGGCGGGCAGGACTGGTAGAAATGGACTGTGGGGAAGGGGCCCGGGGAGGAGCCAGGACGGGTCTGGATCCAGCTCCACGCCGTGCGCCCCCACGTCCCCCGGCGGGGCACGGTCGGCCCTTGGGAGGCCCATGGCGCCCTCGGAGCTTACCTCAAGCCGTGCCCTTCATGCCGCCGACGGAGCCGGGCGAGCCCAAGTCGTGCGTGCGGAAGGTGGAAGCCCTCACCCGCGCCCCGCAGAGGGACCCCGCTGTCGTAGAGCTACGGTCTGCGGGGGCCGGAGCGCTGAGACGCGGCACCAGGTTTCGGAGAGAGCTCTGCTGAGGGCGAGGGCAGCTGAGGGCCACCTCCCCAGAGGCGCGAAGCCCGGAGGAGGAGCAGATGGTTCTTAAGACGGCGCTCTTCCCGCCTCTCCCACCCTCTACTACCACCACCTGGGTCTCGGAACCCGGTGAGCGCGCAGTGGGAGGTTCAAACGTTTATAGCTGTCAAGTCGTAGCCCCGCTGCGCCCCCAGGAAGTGACCCACCCGCCTGCCAGGTAGTGGCCTTTCTGTGAACCAGGACCATCTTAAGGGAAAAAAAAGAAAAAACAGCAAAACGCTATGCCCCTCCACAATATACTCTCCTCTTCCTGGCATCCCCAAGGGGATCTTTCCTCCCCTCCACCGCCACCGCTGACCCCAAGGAATAATGCCCAGTATCTGAGTCAGAGGATGTAAAACAAAGGGATATTTCTCCTTATCTAATTTTGTGGAGGATTTACCAAAAGAGGGTGGAGCGTGAGTGACTATTTCACAGGAAAAGAAAAAAAAAAGAAGATGTTTTTAATGTGAATGAAATTGAGAAATGTCCTGCGACTTCCACTATTGGGCGAAGCAGGTCCCTCTGCCCTGCTGGTCCCTCCTGCTGGCTGTGTATGAAGCGTTCTGATACGGAGGGTTGGTGCGCCTGGGTTGACAGCCGTTCTTCAGGTGCCTGCAGAGTACAGGGCGCCATACTGGGAGCTGGAACTATAAATAAATACTCTGGGGACCCTAATATCCAGGGACCTAACCCATCTCGGGGAGGAACGAGGCTCGAAGTTAGGGAACTGTCTAGCAAAGCTACTTGCACAACTGGTGTGTGTACGGAATTCCAGGAAAAAGAAAAATTCCTTCCAGTGGGGGTGTCCGTCATGGAAAAGGCATTTGGGCATGCCTGTGGGGGTAGCAGGAGCATTCCAGGTGGTGGAAAGGGCCTGAGCCAAGGTCCTTAGGTGGGACAGAATACGGTGTGTGGCCGGAATGGAGGGTCTGTGTAATAGGACAGTGAGAAAAGATGCCAGAAGTGGGGATGGGACTCCCCTGTGTGTGGCGTGGGAGCTGAGCTCTGACCTTCACTGCACAGTGAAGCAACTGCAAGTCAGGAGCAGAAGCACAGCCTGGCTCTAGGGAGGGCTGGAGAGAGACGCTTGCTGTTCATATTTATATGCAGTCTCTCGTTCTCTTCCTTCCTCTCACTCTGTTCTGTATATACCTGGCTCACAGACGGCTCGTCTCCAGGGATAGACAGCTCTGGGCTCCACTGACTAGTTCTTTTAAAAAGAAAGAAAACACACCCTTCACATTTCTCTCCCTCACTGGTGTTTTAGTGGATGCAATGAGGGAGGGAATGCTACAGAGGTGGCCAGAGGACCTGGATTTGCAGACAGCATCGCACTTACTGTCTCTGCAGTCTTGGGCTTTGAGGCTGCCTGGCCCTGGGTTCCCTCATTTCCACAAAGGCAGGACTGGGTGAGCCTTCTCAAAGGAAATCCGTGCCACTTCCCAGAATGTAAGTGTCTGTCCAAAGCCCAGTTAGATTTAGCCCTCTATGACTATCCTCAGACAGGGAGGAGGCTTCTGCACACCTGTCCCGTTCCTAGCTCAGTGCTGGAGCACAGGATGCGGGAGCTTGATACATATGTGTTGACTGAACAAAAGAATGCATGAATGAAGGACAGAATGGTCAGCTCTGCTTGGAAAGGAGTGGCAAGCTGAGACCAACCATAGCGCTGGTTCCAGCTGCTTGGGGTTAGCACCTCAAAACCCGGATGACTGATTTCCCCACAGAAATCAATACATGAGAAACCATCAATAATTGCATTTCCCTGGGCATTTCCTTTTGGTTAGCCCTTCTCCCTGCCTAGGCGTCATACAGGTTTCCCGTGACCACCAGCCTGGAGGCATGCCCATAGGAAAGACAGCAGCAACTTAAGAGTTGGTCAGGGTGAATGTTAACACACGATTTTATAGACAGGATGTGTATTTCATGACAGAGTCTTTTTTCCTGAGCGTTTGCGGTTTTGACTTGTGGTTGTAGAACAACTGCTCAGTTTAACACTTTTACCTTCTGCTTGCCAGAAGCCACTTTCATAAAGCCAGTCTTCCAGAGTCTACAAAGTTGTGTTCTTTATGCCAGGCACTGTGCCGGTGGTTCACAGGTATCCCTTCATCCCATGCTCATGACAGCTTACAAGGTTGGCAGGATGAACCTGCTTTTGAGAGGCTGGGTTATTGGCCCAAGGTCGCACAGCGAATGAGTGCTGAGGTGAGATTGAGAGCAGGCTATGCTTGTAAGTTCAAAGCCCACTTTCTCTATCAGGCACTCAGTAGTGTTCACTGAGGCACAGAATTGAATACAATCTTTCATTTCTTCCTCTTAACCTTCACCTTGTGGGTAGAGAATAGTGGCCTGTTGGAGGTGTCCCTTTATTTATTTATTTATTTATTTATTTATTTATTTATATTTTGAAACAGAGTTTCGCTCTGTCACCCAGGCTGGAGTGCAGTGGTGCAATCTCAGTTCACTGCAACCTCCACCTCCCGAGTTCAAGCAATTCTTGTGCCTCAGCCTCCCGAGTCCCTGGGATTACAGGCGCCTGCCACCACACCCAGCTAATTTTTGTTTTTTGAGACGGAAAGTCACTGTCACCCAGGCTAGAGTGCAGTGGCACCATCTCAGCTCACTGCAACATCCACCTCCCAGGTTTGAGCAGTTCTTCTGCCTCAGCCTCCCAAGTAGCTGGGACTACAGGCATGCACCATGATGCCCAGCTAATTTTTGTTATGTTTAGTAGAGATGGGGTTTCACCATGTTGGCCAGGCTGATCTGGAACTCCTGACCTCAAGTGATCCGCCCACCTCGGCCTCCCAAAGTGTTGGGATTACAGGTGTGAGCCACTGCACCCAGCCAATTATTTTATTTTATGTATTTTTTTGAGAAAAGGTCTCACTCTGTCAACCAGATCAGAGTACAGTGGCGCGATCTCAGCTCACTGCAACCTCCACTTCCCAGGCTCAAGCGATTCTCCTGCCTCAGACTCCCAAGTAGTTGGAATTACAGGTGTGTGCCACCACGCCTAGTTAATTTTTGTATTTTTAGTAGAGTTGGGGTTTCACTGTGTTGGCCAGGCTGGTCTCAAATTCCTGACCTCAAATGATCCACCCGCCTTGGCCTCCCAAAGTGCTGGGATTACAAGCATGAGCCAATGCGCCTGGCCAATTTTTTAATTTTTTTAGTAGAGACAGGGTTTCACTATGTTGGCCAGAGTGGTCTTGAATTCCTCATCTGCCCGCTTTGGCCTCCCAAAATGTTGGGATTACAGGTGTGAGCAACCGCACCTGGCCCCTTTTGTTAAAGAGACAAGACAACAGTGATTAAGATTATGTATTCTGGAGCAAAACTTTGTCATGCAAGTGCCACCTCTGTGGGACCTTGGGCCACTTACCCAGCCTCCCCGGGTCTTAGTTTTTTCATCAGTACAATTGGGATAAGGGTGCTTAGCTCACAGGATGGTTGTCAAGATCAAATGAGATATATGTACAAAGTGCTTAGCATGATGCCTGGCACAAAAGAGGAGCTCAGTAAACATCAGCTGCTGTCACCTTCATTTTCATGACATCCCCCCTCTGATTTATGCAAGAGGCCTCACGTAATGCCATTCACAAGCAGGTAGCTCATATATAATGTTCTGATTCTGCTATTTTTAAAGAATGGGCAGTGGCCCCACGCCTGTAATCCTAGCATTTTGGGAGGCTGAGGCAGGGGAATCACTTAAGCCCAGGAGTTCAAGACCAGTCTGAGCAACATGGCAAAACCCTGTCTCTACAAAAAACACAAAAATTAGCCAAGTGTGGCGCATGCCTCTAGTCCAAGCTACTGAGGAGACTGAAGTGGGAGGATCTCTTGACCCCAAGAGGTCAACACTGCACTGAGCCCTGAGCATGCCACTGCACGACAGAGTGAGACCCTGTCTCAAAAAAACAAACAAAAAAAAGAGTGGTTTGACATTAGGGATGACTATTGGAGAAGAATTTGTTGGGCAAGAGAAGATATGTCTTAGTAATATCTAAAGAAGATCCCAAACACTTCTTTTTTTTTTTTTTTTTTGGCTTTATTTAAAATGTTATGTAATTCTATATTTAATTTTTTTTCTTAGAGACGGCGTCTTGCTTTGTCACCCAGGCTGAGGTGCAGTGGTGCAATCTCAGCTTACGCCTCCCAGGTTCCAGCAACTCTCCTGTCTCAGCCTCCCGAGTAGCTGGGACTACAGGTGCACGTTGCCATGCCTGGCTAAGTTTTTGTATTTTAGTAGAGACAGGGTTTCACCTTGTTGGCCAGGCCGGTCTCGAACTCCTGAGCTCAGGCAATCCACCTGCCTCAGCCTCCCAAAGTGCTAGGATTACAGGAGTGAGCCATGAAATTAAATTATAAGGAAAAAAGGTCTGTTTCTTCCACTAAACAAATTAATGTTTTTATTCATTTATCTTACTTTTCAATCCTTTCATTTGTTTGGCATTACATCATAGATAAACTTCTATCTTTTCATTAATTTTTGGCAAGTTATGTATGGTGATCCTCCTTTAAAAATGGTACTAAGATGTTTAAAACAAAAAACAGCAGATTCCTGCGCCACCCCTAAACCTGCTCCCCAAATATGATTCCTTTAGTTAATTCTTCTGACATACACCTCCATATTTCTAAACATGCTTATACTGTTAATTCATGATTTGTTAAATTTAGGTATTATCTATTGACTTCTAATAGATGAAAATTACATTATCTTTCTGCCACCACTTCTCCCTATCTTTTATTATAGTTAAATCATGATTTTAGTTAAATTAATAGTCAGCATTTTTATTATTATAACAAGTAATCTTTGCTGAGGCAAGTAAGTGTACTTTGATTATATTTTTCTTCTGGTACAATTCCCCTCCCCTCCTGCCCCAGAGATAATAATTGCTTTAATTCTTCACTTGCATAATTTTCCTGTAATTAGTCTTAATTTTGTTCTGTCAGACTTGTCGTATCATTTCCCCCTCCAAATCATCAGATATTCCATCAATTCCATCCCCGCCTGTCCCCAGAGAACTTCCTCCTAGAGCACTCTGTTCTCCAGCCCCAACAAGGTCTGTGCTCTCTAGATCTAGACTGGCACAACAGGTCTAGACCAGAACAGACATCCTGTCATGGTCAAATCTCCCATGTCCTAGATCCTGTGTCTTCTTCCTCAGGGGTTACTCCTTCATTTTGCTGGAGAATAGCATCCTGTAATTTCCTAAGAATATGTATGAGGGATGGATTAGACGTATATATCAGGAACATATATGTTAAGTCTTTTCATGTCAAAATATCTTTATTCTACCCTCATACCTTTTTCTGATAATTTGGCTGGGTATGAAAATTCTGTGTTAAAGATAATTTTCCCTCAGAATTTTGAAAGCATTGCTTCATTGCCTTCTAGCAAATAGTACAGATGCTAAGAAAGTCAATGTTACTATGTTTCTTATCTGTTTTTTATGACACTCTGGAAACTTTTAGGGTCTTCTTTTTATTCCTGATATTACAACAGTTTCAAGATTTGGGGCCTCGGTCTGGGTCTTTGTTGTTGTTTTTGTACAGGCCATTTAGTTACCTTTTTAATTTGGCAGTGTGATAGTGTGATACTGTGAAATATATATTTGGTCTTCAACCCCTTTTTCTGGCATAGTACTCCTAAAATCCTTAGAATCTCCAAAATTGTATCTTTTATATACTAATGACTGACTGGTGGCTGGCAGCCTCTAGGCAGCTTCAGGATGGGGGCTGGTCACGGGAAGGACCAAGGTAGGATTAGAGGGCTGGGACGTTTAGCCCTGCCCCTTTACCCTTCACATCTGGGAACGGGAGAGGGGACTGAAGGTCCCCTGAAGTTGCAATGACCAGTGGTTTAATCAGTCATGCTCACAGGAAGCCTCCATTAAAAACTCAAAAGAACGAACGGGGTTCAGAGAGCTTCCAGGTAGTGGAACATGTGGAGGCTCCTGGAGGGTGGTACACCTGAGGAGGGCGTGGAAGCTTTGTACTCCTTCCCCTATACCTCACCCTATGCATTTTTTTTTCTTCTGTATTATTTGTGATATCCTTAAAATAAACTGGTAAATGTGTTTCCCTGAGTTCTCTGAGCAGCTTTAGCAAATTAATTGAACTGAAAGAGAGGAGCATGAGAACCTCAAATTGAACCCAGTTGGTCTTAGAAGTTCTGGAGGCCCAGACTTAACCGCTGGTGTCTAGGGGATGGGCAGTCTTGGGGACTGAGCACTCAACCTGTGGGATCTGATGCTGTCTCCAAATAGTGTCAGAATTAAATTGGAGGATACCCAGCTGGTGTCTGCTGCAGAATTGATTGCTCGCTTGGTGGTGGGAAGAAAACCACCCCCAATATGTAGTCACAGAAGTCTTCTGTGACTTCTGTCGATTGTTGTGGTGATGTGAGGGCAGAGGAAAAATACAGGTTGAGTTTTTCCACACTCTCAGGGAATATGTGTCCTTCACTTCCAGAATGTTTTCTTTCTTTCTTTCTTTCTTTCCTTTTTTAAAAAGTAATTTCTTCCTTCTGTTTTTTCGTTAATCTCCTTCTAGAAATCTAGTCAATCATATTTTGTTTCCTAAATTGAATCTCTAATAATCTTATATTTTTTTCCGCCGGGCGTGGTGGCTCATGCCTGTAATCCCAGGACTTTGGGAGGGCGAGGTGGGTGGATCACGAGATCAGGAGATCAAGACCATCCTGGCCAACATGGTAAAACCCCATCTCTACTAAAAATACAAAAATTAGCTGGGCGTGGCAGCACATGCCTGTAATCCCAGCTAATCAGGAGGCTGAGGCAGGAGAATAGCTTGAACCCGGGAGGCAGAGGTTGCAGTGAGCTGAGATCACACCACTGCACTCCAGCCTGGCGACAAAGCAAGACTCTGTCTCAAAAAAAAAAAAAAAAAAAAATCATGTTTTTTTTTCCTATTCTATTTGTACTTTCAGAGAAATGTCCTCAATTTCATAGACTAACCCTTCTATTGAATTTTTATTCAGTAGAACTTCTTCTATTGAGTTTCAGGGTTCAGTTTTCATTCTCTGCCTACTCATTTCTCCACGGTGTCCTGCCCTTGTTTCACAGATGCAGTGTTGTATCTCTTCGGGGCTAGAAGGATTTTACTTGTCTGTTTTAATCATGTTAACAGCATTGGTTTTTTGGGGTTTTTTTGTGTGTTTTTTTTTCTTCCAGGAGTATTTTTTAGTTGTTTTGATCTATTTTTCATACAGAAAACCTATCTCAAATATCTGGTATTCCTTGGATGTCTGAGAATATTTTAAGAATGAAGTCCCAAGAGCTGATTAAATGCTCTATGTAGTTAAGGTTTATTGAACCTTGGACTTTATTGTGTAGGAGATCAGGCTAATGGTGAACCTGGCCTATTGGGTGACCTCCAAATGCTGAAATCTGGAAGTCTTGTCTTTGGGCCTGGTTGCCAGCATTCTGAGATCAGAGCAGGGAAAGAGAAGATAAGGTTCCCAACACGCCATAGGTAGACCTTCACTTAATTCTCCCTGCCCCTCAGCCCTGAGGGTTATAAAGTTCTGAGGGGCCCCGGCCTCCTTATCAGTAACTCCCTTTTGCAGCGTTCAGACAGAAGTTCCTCCACTCGGCACGAGCCAGCTGCCTACTCTGCTGCCACTTGAACAGTTATTTACTTATTCATTCATTTGTTCACTTTTGAGGTTTTATAATTTTATTTGACAACAACATCGTTCTCATCCACAATGACTGTCAATTTCTGAAAGTGGTAATAGGTACACAGGTAACCAAAGTATAGAGCTTGTTTGGTGAATCTTCACCCTTATGCTTTCTGGACAGCTGCACATGAATACAGTATAGAACATTCCTTATTCCTTTGGCCCAGACAGCTTTGTTGAGCCTGGTGTTAACATATCTGGAGTCCCCATCTCCTTCATGGCAAAGTTCTGGGTCTCTTTGAGTGACCAAGGGGCACACTGCTTGACGTCCACTCCATGTGTGTGCTTGTGAAACCATTCATATTCTGGTGTCACCACCTCATTGGTGGCAGGTGACAGAATAGCCCTTTGTTTGTTTGTTGTTTGTTTATTTATTTAGACAGATTCTCGCTTTGTCGCCCAGGATAGAGTACAGTGGCACAGTCTTGGCTCACTGAAGCCTCGGCCTCCCAGGTTCAAGCAATTGTTCCCCCTCAGCCTCGCAGATAGCTGGGACTACACGCACACGCCACCATACCCAGCTAATTTTTGTATTTTTAGTAGAGACAGGATTTCACCGTCTCTTGGCCAGGCTGGTCTCGAACTCCTGATGTCAGGTGATCCACCTACCTCAGCCTCCCAGAAGTGCTGGGATTACAGACATGAGCCACTGCGCCCGGCCAGCACCCTTCTTTACAGGAGCTATGCTGCTGGGGCCAAGTTGGAAAGGATTTTTAAAATTTTGTTCACATCTCTTGTCCACTGAGTTTGGCTCTTTGGTCTTTGAGAATTTACCAAAAAAAAATTTCTTTCCTATAGTTGTTATATTGTTTGGGGAGAGGGAGAAAATATGTGTATATGGTCAATGCCTATTACCTCTAACAGAATTTTTATTCTATGTTTCACTTACATGTATATTTTTCAGTTTTGATTAAATCTTTTTTCCCCTTATCTTCCCTCGTGCCATCTCCTCTGCTTCTGTCCCCTTTGCCCCCAGCAAACTGTGTTAACACCTGATACATACCTGTTCACATGTTTCTATTCTCATTCAGTTAAGTTATACTCATATATCTATTCAGGGAGATCTTTTTCATGACTTGTTTCCATAGAAATTGGGATCATACTATAAAAAGTTATTTGCAACTTATTTTCCTCACTCATCAACACATTCCAGCCATCTGCAGGACAACAGATGTCTATGCAACTAATTCTCATTCTCTTTAATATTTACATAATATTCCATTGTAGATAGCAGTCTGTTCAACCATTTCTAGTTTGATAGACATTTAGATTTAAACTAGATCTCACCTTAATTCAGCCATTCTCTATTGATGAGCATTCAGTACCACAGAAAAAGAGGGGAAGCTGTCCAGTTTTTTAAAAGCTAGTATAAGCTTAATTCTAAAACTTGACAAATCTTACACAAAAAGAAAAACTATGGACCCGTCTCATTTATGAACATAAATCCATGCAATGCTAAATAAAATATTAGCAAATGTAATCTAGCAGAATATCAAAAGAACAATGCGCCAAACCTAGTAATCAGTGCTAGAGAGGTATATGATAAGGTTCAGAGCTGTTTTGAATGAAAACTATAAACCTAATAGTAACCGAAGTAAAAGACTTATATGCAACCACAACTATCAGAAACCAAGACCAAAAACAGTATTCCATAGGGCATACCCACTATTTCCCTGCAGCTCAGGAATAAGAGGAGGACACCTGCCTGCACCACTGGGAATCAACCGACTGTGTTGTCAGACCCTTCCACCTTCCTCTTGGTCTTCATGAAGACAAGAGCTTTTCATCATGGGCACATCCTGCAGTGTTTTTGAGTAGCTCCCAGTGGCTAGTAGGAAGTTACTCCAAACGATCTATCTGTTTGCCTTCTCTAGAAGAGCTCCCCATCTCAAGGTGAAAGAACCACTTTTTTATCCTCCACCTCCTAGGAATTTTAAGGGAGAGGAGAAATGAGAGGACTCAGGGGAGTTAATCTTCTCGCCATTTAGGAAAGAGCGACATTTATTAGTGTGAGCCTAGGCAGCCAGATGGATTTTGTTGGGAACATGTGCGGAGCCCCCTAATGGGGTGGTGGTACTTGCCCGGGACCTGTAGGGGGGAATTCAGGAGCTGAACAGGGCCAGGAGCGCTTACGAACTGGGGTCCCAGAGGAGGATCCAGGTGAAGTAGCTCGCTCAGAGTCAATCCTGGGTGCGTGCAGATGTCATCCTGTGTGTGACCACTCTGTAAGTGAACCGTGGTGGCATGGGGTCTTCTCCTGTGCGTAGCCCTACCTCTCTGCTCCCTCTCGAGAGAGGAAGGTGTCAGCCCCAGCACCCTACTCACACCAGTCACTTTGTTGACCTTGAGATTCTGCGTCAGCATCTGACTTTCCACAGCGGGATGCGTTTGGTCTATTTTGCCAGTTAGAGAACTGGAGACACCTGAGCCTGAGCTCCTTCTCGGGCCTCCCCTTGCTGCACCACCAAGTCTGAATGAGTGGGGGCCTCTGCTCATCATAATAGTAGCCTCCATTTATTAAGCTCTTACTCTATGCCAGGATCCAGAGAAGGGGGCCATGAGTTACAGAGCACCCCTTAGGAACCAGACACAGGGCACAGTTTGCCTCATTTCACAGGCAGTGAGGTGGTTCTGGGCGTAGTGATTCTCCCAGTGCTTCTAGGGAGCTGCCTGTCTAGCAGTGCTGCAGCACTGAGATTCATTCAGTTGTGTAGTCCGTGACTACATTCCCACTGTTTGAAAGGTTTTATAATGCAGACATACTAGAAGGGAAAAGTGAGCGGCTCTCTACAGGCACACCATCAGCACCAACCCCCCCTCACCCCAAAGTTCTGCATTTCTCTTTCTATCACTTAATGCTCATCAGTGCTGTAGAGCTGGTACTATGATTATTCTGATTTTATAGTTAGATAAATTAAAGCTTGGGGAGGGGACTCAACCCCAGGTTCCAGGTGTGTATCTGTGTGTGTGTGTGTGTTTTCCAAAGTAGGTCAGCCGGCAACACATAAGCCTAATGGTTACATTTCCCTGGTGGCATTTGTCACTAGGGCTTCTAAATTTGGCCATCAGGATCTCCTCAGGGTTGGAAAGTTAACACATCCTGCCCAGGAGGGAGGCAATATAATGTAATATGGGTGCCTCAGCTTCCTCATCTGCAAAATGGGCTGAGGATAATCCCTCGTCATGACCACCTGGAACAGGGCCTGGCACACTTTCCCTAGAGACTTTGTAGGGACTTAGTGAATGTTCCCCAACAGATCTGTCACAGAAACTGTGAATATTGCCCCTCACCCCTTTCTCACCTCTTGCAGCAGTGTTATCCAGGAAGGTTGGAAACCTCAGGAGACCAAGGGACCCTTTTCCCAGGGCCCTCCAAGAGAACCCTCTCAGTGTCTTTTAAAGCTGTCAGGGCCCCAGCTCATAGCAGTTCCTCATAAAACACCGTTCCCTTTGCCGTCCACTGGACTCACTCCTCATCCTATTCCCCAAAAAGTGAGAAGGGCGAGCTGTGTAAATGGCATTCCTGAGAATGAGCCAGCGGAGAGCATCTGGCCCTGGCGGGTGAATTCAAGCCCTTTCCCAACTGTAATAACCACCCTCTTTTTTCCACAGGGGCTAAACTGCACAGTCAAGAACAGTAAGTCATCTTCTTCTGATCTTGTTGTTGTTGCCTTGTTAATCAGGTGAGAGCCTGGTGCCAACTTCTGACAGAAGCCCTGCCGTGCCACTCCAGGTTCAGGCTGTGAGCTACAGCCATCCGCAGGAGGGTTCCCGGAGAACTGTGGATGCGTGCACCTGCGCTTCCTGTCGAGAACATTCATTATGCAAAAGTCAGGAAAGGAGAAACGGGAACTGTCATTTGCATTGTGAAAGTATTCTCTGGGGTGCTGTCCTACTGTATCTATAATATAATTTGATTTGCCACAGCTTGTCACTGTAAAGTGAGAGACATCTGTGGTGTTGATTTTGTTTTATTTTAATTCAAAGAAGAGGCACATATTCAAGTGTCTAAGCCAATTAGAGACCCCTGACATATAAAAATAAAGCAACTCTTACTACAACTGCATCCCTCCTGTGCCCTTATTCCCAATCACAGCTTCATCTCAGAATCAACTTGTGTACTTTGTCTTCTCTCCTAAAATTCCCTTTAGACTCGAGAGGTTTGCAGTGACCCCATTAAACGTTAGAAAAGAGGGAGCAGGGCAGTAAAGCTGAGGACACGGCCAAGGGCCACAGGCCGGAAGGTCGCAGGCCCCTGAGCTGTTTGCTCTCTAGCTCTCTGTACCAACTGCTGGGCCATCTCAGGGTCTTGGCTATAAGTCTCTGAGTGCTGCTTTTCCCTGGCTGCCAGGTACCTGCCTAGATGACAGCTGGATTCACCCTCGAAACCTGACCCCCTCGTCCCCAAAGGACCTGCAGATCCAGCTGCGCTTTGCCCACACACGGCAAGGAGACCTGTTCCCCGTGGCTCACATCGAATGGACACTGCAGACAGATGGTGAGTGGGCCTGCCAGCAGGGCCTTGGGGGATTCTCCCCACCTCCAAGTGGCTCTCCTAGTCAGGCTCAGGATTGGGCTCTCAGTTCTGTGCTCAGACATGAGGGTTCAAATTTAGTGCTATAAGGATCCATCGTTTCACGCAGTTCATACTTGTTCAGCATTTTAGATATTAACCCACAGTGATACCTTCTCATCACACCATTCTTCATGAAAGGGCTTCCTTCAGCCTAACCTGTTTAGTACCCTGAGGAAAAAAGAAAGCAAACAGTTAATTTTGTGACTACGGTACCAAAAATGAAGTGGAAAATGGCAACACATTTGTGAGCCTGTTCCCTGAATTTAGGGGCCAGCACTTCTAAAACATCCCCCGAGCCTATTCAGGAATAGAGAGTTTATGTTATAGAATTGGGACGATTGGGGCTTATGAGCACTAGCCCCAGATTTGCGAACGGGACGTGGGGGAAGTTGTTTTTGGAAGTCCCCGCCCTCAGTGCTCCTGCTGACTGCCACAACCTCGTGAGGATGGTGGGGATGGCTGTGTTTGACTCCCATGCCAGACTGTCAAAGCCCTCACCACAAATTTGTAAAGCCTTTACTTCTAGCCCAGTGTAAAGTGTCATTTTTCCTTGCCTAGCTGGGGAATAACTGTCTGCAAGGCAGTGGGCTGAGGCCAGAGAGCGAACTGAAAGGAACAGGATGTGGAGAGTTGGGTAAGACAGGGCAGATTTTCTTTTAGGAGTGAACAACCACAACAGATAGGGAAGTGACACACCCAGCACTTGTCTTGGCTGATCTGTATCTGTTTGTCTCCTCTTCTCCCTCTGTCCTTCAGCCAGCATCCTATACCTCGAGGGTGCAGAGTTATCTGTCCTGCAGCTGAACACCAATGAACGTTTATGCGTCAAGTTTGAGTTTCTGTCCAAACTGAGGCATCACCACAAGCGGGTAAGAATACAGCTCCTGAGTGGATTGTGTTCCACTGATTACACCAGTACAGACTTGTTGTCCCCAAATTCAGACCCTGATTTACAGTGGGGAAGACTGAGAGGTGCTGAGAGAGTCTGTGAAATTTAAAATGGCAGCCTAAGATGGGCAGAGGTCAAAAGAGAAGTGGTGTGGCCACCGTGAGCAATAGTGAGGGACAGAGCATATTTCTGAAAGCTTCCCTCACATACTCACCCCGACTTTTTCTTCCCACTTTACCTAGCTATTCATTCTGAAAGGAAGTTGAATTGGAAGACAGCTTCCACAGCCCTACCTCCTGCCATCTTTGTGTAACTTTGTGTAACATCTTTTATATGTAAATTGGATTAAGCTGGGGCCTACCTTCAGGAAGGAAAAACTGCCCAAAGAACTGCCGTAGGTGGGCAAATGAGCACTGCAACAGTTTAGTCTCATTTTGCTGCTCACCGCTAAATGGCGAAATGTTGATTCTTGTTTGTTTGTTTAAAGAGTGGGTCTCAAAGTGTGGTCCCTAGGTCAGCAGCCTCAGCCTCACCTGGGAACTTGGTAGAGATGTGCGGCCCCACCCCAGACTTCCCAGGCCAGAAACTCGTAGGGTGGGGTCCAGCAACGGGTGCTTAACCCTCAAGTAATTATGATACAAGCCTTAGTTTGAAGACTACTGGTTTAAATCTGCAAATGGCCCCTTGAAAATAAGTTAGATCTCCCACAGACCCAAGCAGCAAAGACAGAACCCGTCTCCGATGTTAAAATAGGACCCCCAAACTTGACTGCTATATGGATGGTGAGAACCAGGTTTCTCCATCCACTTAGAAGCAAAGGACCCCTGGCCTTTCCAGCAGGTAACTAGAATGGAGGATGGAGTCAATATCTGTAATCTCTACCACCCAGAAAATAACTTAGCACAAATTCACATATTGTTGCAACTAAGGTGCCTGCTGGCCCATGGTGAGTGGGGGTCTCTAGCTTGTCCTCTGCACCTTTTTACGCCAGAATGGCCTCAAGAGATCCCTGGCTTTCCCATTTAAGGAGGAAGAATCATTTGACAAATAGTTTTTACCTGCCTTGTGTGTGCCAGATCTCCATAGCACCAAGTCCTCTGGCTCAGCCCTGTCATACCTATTGTTCTAGAATTTGAGAGGGCAGGTGGGAGGAGCAGGACTACTTCGACTTTCCCCAAATTCTTTTGCCTTATTCACTATCTACTGATGAGGCCAGATCCAGGTTTAAAAAAAAAAAAAAATAGGCAGAAAGGACCAGAGGAAACAAAAACCAAAGATGCTGAGTTCCCTGACCTCGGATTTTGTTGTGGTTTTTGCTTATTCTTATTTTTGGCTGAATGTTTGGGAGTGGGTGGGAATGGGGGTCTTTGGGCATAGATGGGTGACAGGGATGTGTGTAATCTGTCCACCATTCCTTCCTCCCTTCTCTTCAGTGGCGTTTTACCTTCAGCCACTTTGTGGTTGACCCTGACCAGGAATATGAGGTGACTGTTCACCACCTGCCCAAGCCCATCCCTGACGGGGACCCAAACCACCAGTCCAAGAATTTCCTCGTGCCTGGTAAGAGCATCCTCTCAAGACATTCCCTCCCCAATGGCCTCTGTGAGAATGAGGCACCAGGTGGCACAGACGCCAGCCCCCCTGCTCAGCAAGACAGTGGCTGGCATTGCCAGCACCTGGAACCCACAGAATAAACAGAGGCCAGGACTGGGAGTTCTTTGGTGTATGTTGCAGCTTCCATTCCCTGAGGCAGAGCCCATTCTCTGTTGGCACAACAGTGCATGTTGGCCCAAGATTCTAGGAGTTTTATGGGAACCAGAGTACCTCCCTCTATCTAGAGAAGCACCCGTCCTGCCCAGAAAATATCATAAAGGCAAGCCGCAAGCCACTCGTGGAGAAGTTGCAGCCTCTACCTCCAGGCTGGTCCCAGCCTCCGTGACTTGCTCTTCTCCTTCCACCTCACATTCTGCCTGCATCATCCAATGCTCGTCCCATGCGTGGCGCTCTCCTCCCCGTGCCTATCCACCCTGCCTGTGATTACTGCCAGGCTTTTCTTCTCAGGCATCCTTTGATGTATGTGTGCCTTCTACTTCTCTGTCCTCCCCAGAAGCTCAGCTATTACCTACATTACTCTCCTTTTGTTTTTCATAGAGATAGAGTCTCGCTTTGTCACCCAGGCTATAGTGCAATTTTGCTATCCTAGCTCACTGCAGCCTCGAACTCCTGGGCTCAAGCAATTCTCCTGCCTCAGTCTCCCTACAGTTCTCACTGTCCATAGCCAGCTATGTCAGGAAGCCCACTTGAGAACAAAGCCTGGGTCTTCTGCCCATTTGTACAATCTCCAGAACCTCATGAATTGCCTTGCATATATAGCAGGTGGTCAGGAAATGCTTGTTAAGGACGGTGTTGACCTTCTTCATCCTGGGAACACCCTGCACACATGCGTGCACACACACTCTCTGCTTACCCTGCTTTATGTCACCGCACGTGGCCAATCACTCCCTGACTGGTACTGCATGCTGTGCGTTGGCTTTTATTGGTCTCTTCTACTGGGTTGCAGTCTCCAGGGGGCAGGGCTTTGTCTTGTTTACCACTGTACCTCCAGTGCCAAGAACAGGGCCTGGCGCATAGTTGGTGCTCAATAAGTATTTGTTGAAGAAGTGAATCTCCTCAGTTCTCACTTCTGTTGCTAAAGTTGACTGACTCAGTCCCTGTCCCTCCATGGTGATTCACACCTGTCACATGTCTTCTCAGCCTGTGCAAAGACAGGGGCAGTGGACACAAGAAGCTGTGGGTGGGCAGAGAAGGAACTGGAGGGGACCAAGATTGCTTGGGCACCCACAGCAAGCTCAGGAGGAATGCACTTGAATCGGGAGGGTTCCCTGAGAGAGGAGGATCAGACAAGCAGGCTAGCACTCATGCCAAGGTGGATCCAGCCCTGGATCTCACTCTGAAGGGGCCACCTGTGGACAGGCTCCCAGTGGGGAAAAGATGCAAAAGTGTACTTACTAAGTGTTGTTCCTGGTGTCAGGAGCCTGAAAGAACAGACTTCCTAAGGCAGAGGCTTAATGAGTTTCCTTTTTTCTGGGCCGACAGACTGCGAGCACACCAGAATGAAGCTAACCACGCCATGCATGAGCTCAGGTAATGGGCTGGCCCGGGAGAGCTTTACTTGGATGCACACACATGCACATGTGTGTGCCCCTCCTCACTCCCAGCCTGCGTGTGACCTTGGCAGGCAGCCTGTGGAACCCCAACATCACTGTGGAGACCCTGGAGGCCCAGCAGCTGCGTGTGGGCTTCACCCTATGGAATGAATCTACCCATTACCAGATCCTGCTGACCAGTTTTCCGCACATGGAGAACCACAGCTGCTTTGAGCACATGTACCACGTTCCTGCGGTAACTCTGCTATTTTCAACCCCTCTAGCATAGCTCGGGACCACCCCTCCAAGCCCTGAGTCTCTTCTCTGCTGGTCTGACAGAACTGTGTTGCCGGAAGCTCGGGACTCAGGGCTGTGCTTAGTCTGTAGTGATCATGGCGCCTTGCCCTTTGTCTTCCCCAGTGATCTTATGGTTGATAGAAAGGCAGTTGACTCTGTCCTGCCCATGACTCAGTCCTTTTTGTTCTTCCCTCCCCCACATGCTCCCTTGTCCTCTTTTTGTTTTGCTTTGTTTATTACAAAAAGGATTTGAGGATTTAAAAAAAAAAAAGAAATGTGGAAATAGAGACAAAGGGGAACTAAAGATAAAGAAAAAGTCCAGGCGCGGTGGCTCCCACCTGTAATCCCAGTACTTTGGGAGGCCACGGCAGGAGAATGGCTTGAAGTTGGAGTTCGAGACTCCAGGAAGCCATGATGGCACCACTGCACCCAATCTGAGGTCTAAAAAAATAAAATGAAAATGAAAAAATAAAGTAAATTAATGACATAAAATAGGCCAGGCACAGTGGTTCACGCCTATAATCCCAGCACTTTGGGAGGCCAAGGCAGGTGGATCACTTGAGGTCAGGAGTTCAAGACCAGCCTGACCAATATGATGAAACCCCATCTCTACTAAAAGTTCAAAAATTAGCCAGGTGTGCTGGCACACGCCTGTAGTCCCAGCTGCTTGGGAGACTGAGGTAGAAGAATCGAATCTGGGAGGCAGAGGTTGTAGTGAGCTGAGATTGTGCCACTGCACACCAGCCTGGGCGACAGAACGATACTCCATCTCTAAAAAAAAGAAAGACAAGGCAATGCGATGAAGCCAGCTCAGTGCAGGAAATGTGTGCTATGTGGTTCTGTACAACTGATGTCCATGAACACAGATTTGTGGCCCCCATTCCCAGCAGCCAAAGCAGAGAGAGACTTACCAGTTACTAAGTGTACTTACAAATTTACAACAAACCAGCTTCCATGCAAAAATGGAGTGTTTTCTGGAACAGAAACCTGAAAAGTATTTCTCCCCTGCACTACCTAAGGGGTGCCCTGGACAGCTTCTCCGTGGCAGTGCCACAGCGTGTTCTTACTCAACTAGCCTTATCCATCCTTGCCTGTCTCCTCAGCCCAAACCAGAGGACTTCCACCAGCGATCCAACGTCACACTCACTCTACACAACCTGAAAGGGTGCTGCCGCCACCAAGTGCAGGTGGGTGAGTGTGGTGTGGACAGGTGCTGGGAGCACAACAGGTGGTGAGTGTAGAGTGAACAGGAGTGAGGAGTGTGCACGGGTGGAGAGTGTGGTGTGGATGGGAGTGGGGAGCGTGCACAGGTGGAGAGTGTGGACGGGAGTGGGGAGCGTGCACAGGAGGAGAGTGTGGTGTGGACGGGAGTGGGGAGCGTGCACAGGAGGAGAGTGTGGTGTGGACGGGAGTGGGGAGCGTGCACAGGTGGAGAGTATGGATGGGAGTGGGGGGCGTGCACAGGTGGAGAGTATGGACGGGAGTGGGGAGCGTGCACAGGTGGAGAGTATGGACGGGAGTGGGGAGCGTGCACAGGTGGAGAGTATGGACGGGAGTGGGGGAGCGTGCACAGGTGGAGAGTGTGGACGGGAGTGGGGAGCGTGCACAGGAGGAGAGTGTGGTGTGGACGGGAGTGGGGAGCGTGCACAGGTGGAGAGTATGGACGGGAGTGGGGGGCGTGCACAGGTGGAGAGTGTGGTGTGGACGGGAGTGGGGAGCGTGCACGGGTGGAGAGTGTGGTGTGGACGGGAGTGGGGAGCGTGCACGGGTGGAGAGTGTGGTGTGGATGGGAGTGGGGAGCATGCACAGGAGGAGAGTGTGGTGTGGACGGGAGTGGGGAGCGTGCACAGGTGGAGAGTATGGACGGGAGTGGGGAGCGTGCACAGGTGGAGAGTGTGGTGTGGACGGGAGTGGGGAGCATGCACGGGTGGAGAGTGTGGTGTGGACGGGAGTGGGGAGCGTGCACGGGTGGAGAGTGTGGTGTGGACGGGAGTGGGGAGCGTGCACGGGTGGAGAGTGTGGTGTGGACGGGAGTGGGGAGCGTGCACAGGTGGAGAGTGTAGTGTGGATGGGAGTGGGGAGCATGCACAGCCGGCGTTCAGGGGACAGGGGTGCTGATGGACAGGGGAAAGCTTGTGCTCTCTCTGGCACCGAGCCACCGCTACCAGTCAGGATTCCTTGCCTGGTAAGACACTGCCCCTGCCTTTCTCCTGTCCGGTTCTCCCTCCCTCTGACCCGCCCTTGCTGGAGGGAGATGATGGCCACCTGGAGATCACGGAGTAGCCAGCCAGGATCTCCTCCTCTCACCTTGCCTCTGCTGTCTGGTAGGCATGGGCGCTCTACAATTCTGGAGCCCTTTTCCTGCCCTCTCTGCCCGCAGATCCAGCCCTTCTTCAGCAGCTGCCTCAATGACTGCCTCAGACACTCCGTGACTGTTTCCTGCCCAGAAATGCCAGACATTCCAGGTAGGGGACATGCAGCTGTCCCAGGCCATACTGGGAGTGCAAGTGATTGAGGGCCCCCAGCCTGCGCTGTGTCCTTACCTGGTTCTGGGGAGTGGTTAGGGAGGAGAGTAACTTGGAGTCCTTCAGGCCTGAAGTGTGGAGTGGGGCTTTAGAATGTCACTCCCTGGCTGGCTGGCTTTCATTAGCTATGTAGCCTTAGGCAAAATACTTAATCTTTCTGATCCGCAACTTTCTGGACTGGAAAATGGGGTGGTTTTTATCCTAGAGCCCTAGTTCTGCACCACACACTGAGCGCGGTGCTCCAGCACACTGTCCATTTTTTATTCTCACTCATTGTGAGTCATGATACCATGAAGTGGAGGATCCCCCACCCCAAACCCCAGGTTCATGGATGAGGAAATTGAGGCACAGAGATGTTGAATAACTTGTCCAAGATCACACACCAGGGGCGCTGTTTTCAAAAGTCACATGCCCTAATGCACAGGAGGCTGCGGCCACGTGCTCACCAGAAGGCACATACATGGAGCCAGGCTGGAAGGAGAACCCAGCCTCCCAAGGAGGAGGCAAGGTGTTTCCTTAGACCAACAACTCACGTGTCTCATGTAGATGGTTTCATTAAGTTTAACCTGGATCTAAAGTGCCTGGTGCTGGGCCAACATCATTAAAGCCCTCAAGGGACGTCAGTTGTGTTTTTTGTGATGCCTGGGAAGCGTTAAGAATTCTATTTCTCGGCCGGGCGCGGTGGCTCAAGCCTGTAATCCCAGCACTTTGGGAGGCCGAGATGGGCGGATCACGAGGTCAGGAGATCGAGACCATCCTGGCTAACACGGTGAAACCCCGTCTCTACTAAAAACACAAAAAACTAGCCGGGCGAAGTGGCGGGCGCCTGTAGTCCCAGCTACTCGGGAGGCTGAGGCAGGAGAATGGCGTAAACCCGGGAGGCGGAGCTTGCAGTGAGCTGAGATCCGGCCACTGCACTCCAGCCCGGGCGACAGAGCAAGACTCCGTCTCAAAAAAAAAAAAAAAAAAAAAACTATTTCTCCTTTTCTCTCTGTTCTCATTGCAGAACCAATTCCAGGTAAGCTTGGATCTCTCTCCGACAGCACTGCAGCCCTCAGGGGACATTCCCCAGGGGCCACTTAAGAAGTCCCTGCCTCAGCCAGGCAGACAAGGCTGAACTGAGGCCAGCCCAGAGGCGGGGGTGAGACCATGGTTTGTCGTGGTAGGGCCAAAGAGGACAGAGCCTGGGGCTGGGGAGAGGGGCTGGGGGCCTCAGGGCGGGCAGGGCAGGCCCCCTCGCGTCACTCACGCTGTTCTGCTCACCGTAGACTACATGCCCCTGTGGTTGTACTGGTTCATCACGGGCATCTCCGTCCTGCTGGTGGGCTCCGCCATCCTGCTGATCGTCTGCATGACCTGGAGGCTAGCCGGTAAGGGCTGGGGCTCCGGCCGTCCTGGAGTCAGCACCTGAAATACCAGCACCACCCCACTCACTACCAGGGCAAATCGCTTTATTCTCTGAGCCTCAGGTTCTTGCTTGAGAACCATGTCATAAAGCTGTTGTAAGGATTGAGTGAAATAAGACACAGGAATTCTTAGCACAGAACCTGGCATGTGCTATTTGCACAGTATCTGTTAGCCACAATTATATTTGTTGTTATTAAATGTAATATTAAAATCAACAGGTTGGAAAGAGCCAGAGTGAAGTTTCCCTGTGTCAGGAATGACCAACCAGGCAGGCGGAGCAGCCTGAACAACCCCATCCTGCAGCCACCAGACGTGGACATCTGGGGTCAGGGAGAATAGTGAGGGTCAGCATCGGGTGATAGAGAAGGCTCCCGCTGCCCTGAGCCATAGGGGTGGACCCCAGCCCCACCTCATTAGGCTTGTAGTCACAGGCCAGTTACTTAACACACTATGGATTCACTTTTCTTTTCTGTAAAATATACTTATAATGCCTTCCTCTCAGGGCTGTGACGAAGGTTAAATGAGTAGCTGAGGAAGGCGCTTGCTGGTGGGGATTAGTACATACCAGTTCCTTCTCCCACCCGCAGCCCTCTGCTGGCCAAGTCCTAAGCCGGGAGAACACAGGCCTCCCGGTTGGGGCCTCAGCCTTTCTCTGCCCCACCATGACCCTAGTCTGCTCCTTCCCTCATCTGGGAAGCTATTTCCACCCTCTCCTAGGCTCGTGAGGACTAGGTGTTCATCATCATCATTGTGTGGTGGAAAGATAACCAGACAGGCATGGGAGGACCTATGGGAGGTTCCAGTAACATTCAGTAGCATCTTGGCCAATGCTCCATAGGCTGTGCAGCTCTCGAAAGGTTTGGGGCGGGGCGGCGGCGGTGCTTTGGGTTTCCTTTCTGCTGTTGCACCTCTGTTTCCCGAAGTGCCCTGCACCACCATGGGTTGAAGGCAAGGAGGAGCCTCACTGGTTATTTGGCTGTCTTGACAGTTCTGGGGAAGAGCTGAAAGGATTAGGATTGAGATTAAGGTTCTAAGTCATTTGCTGAGTCATCTGTGGATCGCAGTCATCCCAGCTGTCACTAAGGAGTTAACTCCTGCAGAGCAGATTTTTCATCACATCTCCCAGGGGAACAGTTGCTTAAGTATGTGGGTTCCCCTTCCTTACCTCAAAAATACCAGGAGGAAATGTTGCAAGCAGCCTGGTGGGGCTGCTTCTGGAAGGAAGTGTGGTAAGATGCATGCCTTCTGCACAGACACCTCTGGGGAAGAGCTTTCCCTCAGGTGGAGTCAGTTCCAGGTGGCCAAATTTCAGGGAGACGCAGCAGACCAGGACCGTAATGAGGAACCAGGGTGGACCTCCCATCCCCCGGCACTGGGGGTCCCAGCTGGATCAGTGCTACAAAATAATAACTGTGGCCCCAGTTGATTACGTACAACATTCCAGGCACTTCACATACTCACACTCATTTAATACCCATTAAACGAGAGCAAATATAGACCTCTTTCACAGAGGAAGAAGCTGCGTTTCCGAGGCACTAGTAACTGCTCCGGGTCATGGTGCTCCTAGTGGCAGACCCAGGATTCATGCCTGTGCGACCACCTAGCACGGCCTCCCTGCTCAGTCTCGGGGCTGCCCCCTTACCCTTCACCCTTTGTCAGGGATGGGGCGGACACCCTGTAAGCTGGTTTCTAGTTCTCTTCCCAAAGAACCACTCCAGTGTATTTCTTTTCCTTTCCAGGGCCTGGAAATGAAAAATGCAGTAATGACATCAAATACACCGGTCAGTATCTCCTGGTTTGCCTGTTTGCTTATTTTTAAAGCAGTGGAGGGTTCTCCTGGGATAAGTGTGTGGGTTGCCTCCTGTGGTCTAACTCCTGAGTCCCTTCAGGAGACCCCACCTTAAGAACCCCCTTCCAATACCCCACTCACAAGGACCCCCAATAACAAGGGCTGGGTGCCATTTTTTTGAATCAGACAAGGAAAGAAAGGTAAGTGCATCGTATTTTGTGAAAAGAGATCCTCTCTGGAGCAGACCAACAGAGCTTGGTGCCTCTTTTTCTTTTCTTGATTTGAGTATAGGCTAAAGACCAGAAAGGAACGTGAGAGATTCTTTTTCCCACAAGGCAGCAGACTGATTTTTTCCAGGCAGCCAAAGGTGGAATAGTAACATCTGGGTTTTTCCAACAGGCTTCAGTTGGGTTTCTCAGCCTAGGGAGGTGGCCAAGCTCTGTGTCCTGGTCCAGGCCCCTCCTGGGCTGACAGGCACAGAGCTGCCCTGGGCCCTGGGGTGAGGGTCAGCACGTGTGGTCTTTTTTCCTTAGATGGCCTGCCTGCGGCTGACCTGACCCCCCCACCGCTGAAGCCCAGGAAGGTCTGGATCATCTACTCAGCCGACCACCCCCTCTACGTGGACGTGGTCCTGAAATTCGCCCAGTTCCTGCTCACCGCCTGCGGCACAGAAGTGGCCCTGGACCTGCTGGAAGAGCAGGCCATCTCGGAGGCGGGAGTCATGACCTGGGTGGGCCGCCAGAAGCAGGAGATGGTGGAGAGCAACTCTAAGATCATCATCCTGTGCTCCCGCGGCACGCGCGCCAAGTGGCAGGCGCTCCTGGGCCGGGGAGCGCCTGTGCGGCTGCGCTGTGACCACGGGAAGCCCGTGGGGGACTTGTTCACCGCAGCCATGAACATGATCCTCCCGGACTTCAAGAGACCAGCCTGCTTCGGCACCTACGTAGTCTGCTACTTCAGCGAGGTCAGCGGTGATGGCGACGTCCCCGACCTGTTCGGCGCGGCGCCGCGGTACCCGCTCATGGACAGGTTCGAGGAGGTGTACTTCCGCATCCAGGACCTGGAGATGTTCCAGCCGGGCCGCATGCACCGCGTGGGGGAGCTGTCGGGAGACAACTACCTACGGAGCCCGGGCGGCAGGCAGCTCCGCGCCGCCCTGGACCGGTTCCGGGACTGGCAGGCCCGCTGCCCCGACTGGTTCGAGCGTGAGAACCTCTACTCAGCCGATGACCAGGATGCCCCGTCCCTGGAGGAAGAGGTGTTTGAGGAGCCACTGCTGCCTCCGGGAACCGGCATCATGAAGCGGGCGCCCCTGGTGCGCGAGCCTGGCTCCCAGGCCTGCCTGGCCATAGACCTCCTGGTCGGGGAGGAAGGAGGAGCAGCAGTGGCAAAGCTGGAACCTCACCTGCAGCCCCGGGGTCAGCCAGCGCCGCAGCCCCTCCACACCCTGGTGCTCCCCGCGGAGGAGGGCGCCCTGGTGGCCGCGGTGGAGCCTGGGCCCTTGGCTGACGGTGCCGCTATCCGGTTGGCACTGGCGGGGGAGGGCGAGGCCTGCCCGCTGCTGGGCAGCCCGGGCGCTGGGCGAAATAGCGTCCTCTTCCTCCCTGTGGACCCCGAGGATTCGCCCCTTGGCAGCACCCCCATGGCGTCTCCTGACCACCTTCCAGAGGACATGAGGGAGCACTTCGAAGGCTTGATGCTCTCGCTCTTCCAGCAGAGTCTGAGCTGCCAGGCCCAGGGGGGCTGCAGTGGACCCGCCATGGTCCTCAAAGACCCACACACGCCCTACGAGGAGGAGCAGCGGCGGTCAGTGCAGTCTGACCAGGGCTACATCTCCAGGAGCTCCCCGCAGCCCCCCGACGGACTCACGGAAATGGAGGAAGAGGAGGAAGAGGAGCAGGACCCAGGGAAGCCGGCTCTGCCACTCTCCCCCGAGGACCTGGAGAGCCTGAGGAGCCTCCAGCGGCAGCTGCTTTTCCGCCAGCTGCAGAAGAACTCGGGCTGGGACACGGCGGAGTCGGAGTCAGAGAGGCCCAGTGCATGAGGGCGGCTCCCCAGGGACCGCCCAGATTCCAGACTTGAGAGAGGAGTGTGTGTGCACGTGGATACACAAGTATTCGTCTGTGTGTACATGTCTGCATGTGTATTTGTTCGTGTGTGAAGTGTAGGTTTTAACATGTAGATGTCTGGATTTGAATCCCAGGCATCCCTCCTAAGTTTTCTTCCTGCAGCCATCTGGTTATCTTCTCTCCCCAGGGAATCCACACAGCCCGCTCCCAGGAGCTAACGGTAGAGTGTCTTTGAGATGCCATCATTCATTCATTCAGCATTTATTGTGCACCTACTATGTGCCAGGCATTTGGGATACCAAGATAAATTGCATGTGGCATGGCCCCAGCCACGAAGGAACTTAACCGCTAGTGCCAAGGACACATTAACAAACAGGATGGGCTGGGCACGGTGGCTCACGCCTGTAATCCCAGTACTTTGGGAGGCTGAGGCAGGTGGATCACTTGAGGTCAGGAGTTCGAGACCAGCCTGGCCAACATGGTGAAACCCCATCTCTACTAAAAATACAAAAATTAACCAGGTGTGGTGACACACATGCCTGTAGTCCTAGCTACTTGGGAGGCTGAGGCAGGAGAATTGCTTGAACCTGGGAGGCAGAGGTTGCAGGGAGCTGAGATCATGCCGTTGCACTGCAGCCTGGACAACAGAGCGAGACTCCATCTTAAAAAAAAAAAAAAGATGGTCACATGAGATGTAAAAGCTGAATGGGCCGGGTGCAGTGGCTCATAATTGTAATCCCAGCAATTTGGGAGGCCAAGGCAGGTAGATTGCTTGAGCTCAGGAGTTCAAGATCAGCCTGGACAACATAGTGAGACCTTGTCTCGACCTAAATTTTTTTTTAGCCCGTCATGGTGGCACATGCCTGTAGTCCCAGCTACTCGGGAGGCTGATGTGAGATGATCACTTGAGCCCAGGAGGTGGAGGCTGCAGTGAGCTATAAAGGTACCATTGCACTCCAGCCTGGGCAGCAGAGTGAGACCCTGTCTCAAAAAAATAAAAAAGTAGGTTGAGTGGAAGCCTGTCCAGGGCCATGAGCATGCACAGGAAAGGCACCCAGGCCAGGGAGGATCCCGGAGGAGAAGCCGGAGCTGAAGGATTGTGGTTGGGGAAAGCGCAGTCCTGGCAAGGAAGCAGCCTGTGGGTAGGTGCTGGGAGTGGTGTGAGCGTCAGGGAGCTGCTGGTGGAGCCTGGAGGGGAAGGAGAGGGGCAGTGAGAGATCACAGGTGGGGGTTGGGGGGTGTGACCAGAGCTCAGGCTGGGGACAGCCTTGTGGGCATCAGTCCCGAGGCCTGGAGCACCTTTCGTCTGATGAGCTGTCCCTGTGTATGGAGAGAGGCTGAGGGCTAAACAGAGCTGGATGTCACCTGAGTTCATTTATAGGAAGAGAGAAGTGTCAAGGTGAAATGTAGAAGTGTCTGGCAGGAAGGTGAGTCTGAAGCCCCGTACTCGCATTCCGACTATCAGTGGGGAGCTGTTAGCACACAGGATTCTTCAGAGCAGCTGGGCTGGAGCTCCCCTGAGCTCAGGAAGCCCCAGGGTGCAAGGGCAAGGAAATGAGGGGTGGTGGGCATTGAAGATCTGGGCAGACCTTGTGTGGGAAGAGGAAGGGGTGCTGCTGTGACTTCGAGGTCTGAGGTCCAAAAACAGCATTTGAAAAGAGACTCTGAAGCCAGTGTTTGAAGAATTTGTTCCTGAAGTACCTCCTAGGGGTAGGCTGGAGGCTTCTGGCTTCAGGGTCCTGAGGAACACATTGAGGTGCCCTCTGACACTGGAATAGGGTGCCCTTCATTCCTACGCCTGAGTCCTTCACTATATTTCCAAGCTCCAGTGAGGAGGAGAGGATTCGGAAATGGGACAGGAGAGCAAACAGGACAGTTGGCGTGTGTGTGTGTGCACACGCATACATGTACCTGAAAGAGATTATTAATAAAAGTGCATAAATTTGTTGATCTGGTAAGAGTTTCTAGCAGTTGTCTAGAGTGACATATTGTAGGTCAAGAAGTTGCTACTTGAGTTTACCTAGTGGCAGCAGGGCCACCAAAGCTCTGTGTCCCAGATGGTACATGGCCCATCATCCACCCAACAGCAGCAAAGGACCAGGCAAGGGAGAACAGGAGCAGAGGCCTACCAGCCACTAGCCTTTTGGGCTCAATCTCTCCTCCAGTAATCCTGGAGAGTGGCTTCATTGGGTCTAGACACCTACCGTGCATTCTGTGACCTTTCCCTAGCTTCCAATAAATACCTGTTCCACGTCCGGAGTACAGGATACCACGATGCACTCTTCCCTGCCTAGAGCACGTGTTCCCATCTGCTCCCATTTCTCACGAGCCTTGAATTCTAGCTCTTCTGGCCTTTGAGCCCATGCCAGTAAATGTCCCGATGGACGTTGCCCACTACCTCCAGGGCAGCTGCCTTTGTTCTCCTAATAGCTTTATTGGAATACAGTTCACTTACCATACAATCCACAATTGACCCTGCACAATTTGATACCGTTTAATATAGTCCCAGTTCAGCAGCCATCAGCACAATCAATCTTAGAGTTTATTACCCCGAAAAGAAATCCAGCCCCCTTAGTCACCACCCCAGCCTCCGCATCCCTAGGCTACTTTGATCTCTGTAGACTTGCCTCTTCTGGACATGACATACAGAAAGGAGTCATAAATTCTCCAGGGCGTCTATTTCTTATTTAATGTCATTCCCTGTTTCTCCTTACATTCCCTCCCTGTTTCCTGGGCCTAGTCTCACACTGGTCCTTGCTTACCCTAAATGCTATTAATTGCATCACTCTGAGTATGGTATCCGCTCTCAGCCGAATGCCAAGAGCTTCAAGAATGTATATAAATAAAGCCACACCTTTATTTTTGTATTATTCTGAAGCGCGGCTAATAAATTCTGTTTCACCAAGAAATGTCTCTAAGAACAAATGCCCTCCAGGCTGTGCCCCTGCCACCTCTTCAGCTCCTCTCTTAAGTAGAGTGTGCAAAGGTGGTTCCGACTGGGAGAGAAGCAGCAGAGCATCTAACCATGCCTGTGTCCAGGCCAATTATGCATGAGGCCACCAAGCAAGCTCCCAGCTCCCACAGAGAGTTTCATGACTTCTTCCTGCCTACTGTCTTGATCCTAGTTGTTTTGAATCAAGAATAATTGATTCAAAACCAGTTTCTCTTTTCTGCGTAGGAAGGTCCTTGAAGGTGTTTAGGGTCTAAAAAGGGTTGTGTTCAGTCTCTGAAACATCCATTCAGCAGTTTGAGCTGGGATCTCTGAATGCAAGGGTATGATGGATATACTTCTTTCTTGCTTTTGTTGTGTTTTGGTTTTTTGTTAGTTTTTAAGTCGGGGTCTCTCTGTCACCAGGCTGTATTACAGTGGTGCATTATGGCTCACTGCAGCCTCGACCTCCCAGGCTCAAGCAATCCTTCCAGCTCAGCCTGCCCAGTAGCTAGAACTACAAGTATGCACCATGGTGCCTGGCTAATTTGTGTATGTGTGTATTTTTTGTAGAAACAGGGTTTCACCATGTTGTCCAGGCTGGTCACGAACTCCTGGGCTCAAGCCATCTGCTCGCCTCGGCCTCCCAAAGTGCTGGGATGATAGGCATGAGCCCACCGTGCCTGGCCTTTGCTTATTTATCTTTGAAAATTAAATAGGGCATAAGAGAGAAGAAGATGTACTTACAATGCAGTGGGCTGTTTTAACTCTATAGCCTTTGGGCTCTGTGCTTGGTGCTCCTCGTCCTAAATAAACGAGGGATATGCAGGGCCCTCTTCTGCCTTAGCGCCCTGCCAGCTGGGACTCCAGCGAGACCTGGGGCACCTGAGGGCAGAGTGAGATGGAGGGCCCCTGCTCCAGCAGCCAGGCCTGCGTCCCACAAGTCAAGTGTGTCAGACAGAGGGTCCTTCCAAAGAAGAGGCAGCAGGGTTGGGGGCTGGCCAGCTGCTCATCCGCCCTAGGTAACTTGCTCCTCTGTAAAGTGGGTGGGGCAGGAGTTCCCATCTCATGGGGTCCTGGGAGGCCTGCAGTATCCCTGAGTGGCACTAGCCTGCTTCTGGGGCAGAGCAGTTTGTGCCCCCTGAGGTACCACCGAGCCTTGTTCCGTGCTATTAGGTATTGCTCTCTCCCTCCAGTGGTTGCCTTTTCAGGTTATAAAAGTAATACGTGTTCCCATACTTGGCATCTCTCAGGAGCTCAGGAAGTATGTGGCTGAGTGAACATGTCCATTGTGGAAAAATGGTGACAATATGGATTCCATGGGTATATTTTACAGAAGAAGATGAAGAAAAGCAACTACCCCTAAACCCATGGCACAAGCTGTTAATGTTAATTCTGTACCCAACACTTTGTCCACGGGGCCTCCCCTCACTCTGCAGTGGCATCCAGGTCCATCTTGCCCTGTGCCTCTGCATGGCTCTCTATGCCCCATCGCCTCTCCCAGATCCTAGCACTGGGTCCACACACTCACCCTGTCCATTCAGATTGATGAAGGCGAGCAGTCATCCGGGTGGGCCAGTCTTCCCTGTGGGAGGACCATGCAGTCTCCTGCCTCATGGTTTGAAGGGTGCCAGGAAGCCTGGCCCAGCCCACGTCTCCCTGGAGTCCTTCCCAGGAGGAATAGCCCCTTAGGTCATTGACCCTATGATGAGTTCGCTTACTGGATCCTTCCTCTCTGATGAGACAGGAAGAAGGTACACAATGACCGGAGGAGAGGGAGTAGAAGGAGGGACGCAGGTGGCTGGCTGGCCCCTACATGTGCCTGCTTCCTTGCATGGGTGTCCCACTGGCCGCCTCTGCTCACCAGTGTCATGGGATTCTCACAGAAGATGAAAACAGCCCCTGCTTTTTTGCTAGAACGGCTGAGCTTTCATGGAAAGGAAGTTGGACCCAGGCAACAGCCGACCACTAAAGGTTGCATGGAGCAGTGCAGATGTGGGAGGAAGAAGGGTCTTGGTGCACACTGGCTTTTCTTCCTGACTGCGGTGCGGCATTGTGCCAGCTACCTCCTCTTTCTGGACCTCGGGAAAATGGAGAGAAAACAGCCCTGAAGGTGGCTGTGAGGACGGAAGGGGCTAATGTGCAGAGGGCCTGACAGTCAACCACATGCTGTATTTTCCTGTTCTTCCTTAGGGCAAGAACTGCATGGCCAGACGCAGGCAAGGCCTAGGTGTGCGCTGGGCATGGCCTACACATGAAGAGATCACTCCGCGTCCCTACTGCACCTGTCACAAAGCGCCTTCTGATATGCCTGGCAAACCAAAATCGGTGAGCGCCAGCTTACTTTCCTAGAAGACATTTCTAAACATTCATAACATGCTTGGTCAAATTAATTACCTAATTTTGCATCCACTCCAGGGAGAAATGAAGACATGGTCCTATGTTGCTCTGTAATTATTTTCTATGTAAATTTTGTTCCTTGTTACAATTATACGTCTCAGGGGAAAGGACCATTTCACATGTGTCACCTCATGTAATTCACACCACAGTCCTGTGATTGCTCCTGTTTTATAATGACGAAGTTCCAGTTGATGGCCAAAGCCACAGCTAATGAGAGGAGAGAGCCCAGGCTCCCAGGAGCTTCCACTCTCAGACCTTGCCTCCCGGGCACTCCTGAGTCAAACCCCTGTGTAGCCTTTGGCACAGCCAGAAGCAGCAAGCTAGGGTCACAACACAGAGAGGGGCTGTGTGATACTGGCTGCCTCTGTGCTAAGAAGACCACTCTGTGTTTATTTTGGTGCAGACCCAATGTTCTTTCTTAGACTTAATACTACCCTTCATGTTAAAATAAAACCAAACAAAAACCAGTGGCTTTGTTCTTATTCATACGTACGAATTTGTGCTTCTGGCTGGGGCAAGAGTGATAAGAGGAGGGCACAGTATTTAAAAATTCGTTTCTCAAGATGTTCCCCCTTTGGAAAACTACTCTTAGAAAGAAATAGGAAGCCGGGCGTGGTGGCACACCCCTGTAGTCCCTGCTAAGGCAGGAGGATTGTTTGAGCCCAAGAGTTTGAGGCTGCAGTGAACTACGATGGCGCCACTGCACTCCAGCCCTGGTGACAGAGTGAGACCCTGTCTCAAAAAGAAAAAGAAGGAAGGAAAGAAAGAAAAGTGCGAGAGCGCCCAGGGCGATGAGAAAAATATCACTCTCAGGCTGAGTCCATTAGAGCCGAGCTGGCTATGCCAACGAAGCCTGTCAGACACTCACCAGCTCCAGGCCACAGCCTCACTGCCGCCCTCAAAAACATGCCAACTGCCTAGAAGGAAAGGGCCAAGGTGTACCCCTAATGTGAACACAAACCTATAAAATAATGGCAAATGTCACAGTGACATTTAAGAATTTTGTAAGGAAACCAGGACAGAAAAGATCTTGAAACCAACCACACAGGAAGCTTGTCACAAGCCTCAAGTTTTTTATTTTCAGAACAGAGTCTGGTTTTATTTTTAAAAAGAGAAGGAAAAAAGTGATAAATGCTAGTGAGGTGCCACTTCCCTCCTTCTTCCAGGCTCTAACCGCCAGCTAGCTCTCTTTCACAAAACCCACGGATGCAGAATCAGGGCGTGTTAAAATGGAACAGTCTTTAGAGAGGGTCTAGTCTTTTGAAAATAAGTAAGGATCTGGGGACTCACAGAGAGGAAGGCCCTGACTTGCTGAAATGTTAGGGGTAGGCGGTTCTCGAAATTCTGAACCCAGGATCCTTTTCTGTGAACTGTGCACGTGCTGGCATTGACCTCGGAAGACAGTGCACCGCCTTGGCTGTCAGGCCCATGGGAAAATCTCACGTTTGCCCCTTCACTAGGGATGCCCTAGAAGGCAAGGCAAAGGAAGCTTTAGGGGTCATCGTGAATGGGGCAGGGAAAGTGAGTGCAAGGACTCAAGAAAAACACAGCAGGCCGGGCGCAGTAGCTGAAGCCTGTAATCCCAGCACTTTGGGAGGCCGAGACGGGCGGATCATGAGGTCAGGAGATCGAGACCATCCTGGCTAACCCGGTGAAACCTCGTCTCTACTAAAAAAATACAAAAAACTAACCAGGCGAGATGGCGGGCGACTGTAGTCCCAGCTACTCGGGAGGTTGAGGCAGGAGAATGGCGTGAACCCGGGAGGCGGTGCTTGCAGTGAGCTGAGATCCGGCCACTGCACTCCAGCCTGGGCCACAGAGCCAGACTCCGTCTCAAAAAAAAAAAAAAAAAAAGAAAAGAAAAATACAGCAGAGGAAGGGACTGACCCTCTGAGCACACGGTGCTTGACCCACGTATGAAAAGAGGGTGACTGGGGCTGAGCTGGGGGCCTGGTGTCTGCCAGAATTGGCCCAGTTGCCATCAGCCTCTTGACATATCCAAGGAAGTGGCAGCTCATTGGAACTTATCACAGCCTCCCACCAAAAACCTAACAGTACAGAGATTTTACAGTCAGGGAGGCCCAGCAGGAGATGGCCGTCCAAACAACAGAAAGGGGACAAGTCAGGGGGCCAGCCAGCAGCTGGCCATGGCTCAGACACAATGTCCTTTCACAGTCACTGAGATTAGGTAGTAGAGAAACAGAGCAAAGCTGGAGAGAGGACACGGGAACAGGGAGCAGCTGTTGGTACCCACCCAGGGCCTAGGCCCCAGAACCTTGAGTACAATCAAAGGGAGAGGAAAGGAGTCAGTGGGAGCAGGGGAAGAAGGCAGAAAAAAACCAATTAAGTGTGAAATTCAGTCAGCTATTGGGCCACATAGGGTGAGGGACTGGAAGCACAGATTGTGTGTGGAGTGTAAACATTTTCCCCCGCTGTTCCCTGCTCTGAGAGCATGAGGGGGCTCAAGAGAACTCTGGTCCAGCCTTCTGCCCCTCTTATGTCTGTCTACATGGGTGTCTTCTGCCCTAAGCCCCAAAGCAGTTGGAAGAGGGGCTTCCAGCGGGAGGCCGGGGCTTGGCCTGGGTGCTGAGTTAACGGCCAGTGACTTGGCACTTCTGGCCCTCCCTGTGCACTCTGCAGCTGTGCCAGGCCCTGCCCCACAGCCAGCCCAGGCACCCAAGCCCTCCCTCTGGCCTTCTCTGCTGGGGCTTCACACACCCAGTGCCGAGCAGTGAATGTTCTGCCGGTGCAGCCTGGCTGGCTTCTCTCCTGGCCACCTTTACAGGGAGCATCAGGACCAGGGCTTTCAAGAGCCACAAACTTAAAGAATGTGAGAGTTGAAATTACCTTCAACCTTAGAGATCACTCACCTAACTTCTACTTTTTTAATGTGAGAAAACAGGCCCAGAAAATAAAAATGATATGTCACTTAAAGCCAATGAGTGACAGAATCAGAACTAGAATCCACATCTTCTGGTAACTTGTCTAGAGTTTATTACGCTACATAAAACTTCCCAAACGTAAGAAGGGAGAAGGGGAAACAAAAATTCTTCAAGTTTCACCCCCACCACATCCTGTTGAGGGTGGAGGGAAGTATTTCCTGGCCTTGTTAGCTGCCGTCCTCCTGCACCCTTAAAATATGTAAAAATACTTATCCTGCCTCAAAGATGGCAACAGTGACATTCCACACCAAGACTGTAAGTGCACAGTCCCTGGATGTCTCTTGTCATCACCCTCAATGGGAGGAATTCTAAGAGGGAAAGTTCTGCAGCCTGCCTTGGCCCTAGTGAGACTCTTAACCAGACCACAGGTGGGAGGTCACCACCTCACTTTCTGATCTACACTTCCTAGAAGAAGGACAGGTGGGGAATGGGGCTTCCTACTCCCTTGGGCCCATGGGAGGCCCAACTTCACAGCCATCCAGGAACCCCACCAAAGCTATTACTCTAAGCCCAGATCCGACCCAGTTGGCACCAAACCACGGGAAGGATAAGAGTTCTAGGTGCAGAGGGAGGAACAGACAGAGGCCAAGCCAATGGCTGATACTCCACAGACCCTGTAATAACACTGGCACCAAACCCCAGCTGGAGCCAGTGGCCATGGCAAATGCAACTTCTGAGTATTTTGTCTTCATTTTTTGCAAGCAGCATCAGTGCATGATGCAACAAAAGTTGAAAGCACGGAGGTAGAAATGCTCGCTCACCCAAGAAAGGGTGCAGTTTGGTCCTTAGAGAATGGATCCCCTCCTCTCCCTGAGCTGAGAAGAGAGGAGCAGGATTGAGGAAGATCCTGGGTGAGCTTCTCCCTTCGAGGGGAGTACCTGGGCAGCTCCCAGGGGCCCAGCTCTTCCTGGGAATTCATGGTCACAAATCCAGGCAGAAAAGAGGAGGGTGGTGGTAAGTATGGTGTAGGGGGCAGGGCCTCCCCAGATCTCCTACCCATTGCAAAGGGCCACAGGGTGGACACAAGAAAACAACACTACACACACAGAGACATACACTTTGTATCTATCACCTGGAAGAAATCCAATAGACACATCAGTGGAAAAGTAGGTTCTGGGTCAATTTCAAGGCATGTGACAATGGCCACTAACCACAGCCTAAAAGAGGCTGGCACTTCTAAGCAAGGGAGAAGGTCCAAGGCTCAGCACCCCTCTCCTCCTAATGGATGGGAATTAGAGTGGAGGTGGGCAAAGTGGAGGTGGGCAAAGCAAGAAGCAGAGGTACCAGCCCCTTGGAGGTCAGGATTGGGGTAGGACAGGAGGAGAGAGTAACTGCACCTACCTCCCTCACCATTAACTGCTGGTTTCCCTCCACGCTGTCCTCACCCCAGGGGTGCAGAAGGACACCCTGGCCCTTAGCCCTGAAAAGGGTTACCTCTTCCAAATACAGCCTGATCAAATCTGGGCGACAGAAAGTAGAAGACAAGGGGGTTGGGGACTCTCAACCCAAAACCAAGGACCCATGCCCTTCACCCTCAATTATGGGAGGCCACAGCCAGGGTGTTGACATAGCCATGGGCACCCCCCTCATTCTCCGAGATGCAGTGGCCCAGCTGGGAGCCTCCCTGAGGTGGTGGCGGAGGCGGTGGAGGAGCGGAGGGCGGAGCACCGTAGCCCCCTCTGGCCCGACTCGGGGAGGCCCGACTGCCCCGGTCCCAGCAGCCCTCCAGGGCCTCCAAGCCGCGGCAACCGAGGAAGAAGAGGTTCTTGAGCATGAAGATGGAGAGGGGCTGCTGGTAGCTGACCACCAGGAGGCAGCGCAGCGCCAGCAAGGGCACGTCTACCAGGCAGCCGCCCAGCAAGCGCAGAAGGCGGCTGCAGCTGCCGGGCCCGGAGGCCTGGCCCCAGGATGCCGCCGCCGCCGCGGCCGCGGCGTTGAGCTCGTAGAGCCAGAGCACCGGCGAGGCGAGGGTGAGGAAGTAGACGGCGATGAGCAGGTAGCGCAGGTGCGCGGGCAGTGGCACGCGGCCCTCCAGCATCAGCTCCACCAGCGTGAAGCTGTCGAGCAGGTCTAGACACGTGCCCAGGAAGCATCCAGCCGCGCGGTGCCGCTGGGGCTGCAGCAGCAGGGGTCCTGCCGATCCCGGGGGTGCGCCCGCCTCGCTGATGGCCCGCACCAAGCTGTAGAGCAGGGGCACCGACAGCGCCATGGTGAGACGGAAGCCCGTGGTGCCGAAGGGCGCGCGCAGCTCGATGAGGTCTAGGATAGACGTGCCCAGGATCAGCACCACCTTGGGAGTGAAGGCGATGGAGTAGATAAGCCAGGCCAGGTAGGCGAAGGCGAACTCGCCCGCTGCCGCGGCCGCCCCCAGGCCGCCCCCTGCGCCGCCGGCGCCCCCGCGGGCTCCGCGCGCCTTGGCCCCAGCGGTAGCAGCCGAGGGGGCGGGCAGGTGCAGGGGCGGCGCGGCGTGGTGGTGGTGCAGGTGGTGGTTGTGCGCGCTGCTGGCCACTCCGCCCCGACGGCCCCGGCTGTTCTTGGCGAAGAAGATGGCCCAGCCCACCACCACCACCAGGTCAGTGGCGATCCAGGAGCACCAGTACAGGTCGGTGACCGCGATGAGGTACAGGTCCAGCAGGCCGCCCTGAGCCAGCAGCAGCACCACGGACAGCGCCTGGTAGCCCCAGCGGCACCTGGGACTGGGGGCGCAGCCGCGGCGCCTACCCCTGCGGCCGGAGCGGTCTGGGCAGCCGCAGCAGCAGCAACACGGGCAGCAGGAGGCGCCGCTGCCGGTCCCGGTGCCGCCCGCGCCCCCAGCCGAGCGGCTCCCGGGGCCCCCGACGGCCCCGGCCGCGGCGCCCCCGCCGAAGTCCGCGGCTGTCATGCTGCAGGAGGAGGTGGGCGTGGAGGTGGAGGAGGAGGTGGCGGCTGAGGAGGAGAAGGCGGCGGGCGCTGGGCCGGCCGCGGCGCCCACCTGAGTCGGCGGCCCCAGGAGCGCGGCGTTGGGCACCAGCGGCTTGCTGACGCTGAGGCTCTCGTCGTCGTCCTCGCGCTCGGCGCCCGTGCTGCTGCTCGGGGAGCCGCCGCCCCCGCCGCGTCTGCCGCCGCCTCCCCCGCGGCTGGTGCTGGTGCTGGTGCTGCTGTCGCCCGAGCCTCTCCGGCCGCGGAAGGAGCCCCCGCGGAGGAAGAGGGGCTGCAGCCGGGAGGCGGCCGGGGGCGGCGGGAAGGAGCCGGACGCGGAGGAGACCGAGCGAGGGTGGCCGAGCGCCGGGCGCATTGTCCTCCGAGGGGCTCTGGGGCCGCCCAGCTGTTCCCTCCCCGCCAACCCCGGGCGGGCGAGGCGGCCGAGGCGGCCGAGGGGAGCCGGGGCCCGCCGCCTCCCCAGCAGCGGGGACTCGCACCTGGGCCGGGCGGCGGCGAGATCCGGACTGGAGCCACTGGACTGGGCGAGCCGGGCCGGGCGGCCGGGAGCGGGGGCAGGCGGGGAGCCTAGCGGACCGCGGTGACGGCGGGCGAGGCGGGGGCGGGGCGGGGCGGGGAGCTAGTCCCGCCGAGAGGGAGGGAGGCTGGCGGCGGGGAAACCAGGACTGGATTCGAGGGGGAGAGGAGGCGGCGAGACCAGAGGAGGAGAAAGCGCGGCACACTGGATCAGCGGGAAGAGAAGGGGCGGGGGTGCCGTGCGTCACGGTCGGGTGGGGAGCCCTGTGGCCTAGAGGAAGCAGGAGGCGCGAGCAGCCGCCAGGGCGAGGCGACCCCGTGTGGGGGGCCTCCCAGGAAACGCGGAATCCTAAGAAAGTCGCTGGGAGTCCCACCAGCTGCACCGCAGGGCGTTAGTGCCTAGATGGCTTCGGTGTCCCCAAGCGATGGGCTCAAGCTATAGGGCGGGCTTTGCACTTGGCCTTCTCAGTTCTGAGGCAGGCGGAGGGCAGCTTCGCCTCCACCCTCCGTCCAGCGCCCTTCCCACGGGGCCAGCCGCATCTCCCTAAGGCAGTAAAAACCAGTGGAGTCAGGCCATGTTGGCAAAAAGGGCCAGGGCAGCAGCCCCAGACCTGTAGTCCTAAATTTCCACGTACCCAGCCCCGGGGTCACGAGCCATCTCAGGGACGACCCGATTCCAGCGGATGGAGAAGTTCCCTGAAAACACCTGCCTGGGAGGAGAGACTAGGGAACGGGATTGGGCAAATGGCATCCGCCCAGCGGGCTTCTCAACGGTTTTTAAAGGAGAATGGGACATAATAGGAAGATATGTCTAGCGGAGAAGAAAATAAAGGGGGCATTTAGAGGTGTGGGCACCTGGATGAAAACAAAGACTCCAAAGGGATAATGGTGAGGGCTACAGCCCATCACAATAACAGAGACACCAAGGAAGGAAGGCAGTCAGTGGCCCTGCGTAGACAGGCTCAAGAGAGAGCACACCAGCTCACCCCAGGACAGGACTCATCCAAGGCTGGGGCTGGATGTCGATGCAGTAACTCTGGAAGGCAGAAGGTAGACTGCTGCCTTTAGGGGTTTAAGGGAGAAGGAAATAACTAGAGCAGTTGGGGCTCAAAAAAAATCTGAGGTTCACCAATAATGGAGACATCCCATTCCCAGCCCCATGAAAACAAGGCAGAAAGCCTGCCTGCCCTGTTCACTTCCACACCCTTTGCGGCCTGTGGGCTCCCTGATTTCATGACCTTTGAAGCTGCTGCTGCGGGCTCATCTCCCCTAGGTAACAGCTTGCAGCATGATAATACCATGCAGTGTGAGGTAGCTACACGCAGTGGAGCCGCAGGGGTTAGTCAGGCCTCGCCCCTAAATCTGCCTCTTGAATAAGGGTCAGTTTCAGCCAAACCTTCGTTTTCCAGTTCCCTGGAGGTCAGTCTGCACAGCCAATCCCTGGTAAATACACAATTTAGAACCTGCACCATCTCCACCTCCCCCGCACACACCACCTTTGGAAAGCTGGCATGGTGGTGAGGGCAGGAGCTCTGAGGCCGCCATCCCAGCTGTGCCACTTAACACCTTTGTGGTCTTAGGCTGAATATTTCACCTCAGAATGTTGATCTGTAAAAAGGACCCCATTCCAGCCCGGCAAGGTGGCTCACACCGGTAATCCCAGCACTATGGGAGGCCAAGGCGGGCGGACCACCTGAGGTCGGGAGTTTGAGACCAGCCTGACCAACATGGAGACCTAAACATCTCTACTAAAAATACAAAATTAGCCGGGCATGGTGGCACATGCCTGTAACCCCAGCTACTCAGGAGGTTGAGGCAGGAGAATCACTTGAACCCGGGAGGCAGAGGTTGCAGTAAGCCGAGATTGCGCCATTGCACTCCTACCTGGGCAACAAGAATAAAACTCCATCTCAAAAAAAAACGGACCCCACTCCTACCTTAAGGGATTGTTGTGAGTATAAAGAGAGATCATGTGTGTAATCTTTCTTCGATGACAGAGCCAGTCCCTGGCTCAGAGTCCATGCTCAGTTAGAGGTATCTCTGTGTTATCATCATTCCATTCGCCATGCCTTAGCCTCCCGGGGAACATCGACTCACAGCAGGGGCCACCAATGGCTGTTTTCTGCCTGGACTCTGAGTTCTGCTCCCTGACAGCACTGCACTTTGATAAGTGCCCAGGAGCAAAGCTGCCATGGTTAGGAGCACTGGTTCTTGGAGCCGGTCTTCTCAGGCTCACAGTGCGAGACATCCAGGGTGCCAGTTGGGGCCAGGGTCCACCCATGTGGGGCAGGGTGGGAAGTGAACAGTCTAGCGGGTGCAGTCACCATTCAGGGTGAGCAACACAGCAGGCCTGGCAGCTATCAGGGCTAAGCCAGTCCAGGTCAAAGAGTATCTTACTGGGGGGCTGCCAACTGCTAATGGGGATGATTATAGCAGTCTCCCAATCCCTCCAGGGGAACACCCGCCGGCAGCTCACACGGAAGCTGGCCCAGGCCTCCTACACAATTAAGTAAAGTAGTGGAAGAAGGAAGCAGTTGGTGAGGCGCAGTGGCTCATGCCTGTAATCCCAGCAATTTGGGAGGCAGAGGCAGGTGGATCACCTGAGGTCAGGAGTTTGAGACCAGCCTGGCCAACACGGTGAAACTCCGCCTCTACTAATAATACAAAAATTAGCCAGGCGTGGTGGCATGCACCTGTAATCCCAGCTACTCAGGAAAGCTAAGGCGGGAGAATCACTTGAACCCGGGAGAATCACTTAATCCCAGCAATTTGGGAGGCAGAGGCAGGTGGATCACCTGAGGTCAGGAGTTTGAGACCAGCCTGGCCAACACGGTGAAACTCCGCCTCTACTAATAATACAAAAATTAGCCAGGCGTGGTGGCATGCACCTGTAATCCCAGCTACTCAGGAAAGCTAAGGCGGGAGAATCACTTGAACCCGGGAGAATCACTTAATCCCAGCAATTTGGGAGGCAGAGGCAGGTGGATCACCTGAGGTCAGGAGTTTGAGACCAGCCTGGCCAACACGGTGAAACTCCGCCTCTACTAATAATACAAAAATTAGCCAGGCGTGGTGGCATGCACCTGTAATCCCAGCTACTCAGGAAGGCTAAGGCGGGCGAATCACTTGAACCCGGGAGGCGGAGGTTGCAGTGAGCCGAGATCGCGCCATTTCACTCCAGCCTGAGCAACGGAGTGGAAAAAAAAAAAAAAGAAAGAAAAAGGAAGCAGCTGATGAAGGAAGAGCTGGACTTCTGACAGCCAGGGAAGAGCACCCTCCCACTCCCCAGCCCACACCCTACCCTGTCTCAAAAACAAAACAAAACAAAACAAAACAAAGTAAAAAATAAACCGGACAGGCATGGTGGCTCACGCCTGTAATCCCAGTACTTTGGGAGGCTGAGGCAGGCGGATCACCTGAGGTCAGGAGTTCAAGACCAGCCTGACCAATATGATGAAACCCCGTCTCTACCAAAAATACAAAAATTAGCCGGGCATGGTAGCCTGCGCCTGTAATCCCAGCTGCTCGGGAGGCTAAGACAGGAGAATCTCTTGAACCTGGGAGGCGGAGGTTGTGGTGAGCCAAGATCGCACCATTGCACTCTAGCCTGGGCAACTCCTCCCTTTGAAAAGGAGTGAAACTCCTTCTCAATAACTAAAAAAATAAATAAACCAAGTTCTTTCCTAGGAGGGAGACAGATATATAACCAGTTAAGCACAATGAAGTATTATGAATATTATAACCAAATTCAGAGTCCAGAAGAGATACAAAATAAGAGTGGGGCAGCAAAGCCTTCACAAAAGACAAGAGAGCTGTTTTGAAGGCTGAGCAGGTGTTGGGTAGCAGATAGGAGGTAGAGTTGGATCAGAAGAACATTCCAGGAACAAGATGGACAAAGGGCCTAAGGCATAAAGTAGCAAGCGCTATACAGTTACAAATATTGGCTCTGCTTGAATATGAAGTACAGGACAGCATGCAATGAAAGGCACAGCCGAGGAAAACAGGTAGGGCTGAGTTACAGTGGGCCTGACTGCAAGCCGAACCTGGGCTGCGTTCTAAGGCAGGAAGGGACTCTCGAAAGCGGAAGTATACCAAGCACAGATCTGCATGTTAGAGAAGTTGCTTTGTAGTGCAGACGGTGGATTACAGGGAATAAAAAATGGAGGTACAGAGACTATGTTCTGGTTCTGGCAATACTGTGAACTAAATCATATAAAAACTCCCCAGTTTACCAAAAAAAAAACATTCAATGAAATATAACTTTTTTTTTTTTTTTTTTTGAGACGTAGTCTCACTCTGTTCCCCAGGCTGGAGTGCAGTGGCGCAATCTCGGCTCACTGCAAGCTCCGCCTCCTGGATTCACGCCATTCTCCTGCGTCAGCCTCCTGAGTAGCTGGGACTACAGGCGCCCGCCACCGCGCCCGGCTAATTTTTTTTTTGTATTTTTAGTAGAGACGAGGTTTCACCATGGTCTCGATCTCCTGACCTTGTGATCCGTCCGCCTCGGCCTCCCAAACTGGTGAGATTACAGGCGTGAGCCACCGCGCCTGGCCGAAATATAACATTCTTTAAATGCACAGTTAATCTGAAAGAGTAAGGGAAACTCTTGGAACCATAAATGAAGAGGAAATCAGACTGGAAAGTGAAGTAAATGAGTCTGTGAGTGCCTTCAGATATGTAGTCAGCCTCACTTAGCCACATTGTTTAATATGGTGGGGACTGGCCACATGTGGCTCTCTAAATTTACATTTAGGCCAGGCGCAGTGGCTCACGCCTGTAATCCTAGCACTTTGGGAGACCGAGGCAGGTGGATCACCTGAAGTCAGAAGTTCGAGACCAGCCTGGCCAACACGGCAAAACCCTGTCTCTACTAAAAATACAAAATTTAGCAAGGCTTGATGGCATGGGCCTATAGTCCCAGCTACTCAGGAGGCTGAGATGGGAGAATCGTTTGAACCCGGGAGGCAGAGGTTGCAGTGAGCCAAGATGGTGCCGCTGCACTTTAGCCTGTGTGATAGAGTGAGACTCCATCCCCTCAAAACAAATGTTTCAAAAAAAAAAGGTATCTTGCATATTTCTTCTCCTTTCTTCTCTTAATTTATTCAAAAAGCAATTGCATAAAACTGTAATTGTATTGGGCCTTTAACATATAGAAATGTAATAGATTTGACAATAACAGCACAAAAAAGGAAGTTGAGAGCAAAGCTGTATTAAGGCAAGGAAATGACATAAGATGGTAACTCAAATCCACAGAAATAAATGAAGACAACCAGAAATGGTAAAATACAGATATAGATAAATATTTTTTAATATATTATATATAGGCCGGGCATAGTGGCTCATACCTGTAATCCCAGAGTTTTGGGAGGCCAAGGCATGCGGATTGCTTGAGCTCAGGAGTTTGAGACCAGCCTAGGCAATATGATGAAACCTCATCTCTACAAAAAATATTTTAAAAATTAGCCAGGCATCAAAAATAAATAAATAAATAAATAAATAGCCGGGCGTGGTGGTGCACACCTGTAGTTCCAGCTACTCTACTTGGGAGGATGAGGCAGGAGAATTACTTGAACCCAGGAAGTGGATGTTGCAGTAAGCCGAGATTGCGCCACTGCACTCCAGCCTGGGCAACAGAGTGAGATCCCATCCTGAAAAAAAAAAAAAAATTAGCCAGGCATGGTGGCACATGCCTGTAGTTGCAGCTACTCAGGAGGCTGAGGTAGGAGGATCACTTGAGCCCAGGAGATTGAGGCTACAGTGAGCCCCAACTGCGCCACTGCACTCCAGCCTGAGCAACAAAGCAAGACCCTGTCTTAACAAAAAGTTATATATGTATAATGTATAATAATAATGGCACCAAAAAGGCAAAGAAGGAATAGAGCTATCTAGAAATGAAGTTTCTTTATCTCACTGGAATTAAGTTGGTATAAATCTGAAGTTAATTTTGATAAGTTAATATGTATAAGCCCTAGAGCCACACTAAGAAAATAACTCAAAAAGTAGTTTAGAAATCATTAAAGGAATTAAAATGTTACACTACGAAAACTCACTCAATACAAAAAAGAAAAGAAATATTAAAAAAAAACAAAAAACAAAAAAACCTAGCCAGGCGTGGTGGCTCCTGCCTGTAATCCCAGCACTTTGGGAGGCAGAAGCAGGTGGATCACCTGAGATCAGGAGTTCAAGACCAGCCTGATCAACATGGTGTTTCACTAATACTCTGTCTGGTGGGGAAAGTAAACAAACGAACGAACACTTCAGTCCTACCTGAGGTGCTCAAAAATAAACAAACAAAAAACCTGGCCGGGCACGTTCGAGATCAGCCTGGGCAACATAGCAAGACCTCATTTCTAAAAATATATATATATATTTTTTGAGACAGAATCTCGCTCTATCCCCCAGGTTGGAGGGCAGTGGTGTGATCTCGGCTCACTGCAAACTCCACCTCCCGGGTTCAAGCGATTCTCATGCCTCAGCCTCCCAAGTAGCTGGGATGACAGGTGCCCGCCACCATGCCCAGCTCATTTTTGTATTTTTAGTAGAGACAGGGTTTCTCTATGTTGGTCAGGCTGGTCTTGAACTCCCTACCTCAGGTGATCTGCACACCTCGGCCTCCCAAAGTGCTGGGATTACAGGCATGAGCCACCATGCCCAGCCATAAAAATAATTTTGTTTTGGCCGGGCGCGGTGGCTCAAGCCTGTAATCCCAGCACTTTGGGAGGCCAAGACGGGCGGATCACGAGGTCAGGAGATCGAGACCATCCTGGCTAACACGGTGAAACCCCGTCTCTACTAAAAAATACAAAAAATTAGCCGGGCGTGGTGGCGGGCGCCTGTAGTCCCAGCTACTCAGGAGGCTGAGGCAGGAGAATGGTGTAAACCCGGGAGGCGGAGCTTGCAGTGAGCTGAGATCCGGCCACTGCACTCCAGCCTGGGTGACAGAGCGAGACTCCGTCTCAAAAAAAAAAAAAAAAAAAAAAAATTAATAATAATAATAATTTTGTTTTTAAGTAGCCAGACACGGTGACATGTGCCTGTAGTCCTACCCACCCAGGAGGCTAAAATGGGAGGGTCATTTGAGGCCAGGAGTTTGAGGTTGCAGTGAGCTATGATCATGCCACTGTACTCCAGCCTGGGTGACAGAGCAAGACCCTGTCTCAAAAAAAGAAAAAAGAAAAGAAAAGAAACCTTCAGATTTCTAGTATATAGTAGTCCTCTCTTTATCCATGAGGGATTCATTCCAAGACCTCCAGTGGATGCCTGAAACTGAAGATATACAAATACTATGTTTATTTTTCTATACATACCTATGATGAAGTTTAATTTATAAATTAGGTGCAGTAAGAGATTAAGAATAGTAACATAGCCGGGTACGGTGGCTCACGCCTGTAATCTCAGCACTTTGGGAGGCCGAAGGCGGGGATCACGAGGTCAGGAGACCGAGACCATCCTGGCTAACATGGTGAAACCCCATCTCTACTAAAAGTACAAAAACAAAAATTAGCCAGGCGTGGTGGCGGGTGCCTGTAGTCCCAGCTACTCCGGAGGCTGAGGCAGGAGAATGGTGTGAACCCGGCAGGTGGAGGTCGCAGTGAGCCGAGATCACGCCACCGCACTCCAGCCTGGGCGACAGAGCAAGGCTCTGCCTCAAAAAAACAAAACAAAACAAAAGAATAGTAACATAATAGAACAATTATAACAATATATTATTATAAAAGTGTATGTGAATGTGGTGCCTCTCTGTCTCAAAATATCTTATTATTTTCAGAGTGTTTTACCATGGAACCAAAACCATGAAAAGTGAAACTGTATGTAAGAGGGACTACTGTATAGTCACTGAAAAAAATTTAATGGATGAGCTCAACAGCAAATTAGACACAACTGAAGTGAGTAAATTTAATCATATATATGAAGACATTCTCTAGAATGTAGTACAGAGAGCTAGAGACTGAAAATATCTAAGAGACAAGAGACATTAGAGATAGATTGGAATTTCCAAAATATGTCTAACAGAAGCTCCAGAAGGAGAATATAAAAGAATAAGGGAAAGACAATGAAGAAATTTGAACTGAGAATTTTCCAAAATTGGTGAAAGAACTTCTCCAACCCACAGATTTAGGAATTGCAATGAATCCTAAACAGGATGAATAAAAATAAACATGCTCTGAGATGTTTTCAAGTAAAATTGTAGAACTCTAGACAAGAAAAAGATCTTAAGAGAAATCAAACAGTAAAAAACAAACTACAACAAACAACAGTTAGATTAATGGCAGACTTCTCATCAGAAATAACAGAAATCAGAATGCAGTGGATGGTAGAAATCAAGCTAAATAATCAGTAATCACAATAGATGTTATATTAAATAACAGATGATCAGATTGGATTTTTTTTTAAATGTCTAGTTATAGGCTTTTACAAGAAATATCCCATGGCCTGGCACGGTGGTTCACGCCTGTAATCCCAGCACTTTGGGGGGCTGAGGCATGAGGAACCCTTGAGCCCAAACTGGGCAACAAAGTGGGATGCCATTTCTTTTTTTTTTTTTTTTTTTTTTTGAGACGGAGTCTTGCTCTGTAGCCCGGGCTGGAGTGCAGTGGCCGGATCTCAGCTCACTGCAAGCTCCGCCTCCCGGGTTCACGCCATTCTCCTGCCTCAGCCTCCGGAGTAGCTGGGACTACAGGCGCCCGCCACCTCGCCCGGCTAGTTTTTTTGTATTTTTAGTAGAGACGGGGTTTCACCGTGTTAGCCAGGATGGTCTCGATCTCCTGACCTCGTGATCCGCCCGTCTCGGCCTCCCTAAGTGCTGGGATTACAGGCTTGAGCCACCGCGCCCGGCCGTGAGATGCCATTTCTACAAAAAAAAAAAAAAAAAAAAAATTTTTTTTTTTTTTCGGGCAGGCGGGGAGTTTTTTTGTTTTGTTTGTTTTGTTTTGTTTTGTTTTAAATGGAGTTTCGCTCTTGTTGCCCAGGCTGGAGTGCAATGGTAAGATCTCAGCTCACCACAACCTCCTCCTCCAGGGTTCAAGCGATTCTCCCGCCTTAGCCTCCTGAGTAGCTAGGATTACAGGCATGCGCCACCACACCCAGGTAATTTTGTATTTTTAGTAGAGACGGGGTTGCTCCATGTTGGTCAGGCTGGTCTCGAACTCCTGACCTCAAGTGATCCTCCCACCTCGGCCTCCCAAAGTGCTGGGATTACAGGCATGAGCCACCATGCCCAGCCTTCAAAAAATCGTTTTTAATTAGTCAGGTGTGGTGATACATGCCTATAGTCCCAGCTAGTCAGGGGGCTGAAGTGGGAGGATCCCTTGAGCCCAGGAGTTGGAGGTTGCAGTGAGCTATGATCACGCCATTGCACACCAGCCTGGGTGACAGAGCAAGACCCTGTCTCAAAAATAAATAAATAAATAAATAAGAGAAAAGTCCCTAAAATATAAAGACAAAGTAAAAAAAGGGCTGAAGAAAAAATACACAAATATAATTTAACGCATGTATATAATTAAACTAGGCAAATATCAACTTTAAAAAGTGGGTTTGCCAATATTAATACCAAAAAAAATAAACTATATGACAAAGAATATTCTTAGGGATAAAGAAGTTCATTATATAATGATAAAAGACAGTACACCATAGTAGTGAAGGGCACACACTCTATAGCCAGACTCCCCGGATTCAAACCCTGACTCCACCATTTAGTTTTATTTTATTTTTATTTATTTATTTTTTTTGGAGATGAAGTCTCACTTTGTCACCCAGGCTAGAGTGCAGTGGCACAATCTCAGCTCACTGCGACCTCTGCCTTCCAGGTTCAAGCAATTCTCCTGTCTCAGTCTCCCAAGTAGCTGGGATTACAGGCACCTGCCACCACACCCGGCTACTTTTTTTTTTTTTTGTATTTTTAGTAGAGACAGGGTTTCACCATGTTGGCCAGGCTGGTCTTGAACTCTTGACCTCAGGTGATCTGCCCACCTCGGCCTCCCAAAGTGCTGGGATTACAGCGTGAGCCACCGCGCCCAGCCGACTCCACCATTTAGAAGCTGAGTGACCTTAGGTAAATTACTTAATCTCTCTTTCCTTGATTTTCCCACTAGAAAATGAGGAAAATAATAGTACCCACTTCATAGAGTTGTTATAAGGAGTAAATGAATTAATATATAGAAAGTGCACAGCACAAAGTGCTATATAAATATTTGCTGCTGTAAAAAGACCGAGTTCCAGAAAGACTATAATTCTGAATGTGTATGTATTCAACAACATAGCCCTAAAACATATCAATAAAAACGGATAATATTTATGAGACATTGGCAAATAACCTAATGATAGTGGGAAATACAAACACAGCTCTCAGAAATTGATAGCTTAAACAGATAAAACATTGGTACAGATGTATCCAAGTTGAACCACATCATTAACAAGCTTGATCTAAATGGCTGAATTCAGAACTCTGTACCTACAAAATTAGATACTACACATTGTTTACAACTTTACATGCAACATTTACAAAGCCTGACCATGTACAGACCAATCCTTTAACCTCACAACAATTAGATTAGAATAAAATAACAAAACAATGACCAACCGCACCCACATATTTGGAAGTTTAAACACATACTTCCAAATGAATCATTCAAAAATTAGAAAATATTTAGAACTAAATGAACGTGAACATATCGCCTGTCAAAATGGATGGGATATAGCCAAAGCAGAAGAGGAATATTTATAGCCTTAAATGTTTGTGTAACAAAAGGAGAAAACTGAACATTTAATAAGGTAAACGTCCAACTTAAATTGGCTGAGCACAGTGGCTTATAATCCCAGCACTTTGGGAGGCTAAGGCAGGAGGGTCACTTGAGGCTAGTAGTTTGAGATCAGCTGGGTACAGCAACACCCTGCCTCTATAAGAAATTAAAATATTAGCCAGGCATGACGGTACATGCCTGTAGCCCCAGCTACTTGGGAGGCTGAGGTGAATCACCTCTTGAACCCAGCAGTTTGAGGCTACAGTGAGCCATGATCACACCATGTCCAGCCTAGGCAACAGAGTGAGAGCCTGTCTCAAAATAAATTTTAAAAAGTTGGAGAAAGAAAAGCAAGTATAATGAAAACACAAAGAAGGAAATATGGTTGGGCATGGTGGCTCATGCTTGTAATCTTAACACTTTGTTTTTTGTTTGTTTGTTTTTTGTTTTATTTTGTTTTGAGACGGAGTCTCACTCTTTCGCCCAGGCTGAAGTGCAGTGGTGCAACCTTGGCTCACTGCAACCTCTGCCTCCTGGGTTCAAGCAATTCTCCTGCCTCAGCCTCCTGAGTAGCTGGGATTACAGGTGCGTGGCATCATGCCGGCTAATTTTTGTATTTTTTGTAGAGACAGGGTTTCACTGTGTTAACCAGGATGGTCTTGATCTCCTGACCTTGTGATCTGCCCACCTCGGCCTCCCAAAGTGCTGGGATTACAGGTGTGAGCCACCACACCCAGCAGTCCTAGCGCTTTGGGAGGCCAAGGCATCAACTTTCCAATTTGGTAATGGGTAGAGGCTGAAAGAGTTTTGAGGTATATGCTAGAAATGTGGACAATTAAGGGTGATCCTGATGAGGACTCAGAAAGAAAAGAGGAGAGCTGTAGAGAAACCTCAGTCTTCTTAGAGAGTACCAAAGTAATCCTGAACAGAATGTTAGTAGGAATATATAGTAAGGCCATTCTTTTGTTTTGTTTTGTTTTGTTTGTTTGAGACAGAGTCTCACTCTGTCACCCAGGCTGAAGTGTAGTGGCATGATCTTGCTGCAACCTCCACTTCCTGGGTTCAAGTGATTCTCCTGCCTCAGTCTCCCAAGTAGTTGGGACTACAAGTGCATGCCACCACACCCGGCTAATTTTTGTATTTTAGTAAAGACGGGGTTTCACCATGTTGACCAGGCTAGTCTAGAACTCCTGACCTCAAGTGATCCACCCGCCTTGACCTCCCAAAGTGCTGGGATTACAGGCAGTAAGGCCATTCTGAGGGGGTCACATATGGAAAGCGGGACAAAAGGCCATCCTTGTTAGGAAGAAGCAAAGAACTTGGCTAAATTGTGTTCATGTTCTATCATTTTGTGGAGGTAAAAATTGCAAGCAATGAAACCTGCAATTGGATGTTTGGCTTAGGAAATCTCTAAACAAAGTATTGAAGGAGTTACCTAGCTCCTTCTGACTGCTTCCAGTAAAATTCAAGAGAGACATAAATGACTTAAAGACAGAACTGTTAAGCAAAAAGTAATGAGAACTTGAAATTCTGAAAAATGATCGACCCATCCATATAGAAAAGAATGAGAACCCAGTTTGCAGAGAACACTAAGGGCGTTGCTGTGTTGCCAAGCTCCTTTAGTAAGATTAGTATGGATCAGCCACTGCAACAGAAGCTAGGAGCCATTCTCCAAGATAATGGAAGAAGGACCCTGAAGGCAGTGCAGAGATCATGAGAGCTGGCACTCCCATCACCGGCCCAGAGTGCAAGGACCCACAGTGAGAGCAGATTCAAAGGCTGGCCACCTCTCTGGTCCAGGCCAACCAAGAAGCAAGAATTAGGCCCTCACCAGACACCAAATCTGCTGATGCCTTGATCTTGGACTGTCCAGTCTCCGAAAGTATGAGAAATGAATTTCTGTTGTCATAGGACACCCAGTCTATGGTCTTCTAACAGCCTGAAATGGACTAAGACATAGACCAATTGCACTTATGAACATAGGCAAAGAACTCCTGAACAAATTACCAGCAGTAGCAGTCAGCAACATGTAACATAATCAATTTGGTTTTTTCCCAGGGATGAAAGAAAGAGTTAAAGATGAAAACAGGCTGGGCGTAGTGACTCATGCCTGTAATCCCAACATTCTAGAGGCCAAGGTGGGAGGAGCGCTTGAAGCCCAGGAGTTTGAGAGCCGCCTAGGCAACATGGCAAGACCTCGCCTCTACAAGAAATAAAAAATAAAATTAGCTGGGGTGTGGCGGCACATACCTGTAGTCCCAGCTGCTTGGGAGGCTGAGGCGGGAGAATTGCTTAAGCCTGGGAGGTCGAGGGTGCCGTGAGCCAGGACTGCGCAACTGCACTGCAACCTGGGTGACAGAGAGATACCCTGTCTCCAAAAAAAAAAAAGGTGAAAACAAAATATATTAATATAGTTTACCATATTAACAGATTAAAGGAGAAAAACACTTAAGATCAACTCAACAAATACAGAGAAACAAACACTTAATATCTATTCACGAATTTCAACAAAAATTCAGCAAAACAGAATTTTTTGCTCTATTGGTCTTGCACTGTTGTCCAGACCAGAGTGCAGTGGCACCATCACAGCTCACTCAGCCTTGAATCCTGGGCTCAAGCAATCCTCCTGCCTCAGCCTTCCAGGTAGCTGTGACTACAAGCATGGGCCACCACGCCCAGCTATTTTTTTGTTTGTTTGTAGAGAGAGGGGGGGTCTCCCTGTGTTGCCCGGGCTGGTCTCGAACTCTTGGACTCAAGCAATCCTCCTGCTTCTGCCTCCCAGAGTGCTGGGATTACAGGCGTGAGCCACCAAGCCTCGCCAGAATTTCTTTATTCCTAGTAAATGCTAATATGGCAACAGAGACAGACTAGACGCTGTCCAATCCCATTTCCTCTTCCTAGACAGAGGAAGACCACATTTCCCATCCTCTTTGTAGTCACATTAGAACCACATGGCTAGCCAATAAACGCGCACACGTGGTATCCACCACAGCCTGGTTCAGTCATAAATTGCTTCACGGTCATCCATTCACTCTCTCTCCCACAGACCTTGGATGCCGTGTGTGGAAGATGACAGCATCACCAACTGGAGGGTGCCTGGATCCCTGAGTCACCATTTGAAGGGAAAAGGTCAAGAGTAGCCACCTGACCCACATCAGGCTATGAAATGAGCAAGAAAGAAAGATTTTGTGAAGCCACATTTTCATCCATGTGTAGGTCTATTTCTGGGTACTCTACTTTGTCCCATTGGTTTGTATCTCTCCCTCTGCCAGTAGAACAGTGTCTTAATGACTGTAACTTTATAAAATTGCTTGATATCTGATAGGCAAGCCCAGGGTCAAGACAGGATGAACCCCTCTAGAACAAAGGCAGTTTCTCATTTCTTTTTTTTTTTCTTCTTTTTTTTTTTTTTTTTCTGAGATGGAGTCTCACTCTGTCATCCAGGCTGGAGTGCAGTGGTGCAATCTTGGCTCACTGCAACCTCCGCCTCCCAGGTTCAAGCAATTCTCTTGCCTCAGCCTCCCGAGTAGCTGGGATTACAGACACGTGCCACCTGCCTAGCTAATTTTTGTATTTTTTTTTCTTTTTTTCTTTTTTTTTTTTTTTTGAGATGGAGTCTAGCTCTGTCGCCCAGGCTGGAGTGCAGTGGCCGGATCTCAGCTCACTGCAAGCTCCGCCTCCCGGGTTTACGCCATTCTCCTGCCTCAGCCTCCCGAGTAGCTGGGACTACAGGCGCCTGCCACCTCGCCCGGCTAGTTTTTTGTATTTTTTAGTAGAGACGGGGTTTCACCGTGTTAGCCAGGATGGTCTCGATCTCCTGACCTCGTGATCCGCCCGTCTCGGCCTCCCAAAGTGCTGGGATTACAGGCTTGAGCCACCGCGCCCGGCCTCTTTTTTTTTTTTAGTAGAGATAGGGTTTCACTATGTTGGCCAGGCTGGTCTCAAACTCCTAACCTCAAGTGATTCGCCTGCCTCAGCTTCCCAAAGTGCTGGAATTACATGCATGAGCCACCGAGCCTGGCCCTCATTTCTTAACACTGCGTTTGGTAGGACAGCAACAGTCATTTATATGTGAATAAATGAAGCTGAAAGAGGAAGTTAGAAAGACCAAAGGAAGAAGCAGACAAGAAGGGAAGAAGGAACACCCCTCCCCTCTCCAAAGAGACAGCTCCAGGAATGCCAAGTCTGCTCGCCTAGGGATGCAGAGCCAGAAAGCCCAAGTCAGAGTGGGAGGAGGTAGGGAAGGAATTTCAAGCTAGACTCCTATTCTCTCTCTCCACCCCCTCTCTCACCCCAAAAAGAGAGAAAACGACACGAGGCTTTCGAACCAAGAGCTGGAGGAACCTGGAGGCAAAAGCTGAGGCTGTCAGCTGCCCAGCAGTTAACACCCTGAGACCATCTTCCCACTTCCAACACCCACAGAAGCTGCTTCCCAAGGGCCCCGGTGTCCCCGCGTGGCCCACCTCAGCAGCATGATGCAGCACTGGGGAAGTGACAGAATGTGAAAAAAACTATTATAGCTGAGATATTTTAAAATTCCGCCCTCCAGGCAGCATCTGGTTGCTACAGCAACCCCAGCTCTGCAGGGTGTCCCGATTACCAGCAGGCTCCCTGCACCTGCCTCAGGCTGAGAGCAGGCGGCTGCCGCCAAGGGGAACACCAAGGAAATGCCCATGTTCTGATTCCAAGGTAATGGCTCAGACCCAAGGGGATTTTTATCTGTTCAACGTGAAACCTGATGAAGTTTTGTCCCATGTTAATAATTTCATTAACAATATGGCCTTACCTCCTATTCGATGCACTCACAGTCTTTTTTTTTTCATTCATTCGGCTCCATCAAAACGCAAAAAAGATAATATTTTCATTCATTTGGGATCGAGCAAATGAAGGCAGCTGGATGAGTTTTGGTTCCAGGGTTTAGACAAAGGCCCTAAGGGACAAAATTGGAATCAGAGCTGAGTAGCTGGTCCTGCTCTCTAGATTTGCATAAGTCATGTGGCAGGACACTTGCTCTTTTGCACCCGCCTGAAATAGCTTATGATATCCTTAGGAAACCCAAACAAGTAATAAATAGGGGGCTGGGCACTGTGGCTCATGCCTGTTATCCCAACACTTTGGGAGGCTGAGGCAGGGGTATCACTTGAGCCCAGGAGTTCCAGACCAGCCTGGCTAACATAGCAAGTTCCTGTCTCAATGAAAGATTACAGGCTGGGCGCAGTGGCTCACGCCTGTAATCCCAGCACTTTGGGAGGCCGAGGCAGGTGGATCACCTGAGGTCAGGACTTCAAGACTAGCCTGGCCAATATTGTGAAACCCCATCTCTATCTCTACTAAAAATACAAAAAATTAGCTCGGCGTGGTGGCACATGCCTGTAATCCCAGCTACTCGGGAGGCTGAGGTAGGAGAATCGCTTGAACTCGGGAGGCGGAGGTTGCAGTGAGCCGAGATTGCGCCACTGCACTCCAGCCTGGGCGACAGAGCGAGACACTGTCTCAAAAAAAAAAAAAAAAAAAAAAAAAAAAATTACATTAGGTGGGTGTGGTGGTGCACACCATAGTCCCAGTTATTTGGGAGGATTAGGTGGGAGGATTGCTGAAGCCCAAGGAAGTCAAGGTTGCAGTGAGCTGTGAGCACACCCCTGCACTCCAGCCAGAGGGCGTGGTGTGTGGTGGTACACACCTGTAATCCCAGCACTTCAGGAGGCTGAGGCGGGAGGATCGCTTGAGCCCAGGAGTTCGAGACCAGCTGGGTCAACAAAGCGGGACCCCATCTCAAAATATAATAAATAAATCAGTGAAATTAAATTAGAAAGAATGAGTGGTTTCTGACCTTGTGCCCTCATTTCTGAAAATGGCATAGATAAGAATGCTCTCTCCATGAGGGGCTTTGTGAGGCTCTAACAAAGTAGGAACGATGACACCTGTTTCAAAAAGGTTTGGAAAATGCTAACCACCATGCAAATGTGAGCCAGCGAGACTGTGTCCCGGCCAGCAGCTCAGATGGCCAACACAAAGGTGCTTCGGAGGCCAGGGCTGGTCTTCAGAGACTCAGAGACTTGTGTCATGTCCTGGAGCAACTGCTCCAGGTGCAGCCCAGATGAGCTCTCAGGTCAGATAGGTCAACAGGTCCACCTCACCACGCAGATTTACAGAACCCAGCTCAGTGCCTTGGTGCCGTTGGCGCCACGAGGCACCTGCCCAGCACGCACCCCGTGAGCCTTTCACACACAACCTGAATTTTGTTTGAGCAACAATGTGCCAGTCCCTGCCTGCTTGTCACTGGGGGTGTCTGTGTGACCCCCTCGTCATCACCTGCAGAACTGGAGGTCAGCAGGGGGCACTCCAGGGGATGAAGCTCCATGAGCTCTGCTCTGGGCCCTTCCCTCCCTCCCCCTCCCAGTGGGGCTGAGGGGCTTGCACGTGTAAGGGGGCCACCTTGCCACTGGACAGAGCACGTGTGCTGAGGGTGGTGGGGTGGGCACGGAGTCCTCCAGGAAGCCTGGCGCTGCTCCCAGCCCTGACATGCCACCTCTGACCTTCCTATCACTTAGAACAATAACTTCCTGTTGGGTCAAGCCGCCAATCAAACTTGTTAGAGGCCAGGTGCAGTGGCTCATGCTTGCAATCCCAGCACTTTGGAAAGTCAAGGTGGAAGGATCACTTGATGCCAGTTTGAGACCAGTCTGAGCAACATGGCAAGACTCCATCTCTTAAAAAAAAAAAAAAAAAAAAAATTAATTAGCTGGGTGCAGTGGGCAGTGGGGCACACCTCTACTCCCAGCTACTCAGAAGGCTAAGGGGGGAGAATCACTTGAGCCTGGGAGGTAGAGGCTGCAGTGAGCTGTGATTGTGCCACTGCCCTTCAGCCTGGGTGACAGAGCAAGACCCCAGGCTCTAAAAGAAAAAGACCAAAAAGATTTCTGTTAGGAACAGAACATAATCTGAAATGATACAGAACTGTATAATAGCTCACTTATTTCTCAGCTAGTCCTATGAAACAAACATTGCCAATGCTAATTTCACGGGTGACAAAATGGAAGCTTGGAGAAGTGAAGGAAGTTGCCCAAGGCCATATAGCTAGTGGATGGCCGGGCTGGGACTCCATCTCCAGGCCTGCAGCCCTTTCACTTCTGCTACACTCCCTAGGGAGTGAAAGCAGAGGGAGGCGTGTTTGTGTCCAAGGGCCCTGTGGAGGACTCACCATAGGAGGGTCTCAGGGGCTGTCTACTATCATCTTTTGAAGACTGCCAAGTGCCAGGCATGCAGCTGTGGGGACACAATTATGATGCAATACGGACAGAGTTCATGGAGTAGTAGAAGACACAGAATCAGCAAGTATATGTGGGTCATGAGGTGGTAGGTACCATGAAAACATTAAGTAGGGTAAGGATGATGATGCTATGTTTACAGAAAGTCAAGGAAATTGGAATGGCACATCCATCAGACACGTAAGAAGTGGGTCTGGGAAAAAAGGAGGAGATGCTTGGCCGGGCGCAGCGGTTCACACCTGTAATCCCAGTACTTTGGGAGGCTGAGGCAGGCAGATCACGAGGTCAGGAGTTCGAGACCAGACTGGCCAATATAATGAAACTTCGTCTCTGCCAAAAATCCAAAAATTAGCTGGGTGTGGTGGCACGCACCTGTAGTCCCAGCTATTTGGGAGGCTGAGGCAGGAGAATCGCTTGAACCCAGGAGGTGGAGGTTGCAGTGAGCTGAGATCGCACCATTGCACTTCAGCCTGGGGGACAGATCGAGACTTCCTCTCAAAAAAAAAAAAGGGGAAGGGATGGCACGAGCCATGTGGACACTGTGGCCTGGCAGAGGGGCTGCGAGAGGCCCTAGGCAGGAGGGAACATGGAGTAGGGTGGTGAGTGTGAATGACCATGAGGAAAGCAGCAGGTGAGGTCCCAGTGGGAGCAGAGGGACAGGATGAAGAGGATTTGTACCAAGGTAAGAAATCACTGCTTTTGCTCTGAGTCAGATGTCACCGGAGGGCTTTCATCACAGAACAGGCCATGTGATCTGCCAATGAGTGAGCAGAGCAGGTGGGAGAGAAAAGGGCGGAGGCAGGGAGGCCAGAAGTGTGGCTGCAACAGCTCAGGTGAGGCCAGGGGCCTAGCTGGGGTGGGGCGTGGTGGGTAGCAGAGCTCACTTGGGAAATTAAGAGGAGCTCAGCAGGACGCCAGGCCCTTGGCCTAGACAAGGAGAGCAAGGAGCTGCCGCAGCCACCTAAGGTGGGGAAGACAGTTAAGCAGGTGTGGACTGCGCTCAGTGTCTGGTCGTGGACACAGCGACACTTACACTGAGGGAATGAGCACAGCTCCTCAGTGCTCAGCCACTTAGCCTCCAAGACACCGGTTCTCCTGTTTCACAGCCACTCTCTCAACCTCCTTTGCTCCCTGACCTCTAAACACCTCTGAGGCATCCAAGCAGAGGTGTCAAGAAATCAGTTGAGGGCCGGGCGCGGTAGCTCATGCCTGTAATCCCAGCACTTTGGGAGGTCGAGGCAGGCAGATCACCTGAGGCCAGGAGTTTGAGACCAGCCTGGCTAACGGTGAAACCCCATTTCTACTAAAAATACAAGAAGTTAGCTGGGCGTGGTGGCACACGCCTGTAATGCCAGCTACTCAGGAGGCTGAGGCACAAACATTGCTTGAACCCAGCAGGTGGGGACTGCAGTGAGCTGAGATCGTGCCACTGCACTCCAGCCTGGGTAACAGAGTGAGACTCCGTCCCCCCCAAAAAAACAGTCAGGCGGAGAGAGCCAAGAGGGCTTTAAGAAGGAGGGAAGGTGGCCAGGCGTGGAGGCTCACTCCTGTAATGCCAGCACTTTGGGACACCAAGGCACGCAGATCATTTGAGGCCAAGACTTTTAGACAAGCCTGGTCAACATGGTAAAACCCTGTCTCTACCAAAAATAAAAAATAAAATAAAAAAATTAGCCAGGCGTGGTGGTGTGTGCCTGTAGTACCAGCTACTCAGGAGGCTGAGGTGGGAGAATTGCCTGAACCCGGGAGGTTCAAGGGAGCCATGATCGTGCCACTGCACTCCAACCCGGATGACAGAGCAAGACTCCGTCTCTAAAAAATAAAAAAAGAGCAAGGGAGGGAGGTATCAGCTGTGTCAAACGCAAACGGCTACTGGAGTAAACTGAGTGGGGGATTTGCAGATGCTGAGGCCATGGGTGACACAAATGAAGAAATGAAGTTGGTTACTCCCAGAGGAAGGGATGCAGGAAGCGGCATGTTTTCTAGAATCACTGCAGGAAGAGCTGCTTCCTTTAGAACAATCAGTAACAAGATCCCTCCTTTTCCACTCCAGGGAAGTTGCTAAGTACAGCTAAGTATATGCCAAACTCATTCCTAGACAACCTCAAGCTTCACGGCCCAGAATGGGTATGGGCTTGGGGGCGGGAGGTAGGAAAGGAGATGTGGGCACCTCGTGGAGCTGAAATGCCACCCATCTCCCAGCCCCTGGGCTGCCCACACCACTCACTCCTCCTTTTCCCACAGGACTTTTAGTGCACTCCAGACAGAGCTTCACAAGAGACAGCATCATGAATATTTATTATAATTATTTTAATTTTAAAAAAAGCCCCAAATCTCTGGGCAATAAACTAAAATACAGTAAAAAGTAGCATCTGGTGTTAGATACTCTGCCGACAGGCTGCACGCCTTCAGTGCCGGCAAAGGCTCTGCACAGACGTCCACAGTATTCCACACTGCCTCCCCCTTTTCAGAAGTTCCTACTGAAACGAGAAGGACACTGAGGCACACAGGTGAAGAGAATGGCCTGGGGTTAGACTGCCAGGAGAGGCACAAGGGAACTGTGCCCAGAAAATTCTGACAGTTCCATACAAAATGCTACCCAGCAGGGAAAAAGAGCCACTGTCTTCTTCTAAGTGACCAGTAATGCCACACTCATGGGACAGCAGGAATGGTGGCAAGGAAACCAAGCCCTGACCTGAGCCCAGGGATCAGGCCAGAGCACAGCCAATGGGACTCGCCCACAGGTCCAGGCTCACCCCCTTGCCTCCCCCGCACTGCCCTCACTCCGAAGCCCAGCCCTCCTTGCGGAAGACCAGCTGCACAGCCTCATTCACGTCATTCACCACGTGGGAGGCCTCCATGAGCCCTGGACTAAAGCATAAGTCTCGGTGCCCGTGGAATGGAGGCTGCTCTCCTCCAAGGACAGGCTCCGTGGACTGCGGGTTCCTGGGATTGTAGACGCCTGTGCACACCAGGATGGAGATGCAACTCTGGTTTGCTGAGGGCTGCTGCTGCCGTGGGCCCCCGGCCCCTAGGTCTGGCGCCCCGTCACGCGTCTCCTTCTGCAGGTACTGGTGGAACAGGTTGGCGCCGTATATGTCAGATGTAGGGTTGTCACTGGCAGGGGCAGCCACGCCGGAAAAGGAAAACGGAGAAAACCCTAACTCAATGTTGCAAAGGAAAGGGAGCAGAGAAGAGTTTCGGGGCAGAAGAGTGAATAAGATATAGGGAAACGGGGGTGAGACTAGAGAGAGAGGGAGGGAAGGGGACGTCATAAAAGGGATGAAGGAGGAGGAGCAGAGCCTACCCCACAGCATAGAGCTTCCGGATGGGGGCGACCCAGCCCCGCCTCTCCGCCTGTCGTCTGATCAGGTCCTGGGCGTACTGGTAAGTGAGGATGCTGGGTTTGCCCATCAGGCCCTCGTATCTCAGCTCCTTGCCCGTCACTTTCTGGTAAATGGTTTCCAGGCACAGCAGAAAGGTGCCATGTCCAAACCTGCCAGAAACGAGCATGCAGCAGTTCAGTCTTCCTGATCGCCAGGCTCTTCTGTGCTGGCACTGGAGGCAGCATTTCACATTTCCCTCTCAGAAAAACTCTATGAGATGACACTATTTGTAAAATGAGGAAACCAAGGCACAGCAAGATTAAGTAATTTGTTTAAGATGGCAGAGCTAGGATTACAACTCAGTCTGACTCCAGAGCTTAAATCCTGCTGCAGAGCTGGGACAGACTATGGTTGCCCTTCTCCCTTCTTTGCTGGTGTCCATTTTCAGCTGATCATATTGCCACTAGGTGTGAAAAAGACCTTCCCTTGCCTCCCTTCCAGTGAGGTGTGGCCATGTGACTAAGCTACAGTCAAGGAAAGCAGAATGCTGGGCTAAACTTTTAGTAAGCATCCTTATAACTGGGGACAGGGGGACAGGTGCAGTGGCTCATGCCTGTAATCCCAGCACTTTGGGAGGCCAAGGCAGGTGGATCACCTGAGGTCAGGAGTTCAAGACCAGTCTGGCCAACATGGTGAAACCCTGTCTCTGCTAAAAATGCAAAAATTAGCTGGGTATGGTGGCACATGCCTGTAGTCCCAGCTACTTGAGGGACTGAGGCAGGAGAATCACTTGAACCCAGGAGGTGGAGGCTGCAGCGGGCCAAGACTGTACCACTCCACTGCACTCCAGCCTGGGCGAAAGAGCAAGACTCCGTCTAAAAAAAAAAAAAAAAAAAAACTGTGGACAGGGTATTCTTCTCTGCCCTCTCTGCCCTCCCCAACTCTTTCCTGACACCTAGAATGCTGATATGATGGCTGGCGCTTGGGTGCAATCTTGGCTCACTGCAACCTCTACCTCCCAGGTTCAAGCGATTCTCCTGCCTCAGCCTCCCAAATAGCTGGGATTACAGGTGCGCACCACCATGTCCCGCTAATTTTTATATTTTTATTAAAGACGGGGTTTTGCCATGTTGGCCAGGCTAATCTTGAACTCCTGATCTCAGGTGATCTACCCACCTCAGCCTCCCGAAGTGTTGGTATCACAAGCGTGAGCCACCACATTTTTCAGTGTCATTTATGTAAAGAATTCTATTTTTAATTAGAAAAGTTCATCTAAAATCTGGTTTATAAATTGAAATCTGCCCCTTCCTTTTCAGTTCACAGCGACATAACCAACCAAGCCCACTGATCTAGTGTCAGCATCCCTCCTCTAGGAATAATACTTCAGAGACAATGCCAAGCCTCGAGCCACAGACATACACTTTAAAAGTGACAAGAGCATCTCATACCCCTGTCTCTCTAGGACTACTGAGATGGGCCCTGAGGCAGTACTGGGCCGTGCCCACCCTCTGCTGACGAGCACTGTTGACTGGGGGTCAACAGCAGGCTGACTCAAGAGTCTGGCCATGCAGATAACAGCAACCAAACAGTACACAGCAGCTGTCAGCTGGCCTTCAAGTAAGCACCTTGAGGGCCAAAAAAGGGCTGCCTCTATCTGTGCTATCCCCAGAATAAGACAGAACAGATGATACCAACACAGCTGAGCAGGGAGTGTAGGCACCTGCATGCCCCTGAGAAAGCCACTTATCCGCTGGGTCTCAGTTGTCTGGTCTGTGCAACCAACAGAACAATCCTTGGCTGGCATGATGGTGCACGTCTGTAATCCCAGCACTTTTGGAGGCTGAGGCAGGGGGATCACTTAAGGCCAAGAGTTCAAGGCTGCAGTGAGTTATGACTGCACCACTGCACTCCAGCCTGGATAAGAGAGTGAGACCCTATCTACACACACACACACACACACAAAAGGCAAATGCTTGCTTCCTCCTGCCCTATGTCTTATGGGTAAAAGGAAACAAGAAAGTGAAAGAACCAATGCTACAGGGTGGAGCCAAGGAAGGAAGGGCAACTGAATGTGCACTGATACAGCACAAAAAGTATCCACGGTTTGGGTCCACAGACACAAAGAGCATGTTCTGTTAAGATTATAGGGGGCAGGGGTCATGTGTGAAACATCCTCTCAATACATCCTCAGACTCCGTAATCTGTAGTTTAGGTTTAGTAATGAATATGTGGAGTGATCCTTGAAAGCCCTTCCAAAGGCCAGCTTACTGCAGCAACAACAGGGCCTACCTAAGTAAGGTCCGAGCACCCTGGTGTCAGGATGACAGGTGGGAACTGCCTGCAGGACTGCCCAGGCAGCAGCCAGGAGTGGACCACCAGACCGAGGCTGGGAGCTTTGTGTCCTCACCTGGGCATCTTGGCTTCAGCCATCCACAGGAGATCCATGTTGCTGGCCAGGATGGGGAGGTGGGGGTAGGGGGGTGTCGCCAGGCCAGTCCCAGGGCTCCCATTGCTGAGGAGGACATCCATGATCAGCTGCAGGCTGGTCTCCCAGCGGACCGGCTCCCCTAGGAGGAGCACCCCTTTAAAGAACAGAGGCGCAGGTGAGGGCTGCAGGGCAGGTAGCAGGCCCTCAGGATGCCAGCTAGGGCTACCTGCCCACAAGCCCTCTACCCATGGTGCACCCAGTTGGGCAGGGCACAGCTCCCCAACAAGCCTACTAGAGCCCCTTACCCATCCACCCTGGGTGCACAAGGCCCAGGGCCCAGGAAGGAGATTCCTGAGGGCTCCCATTCTGACTTCAGTCCACTGGTGCTTCACAGAAGAGGTTACAAAACAAAAGCAGCATGTCTCAGGCCTACTTCTCCTTGCTGGCTGGGGCTCTGCCACCACACTCTCCCTCACACGACTTAGCAAGGGCTCCTGTTCCCTCAGTCACTTCTCTCTGAGCCCAGGGACCAGCAGAACCTAACAGCCAGGAGAGGGGGTGTGGAGTGATACAGACTTGAACCCCAACCTGGACTCCACCGATCTTCCTGTATGACTGTGGGCAAGTAACTTCTCTTCTCCAAGCCCCAGTTTCCTCAACTGCAACTACATAACAGCAACACTACTTATAATGCTGTTGTGAGGATAAAAATGAACTATATCATCAGTAAACAGCCCAGGACTAGACACACAGGAAGCACTAGGCAAAGGACTCTGCTGACACTAAGGTACAGGGCCGGTGAACTGCACCAGAGCAGTGATTCTCAATGGGGCAGCACCACCCCTTATGAGGTGCTTTAGAAATCAGGGGCAATTTTAATTGTCACAATGACTAAAACCTAGCAAGTGAAGGTTGTGGGAGGGGGCCAGGGATGCTACACACTCAGGACAATCCTGCACAATCGAAAACTATCCCACAGTAAAAGTAAAATTAATTTTTAAAAAGACCATCCCATGGCTGCGTGTGGTGGCTTGTGTCTGTAATTCCAGGACTCTGGGAGCCAGGGTAGGAGGACTGCTTGAGCCCAGGAGTTTGAGACTAGCCTAGGCAACATAGTGAGATCCCGTCTCTACAAAACAACGAAAAGAAAAAGGAAAATCTTTCCCATGTCCTAATAACATTTGAATGTCCCACCTGATATCCTGATATCCTGATATCCACATAGGTGAACAACCTTTTCAGAATTACTTGAACAATTCTATTTTACATACAATCACAAAGTATTTTTGTACAGTTTCAATAAACATCGATTTTTCCAAAAATAAACCAGATTGTTCCAAAAATACAACTATCCTGTAAGTCAAGAGAAGACTGTACGTTGCCATTTGAAAACTCTACCAGGAGTTGTTCCCTGTTTTGGAAAATTACTTGACCAATGGCAATGCTGCCCCTGATTTCTGAGTCACCTGTAAAACACGCCTATCACACCTATGAACACACTGACATCAGCCTGCATTTGTAGCTGTTAACATTCATGGTGATGCTGTTTAGTGCAACCATTTTACTTCTTGGATAAGTACTACATACTGAAATACATTATCTTCTTACTAAAAATGTCTCCTTTTATATCCCCCTATTACAGTTAGGGCTTTATACTGAACTAATTTTTAATATGTGTGTATAGAAGTTATATTACCTATGAATTTCGCTTCAGGATAATAAAGGGGATATTCCAACGTTCTTGCTATAAAAAGGGGAGAACTAGGTTTGAAAGTTGAGAAACACTAGAGCAGATCACCTCTAGGTGCCTTTCCACTGCTAAAAGTCTCTAAGCTTATGGTTTTCCTGCAATAGTGAGTGGCAAGGGGAAGGAAAGACTAACAACAGTCTCAGAGGTGGTGAGTGGCAGATCCAGACCAGAGCCCGGGTGTCCTGACTCCAAGGCCCCCTTGCTGCTGAACCAGGCTGCAGGCAGTCACACCGAGACAGCCTGAGGGCCAGAGAGGACAGGGAGAAAAGACCTCACAACTCATCAAAGACGACCTCTCTTACCTTCAATGGGGGGGAAGTCATTCCTCGGGAGGGGCTGCAGAGAGATAAATGAGAGGCTATAAACACAAGTCACCGTCCACTCCTGGAGAACCACACCTCCACCTCCAGGGTGCTGGGAGGGGAGACACGCTCCACAGACCCCACACTCGTGGCCAAGCCCAAGCCAAGGGAAAGCTGGAGAGGACTGAGGAAGATGCGAGAAAGGCGAAAAGACAACGGCCAGGTGGGGCCACAGAACAGGCAGGACACCAGGTGTGAAGTCACCAGGAGGAAGGGTGGTCAGGTGTCTTTCTCCAGTGGGAGAGGACACAAGACACAGCCAAGTAAGAGTCTAGAATCAGGCAGCTAAGGATGCAGGTGAGCCCGTGGAGATGAAGGCGGCATCGGGGCCTGATGGGCCATTTCTCCTCCTGTCGGTTCTCGAGCAGGCGGCTTCACTCAACCAGCCTTGAGGGTCCATTCCATCCCCAGGCCATGGTAGTCTTGGCTCTGCCACCAACCAACTATGTGACCCAGGACAGGTCACTCCCCTGTGTGGGGCTGTCTCTGAGCTATTCTGAGATCTGTTCCAACTCTGACATTCTGGTTCTCCACAGAACTTGCCCAGGTCAGGGAGAAAGCCCTCACAGGAGAGGAAGTGCTCTGTTCCATCAGAAAGCTCTGGAGGAGGAAGGACTTAAGCTACATCTGCAAATAAAAGTAAGTTATCTGTTTATAACTCCATGTCGTCAAACTGTGAGAATGGTCTGACTCAAGACCTGAGCCATGTCATACGTAGACAGTGCGATGAGGAGAAAGTGAGCCAACGGGCACCTCAAGAGATGGTAGTCACGCTGCAGAGGATCACCAGGGATCAGATGAGACGGCAGACAAAGTCAGTGCTCAAAAATGAGCCCAGCACACAGAGCACCTGGGCAGATGTGCAGACTGGCCAGTGCTTCCTCTGCAAGCAAGCCGCCTCTCCCAAGGGCAGCTCAGTGCCGGGCTTCAGGATTGCTACCTTCACAATGGCCAGCAGCTCTCCTGGGCAGCACTGGGAAGGCCGGCCAGTAAGTCTGGAATTCCTTGTTGGAAGGGATGCTGCGACTCTGAAAGGGGTTCCCAGGTAATGACAAACAATACAGAGAGGACAGGGAGTAAAGCCGTTCACTTCTCTGGGCTATTTTTTCCTTTTTTTTTTTTTTTGAGACAGGGTCTCACTCAGTCGCCAAGGCTGGAGTGCAGTGATCACAGCTCACTGCAGCCTCCAGCGCCTGGGCTCAAGCAACCCTCCTTCCTCAGACTCCTGTGTAGTTGGGACTACAGGCATATGCCACCATATCTGGCTTTTTTTTTTTTTTTTTTTTTTTTTTTTTTTTGAGACGCAGTCTCACTCTGTCACCCAGACTGGAGTACAACGGCATGATCTCGGCTCACTGCGACCTCTGCCTCTCGGGTTCAAGCGATTCCCCTACCTCAGCCTCCCAAGTAGCTGGGATTATAGGCGTCCAACACTGTTCCTGGCTAATTTTTGCATTTTTAGTAGAGACAGGGTTTCGTCATGTTGGCCAGGCTGGTCTGGAACTCCCAACCTCAGGTGATCCACCTGCCTTGGCCTCCCAAAGTGCTGGAATTATAGGCGTGACCCACCATACCTGGCCAATTTTTTTTAAATTTTTTTGTAGAGACGGGGTCTCACTATGTTGCCCAGGCTGGTCTTGAACTCCGGGGCTCAAACAGTCCTCCCAAAGCATTGAGATTACAGGTATAAGCCACTGCAGCCAGCCTCTGAGCCATTCTCATAAATTCAGGGAACAAAACCCTTAGCCAGATGTGCCTCCAAAGAGGCAATGGACATGCAGAAGCATGGACAAATCACAGCTCTGCAGAAGGGCTTGCAAGGTCAGTGACACAGCCAATGCAGGGCACGGGAGGAGTGAAGGATGACACAGCCCAACCCGTGCTCCTTATTACCGTGGTCTTCAGCCGCCGCTCCAGGTCCACCATGTCAAGCAGAGGGAAGGCCATCCGCAACTCATCCACGGTAACAACATTTCGGAAGCCCAGCCTGGAGCAAGCTCAGGAAGTAATGCTGGACAGTTCTTGGGGAAGAAGCCTTTCTGAATGCATCAAATCACAAGTGAAGGGAACACAACCCACTACTGATCAAGCCAGGCAGGAGGGCACCAAGCAGAGCTCGGCAAGGATGGCACAAATCCTGCAGGTGCTGGCAGGCAGGCTATAACTGCACAGCCAGAGTAGAGAGGGCAGCTCCTGGCTAACCCACCAGCAGTCACCAGGCACATGCCAGCTACCAGGTCCTACGCTGGGCACAGCCCACGGGGCAAAGGCACGTAAGAATCTCTGTCCCCAGCTGGGTGCAGTGGCTCATGCCTGAAATCCCAGCACTTTGGGAGGCTGAGGCAGCAGGATGGCTTGAGGCCAGGAGTTCCAGGCCAGCCTGGGCAATGTAGTGAGACCTTGTCTCTACAAATAAAGTCAGTCAGGCATGGTGGTGCCCACCTGTAGCCTACTCAGGAGGCTACTCAGGAGGCTGGGGCAGGAGGATCACTTGAGCCCAGGAGGTCAAGGCTATAGTGAGCTATGATTGCACCACTGCACTCCAACCTGGGCAACAGAGTGAGACCCTGTCTCAAAAAAAAAAAAGGTTCTGTCCCCAAGGAGCCTAGCACATTCAGAGCCCATTCAAACCAGTGTTCTAAGAACAGTGCTGCCAGTCTGTGCTGAGTTCAGAAGACTCTTCAGTGGGCTGGGGAGTCCAGAGGAGTCATGGAGAAGTAGGGCTGGAGCTAAAATCTTAAAGGATGAACCCAAATCAGCAAGGAAGAGGCGGCCTTGGGGAGGGACAAGCCAGCTTCAGCTGCCTCCATCTTCCTGTCCTCAATTCCAACTTGCAATCTTAACTGGACATGGTTTCAGATTACTTTCAAAATGAATTTCCCCAAAATCCTGATTCTATCAGATTGCCCCATCAGCAATAAAGCCTGCTCTGCCCTCCATTGCCCTGAGAAGTTGGTCAGACTCCTCAAGTTTACTTCCAAGGTTCCCGACACCCTGGCACCACCCACCCTTCCTGTTCTTTCATTCCTCTCCCTATCCTGTTCCCAACCTCCTACTTCCCCTGCCTAAGAAAGCTTAGCCATCTCCCGGGGCTCCACGGTACACCTCCAAGAAGCCACAGGCAACTCCTGCCCCAGGGATACTCCAACCCCTCCCCTCAACGCCTGTGGCGCAGCTCCTGTGAGCTTATAGGACTTTCATCATACACCATCATAAACGCTCCTTTATTGCGCACGGGGTTATTCTTGCCTCCTCAAGCACACGCCCTTGATTGATTCCTAAGGCCCACGTCCTCATCCCAGTCCTCATCCCATTCAGAGTGTGCGGCAGACCACTGGTACACAGGATGTGCTCAGCACAACTCAGTTGCTTGAAACACGGGTCAGGTATTATTCCGCAGGCTCCCAGAGACAAGCTCCCCATAGCTGCTTCACTACCACTGGCTAATAAACTGACTGGGCACCCCAAAGAAGAGGCTAGAGCAGGGGTTCCCAAACCTAGTTACAGAACCACTAAGAGAGGTGTTTTGTTTTTTAAAAAAATACAGATTCCTGAGTTTTACCCTAGACCTAGTGAATTAAGGCTCCAGCGCAGATACCCTGGAATCTGTATTTTAAGCCTCCCGGAGGATTCTGATGCAGGGGTATGAGGACTGGCTTCTAGAAACCACCAGACATGAGGACTGACCACAATCGGGAGCTTTCCTCCCTCCCCTGAGACCACAACATCGCCTGTGTACCCCAGCACCCAGCACTCCTCACTACAGTCCCCACTCAGCTAAGGGAGGAAACGCCCCAGCCCTGCCCCTTCCCTGAGTTAAGACCAAAAGGATACCCCTGGGCATTTTCCACCACGGGCCCCTGCCCAGACACCAGCATCCGCTTGTCATGGTACTCTGAGAAGAGCTTCATGGGGCTGTGAGAGAGGATAACTTGGTCTGCATCCACCTGTAGGGACAGCCAAGACAGGGGAGGGCAGAGGAAGACAGAACTGTTGAGAGAAATAATGAGACAGGTGGCAGGTCCTTTAGCCTGCTCAGAAAAAGAAAGGTGAGCAAAGCCCTTTCTAGCACCCAGCAGCACTTCTAAAAGGCACCCAAACAGATGTGAGAAGAACCTGTCTCATTTGGTTCTTGCCACACAAAACAAGAGACCAGAAATGCCACAGATGTGGGTTCTGACCACTCGCCACCGCCATCCCGTCAGGTTCAGTTTGGATTTCCCAAGCCCCCATTTGGAAGTCACAGGGTTCATGTGTGCTCCCTGTCACTGTCACAGAAATTGGTCTTTTACTTTCTATTTTCAGTTCTGCTAAGACTTAGCTGCTTAACATTTATACTAACCCTAACAATGCAGCCTTTAGTTGGAAGGTTTTTGGAATTCTCTCTGGAAATCACAGTAAGGAATCAATTTTATTCCGTCACACTTTACATGCAACTTTGAGTAGCATCATCTAATAAACCAGCCATTTTATTTACTCTCTTGGCTCCAAAGGACTCTTCCCAAAAGCTGAATTCACCCTCAACAAACAAGAATGTATCAAAGTTGGGATATGGTGCAGGGCTGCAGGTGGCTGAAGAGGACAGCACTCCTTCAGGTGTACACATCACACTCAGGAAAGCCAAGATGTGACCTCAGAGCTGCACCTGCTATTCCCGCTATGCAGAGTTCCAGACATGTGTGTGACCTTTGCTTTCCAGGGACTCACACCCCCAATACCCAGAAGAAAAGAAACAGATACAAGGACATAAACTACAACTACCAAATACACGGGCAGGATTTCTGTGTTCAGCTGTGGCCATGACCAGGTGATTCCATATCCCAACCCAAGGGAAAGGGACTTGGAGCTGGGGCAGGGGCTCCACTAAGAACCAGGTCTGTGGGCTTCCATGCCTCTGGCTGCCTTCTCACCTCGCACCCCAGCAGGGCTGACAGCTCCTGGGCTTTGCTGTGTTGTAAGCTGTTCCCAGCATTTGTGACAAAAACCACGGGCACCCGCAGCTGCCCCTGGGAGTTCATCAGCCTTCGGAAGGCTTCCAGAGCAGCAGGGATCACTCTGTGGCCCCGCACAAGCACTCCATCGATGTCCAACAGGAACCCAAAGGTGGGCGGGCTCTGCAGAGATGGTAAGATAATTACCAGTAGGTGAGTCAAGAGGTAGGAAGAGAACAAAGAAACAACCCTTACAAAGAGAGGCTCAACACCATCCTCGGGTCACTCATGTCCCTTGAAAACCTGTCAGAAAGAACAAAAAAATGAAGACGAGATTCTGATAGGGTAATTTTTAAATTAGAAAATAGAGAAATCCAAAGAAAATATAATCCCAACACTTATTTTTAATCATTTGTTTTTACAGACAGTCTTCCTGTCGCCCAGACTGGAGTACAGTGGTGTGATCATGGCTCACTGCAGCCTTGACCCACCGGGCTCAAGGGATCCTCCCACCTCAGCTTCCCAAAGTGCTAGGATTATTAGGTGTGAGCCACCGAGTCTGGCCTAACCCCAACACTTTAAAACAACCAATTAATAGTTTCCCTTTTTTCTCTATTCTTATATTTGTCTTGTAGCTACAACTGTATTATACGCAATTTTGCATCATCTCGTCCTTTTTTGCTTGACATATCATAAATATTTTTATGGATTACAATAGCCTTTATAACATCTTTTAAGATTTTATTATAGCAAAAAGTTAAAAAAATATAACCTCAATCACTACAGACAATACAAAAATGTTTCAGAAGTTTCTTGTCTCCAACTTACTTAGTCCTATTCCTGTCTTGCCTAATTTCCAGAAGGCTTTTATAAATCCATAGTATACACAACTTTCTAATCTTAACACACACATAGAATCATGTTGACTTTGTTTTCCCTCTTACTTTTTTAGTTGATATCTCTTGGCTATCTTTTTTTTTTTTTTTTTTTTTTGAGACAGAGTCTTGCTCTGTCGCCGAGGCTGGAGAGCAGCAGCGCGATCTCAGCTCACCGCAACCTCTGCCTCCCACGTTCAAGTGATTCTTCTGCCTCAGTCTCCCAAATAGCTGGGATTACAGGTGCACCCCACCATGCTCAGCTAATATTTGTATTTTTAGTGGAGACGAGGTTACGCCATGTTGACCAGGCTGGTCTCGAACTCCTGACCTTAGGTGATCCACCCAAGATCACCTCAAAGTGTTGGCCTCTCAAAGTGTTGGGATTACAGGCGTGAGCCACTGCACCCCGCCCTATCATTCCATATTAATTATGCATGGCTCTATTTCCTAAACAACATTTCTGGCTACATACTATTCTGAGTGAATGATTCACTAATATTGGTCTCTATATTTTGGACAGTTTTCCACAATTTTGCTATGAAAAATAATGCTACAAGGAACCTCTTCAGGAATACTGATTTTTTTCCCACATTATGGGTATTTCCTTGAGCTAGATTCTTTTTTTTTTTTTTTTTTGAGATGGAGTCTCACTCTGTCGCCCAGGCTGGAGTGCAGTGGCCAGATCTCGGCTCACTGCAAGCTCCGCCTCCTGGGTTCAGGCCATTCTCCTGCCTCAGCCTCCTGAGTAGCTGGGACTATAGGCGCCCGCCACCTCGCCCGGCTAGTTTTTTTTCGTATTTTTTAGTAGAGACGGGGTTTCACCGGGTTAGCCAGGATGGTCTCGATATCCTGACCTCGTGATCCGCCCGCCTCGGCCTCCCAAAGTGCTGGGATTACAGGCTTGAGCCACCGCGCCCGGCCAAGCTAGATTCTTAAAAATAGGAGTAATAAATCAGAGAGAGCAAATGTAATTACGCAAACACCTGCTGACAAATTGCTGTTCAAAAACATGTCCACTGGCAACGTACTTTACCCTTACAGTATTGATTTTCACAACTGTTTGTTTGTTAATTATCAAACTTTTTGATAATTTAAAGGTAAAAAATTATCTCTTCTCGATCTGCATTTCCTGGATTTATAAAGTTGAATGCTGTTTTTAAAAATCATTCCATTTCTCGTTTTATAAACTGCCTGTTAACATACAAGATGTTCTTCAATCGCCAAAACAAATCTAACCTAACTTGTTTGCTACTCTTCTTTTGTTGGTGCCAACCAGGTCAAGTCATTCTTATTGACACACCTACTCTATGCACAGAGCTCCCTTTATAAAGAGCAACCAGAAACAGAAATGGTGCTCCAGGCCAGGTGTGGTGGCTCACACCTGTAATCCCAGCACTTTGGGAGGCTCAAGAGGGTAGACCACTTGAGATCAGGAGTTAAAGACCAGTCTGGCCAACATGGTGAAACCCCGCCTCTACTAAAAATACAAAAATTAGCCAGGCGTGGTGTTGGGCGCTTGTCATCCCACCTACTCAGGAGGCCGAGGCAGGAGAATCACTTGAACCTGGGAGGCGGAGGTTGCAGTGAGCCGAGATCGCGCCACTGCACTCTAGCCTGCGCAACAAAGCTAGACTCCATTAAAAAATAATAATAATAAAATAAAAGGAAAGAAAGAAAGAAAGGAAAAGAAATGGCGCTCCAGTTCCTAGTTTCTTAGCTAGGGTGACAGAGCAAGCAATCAGCCTAGAAAGCAAACTCTAAAACAGCAGCATTTTTGCAAGTGCAAATCAATTCTAGGTAAGTTCTAAATAAATAAACAGAATTAAACAAAGGCAGTTTCTTCAAAGAGAATTTTGTGCCAGGCAATGAAAGTGTTAAATATATACTGTAACAAAATTCTTTGCACCCCCCGGTCACCCCCAGACTAGATGAGTGGTTCCTGCCTGCCTACATGGTTCAATGAGAAGAAATTAGACAAGCAGCCCTAGGACAATCTACAGGGAGCCTTGCACTAAGAGATGAGCCCACACGAGGGGCACCTGACCCACAGGGGTGGGGAAGATCGGCCATCACAGGTCTCCTAGGCCAATTTAAGGAGTCTGAAAATGGAAAGTGGTATCATCAGACCCGAACTATAGAAAAAAGAATTGGCTGCAGATAAAAGACCACATTGGATAGACTGAAAGGAGTTAACTCAAAGAAGACCAGGTGGGACCAAACGCAATTCAAGACAGAGAAGATGGAGGTTTCACCTGGGAGAGCGGGATAAGAATGGAGGTCAGGGGGCATTATCAGAGACGGAACAGTCATGACTTGGTAACCAGCCAGATACAGGGGTGGAGGGAAGAGGGAGAGCCACACGGACTCCCATGCTTTTTAAATTTGGTCTGGGAACCCGGGAGGATGGATGCTGCTATGAGTCACTGAACCCAAGGGCACAGTAGGAGCAGGCAGTGAAAGGTCATTGGAGGATACAAAGTTAAGTCCCACTTTGGACCAGGAGACAGGCAAGTGGAGACATCAGCACTGGACAGGTCTTGGAGATGAAAAATGTGGAAGGTCTCTCCTCTCAGATAACCAGGAAGAACAATACCACTTAACAAGGGACCACACAAGACCTGCCAGCAAAAGACAGTGCAAGGAGGAAAACCAAGAGCATGTGGGGTCAAGGAAGCTGAGGGATGCCTCTGGGTCAGTAAAATAGGGACTGGAGTGGCTGTAATGATCCCATCTCCCTTCCACTGAACAGGCAAGACCCCGGGGAGAGGCAGTCTTCCAGCTCCTCCATGCTAGCTTGTACACCAGCCCTCCAAGCTTGGACAATGACAGCTACAGAGCCAAGCAGGAGGGGGGCAGGGACCCTGGAAAAACAGGAGGAAGCACCTCGAGCCAACAAGATATCACACCTGAACACCAAAAAATAGCTGCCAAGAGAAAAGGGACCAAGCCCCACATGCCACACAGGAAATGCCTGGACAAATGGTGCCTCTAACCCTTGGCTTCACAGGATTATGCTGTTGCACCCAGACCTGTCACTGTCCCAAGCACTCAGCCAGACATGTAACAAAGGCATTTTTATGTATTCTTTTTGGCAGCCCTTTGGGGAAGTGTCAGCATCTCCAAATGGCCTTGCCTAGCAAAATGTGCCTGGTTTATACAAGGCCTGGTATATACAGGCACTAAATTACCTGACTGGACAAATAAGACACCAACCTCAGAGAGAACTCAGCAAGGGTCACCCAGTTCACAAGTGCTGGATACAGGATTCAGCCTCAAATTCAGCTGGCAACTCGGCAGCACCTCAGAGAAAACAGGGGACCCCAGGACTGCTTCCCCCACCTCCTGCCAGACCCCCGCTGTGAGCTCCAAACATACTCATGTATCCTCAAGGATCCCTGGAGTCCCTCCCTATTCCCCAAGAAATCTCACTAGAATGGGGGTCCTAACCTAGGCCCACAGATAGATTTCATAAAGCCTCTTTAAACGTTACATGCATTCTTCCTGGGAAAAGTAACCACAGCACTTTTCGGATTTCATTTTCCTATTCTTCTCAAGGAGAATCACTGCCTGGGCTTAAAGGGAGGAGTGGATGTGATTTGCCCTTTACCCCCATACCTGGCACAGTGCTTAGACTCACAGGTGCTCGACAAAGGCTGACTGGATGCTGAATGACCCAAAGGATAAACGGTTAGGGAGAAATGAGCACTTCCTGACCACCCTATCCCTTTCTGAAGGAAAAGAGTGGCCCTTAGAAAGTAAGTCCCTGGAGGTAAGGACTGGGCGATTCCAACACTTTTTTGAGGCGTGATCTTGGCTTGCTGCAACCTCCACCACCCGGGCTCAAGCAATCCTCCCACCTCAGCCTCCCAAGTAGCTGGGACTATAGGTGTGCACCACCACACCCATCTAATTTTTGTATTTGGCAGAGATGCAGTTTCGCCATATGGGTCTGGTCTCAAAGCTGGTCTCGAACTCCTGGACTTGCCTTGGCCTCCCAAAGTACTGGGATTACAGGCATGAGCCACCGTGCCCGGCCAACACTTTTTTTAAGAAACAGCCTTGCTCCGTCACCCAGGCTGTAGTGCAGTGACACAATCGAGGCTCACTGCAGCCTCAACCTCCTGGGCTCAAGGGATCCTCCCACCTTGGCCTTCCAAAGTGTTAGCACTACAGGCTTGAGCCATCATGCCCAGCCCTAACATCTTTTTTGTACCGTTATGAACAGAGCATACTGTTCTGAAAATTTAAACTTAAAACTCATTTGCTCAAAATCTGGAGACAATCAGATACATTTTAATAAGGCCTACATTTTATCTCAAATTTTTTGGGTTAAAAAAAAAAAAAAAAAGGCGCCAGGTGCGGTGGCTCACGCCTGTAATCCCAGCACTTTGGGAGGCTGAGGCGGGCAGATCACCTGAGGTTGGGAGTTTGAGATGAACCTGACCAACATGGAGAAACCCTGTCTCTATTAAAAATACAAAATTAGCTGGGCGTGGTGGCACCTGCCTGTAATCCCAGCTACTCGGAAGGCTGAGGTAGGAGAATTGCTTGAACTGAGGAGGTAGAGATTGCAGTGAGCCAAGATCACGCCATGGCACTCCAGCCTGGGCAACAAGAGGTAAACTCCATCTCAAAACATAAATAAATAAAAATAAAAAATAAATTAAAAAAATTTTTAAAGGCCTAGATTTTAAGTGATATTAAGGAATTACTAATGTTGTTAGGTATGATATTGGCATTGTGGTTATGTTCAGAATGTCCTTATTTTCTTTTTTTTTTTTTTTTTGGTTGAGACAAAACAGGGTCTCACTCTGTCACCAAGGCTGGGTACACTAGTGTCATCTCAGCTTACTGCAACCTCAACCTCCTGAGCTCAAAGGATCCTCTTGCTTCAGCCTCCCAAGTAGCTGGGACTACAAGCATATGCCACAACATGCCTGGCTAATTTTTTTTTTTTTTGTAGAGGCAGGGTCTCCCTATATTGCCTGGGCTGGTCTGGAACTCCTGGGCTGAAGTAATCCTTCCAACTCCCAAAGTGCTGGGATTACAGGTGTGATCCATGGCACCCAGCCAGAATGTCCTTATTTTCTTAGAGGTACACACAGAAGAATTTAGGATTGAAATGACAAGAAATCAGAGATTTACTTTAAAATCTTAGAGCCACAAAAAAAGGAGGAGGGAGATAAGCAAAACAGGTGTGGAAAAACATTAATCAATCTGGGAGATGGGCACAGGGGTTCATATTATGCCAATTTTTGAATTTCTGAAAACTTACATAGTTAAAAAAAAAAAAAGCTCGTTTGTACAATGGCTGCAAAATTTACCATACATAGTTTTAATGGTCATTGCGTAAAGTCATAAGATTTGCCTTGTTTTTTTTTTGAGGAGTCTCACTCTGTCACCCAGGCTGGAGTGCAGTGGTGCAATCTCAACTCACTACAACCTCCGCCTCCTGCGTTCAAGCGATTCTCCTGCCTCAGCCTCCCAAGTAGCTGGGACTACTGGCACGCACCAACACGCCCAGCTTATTTCTTATATTTTTAGTAGAGACGGGGTTTCACCATATTGGCCAGGCCGGTCTCAAACTCCTGACCTCGTGATCTGGTCATCTTGGCCTCCCAAAGTGCTGGGATTACAGGCATGACCCACCACGCCCAGCCCAAGATTTGCCTTCTTAAAAATAAGAATCCATAGCCCCTGTAATTAGAACAGCAAAGTTTTCAGGAATATTGAGCAATATTCATAAGGCTCCCTCATCCATCACTACAAACCCCTCCCCAACCTTCAGGATGTACACAGAGAACCAGGCACCCAGTACCATAAAAAGTGAAGGTGTACATCAATTATAACAAATGTACCACACTAATACAAGATGGTAATACAGTCACGCACCACCACGATGTTTCAGTCAATGACACACTGCGCATACAGTGGTCCCTTAAGATTATAATGGAACAGGAACTCATAGCTGAAGAAGAGGCAAGAGAAAAGGTAGCTGCAGAAAGAAAAGAACATTCAAGAAAATTCACAGTGAAGGGTTCAGCAGAAGCTTTTACAGACCTCAAGTTCCTTAAAAAGTCTGAAACATGAACTCCAATACCAAAAGGTTTTCAATACTAGAGAAGAATGTTTATGGTACATTATCCGCTTACAAGCAAACCTATGACAAAAAAAGAAACCAAGCAAACCACAATGGACATATTTCTGGTAAGAGTGACACCTCAAGAGCCTCAGAGAGGTCCTTCAGAAGATATACAGAAGACAGCACTGTTAACACAGATGACAGTCCCATGCATATGACTGCCCTAAAGACCTTCCAATGGGACATGGTGTGAAGGCGGAAGACAGTGATACGGATTACCTGACCCGACCTTATGTAGGCCTGGGCTAGTATGTGTTTTGTGTCTTCACTTTTAACAAAAGTTTAAAAAAAAATTTTTTAAGGCAGGGCATGGTGGCTCACGCCTGTAATCCCAGCACTCTGGGAGGCAAAGGCGGGCGGATCACGAGGTCAGGAGTTCGAGACCAGTTTGGCCAACACATGAAACACCATCTCTACTAAAAATACAAAATATTAGCCAGGCGTAGGGGCAGGCGCCTGTAGTCCCAGCTACTCTGGAGGCTGAGGCTGGAGAATGGTGTAAACCCAGGAGGCAGAGCTTGCAGTGAGCTGAGACCACACCACTGCACTCCAGCCTGGGTGACACAGCGCGCGAGACTCCATCTCAAAAAAAAAAAAAAAAGAAAAAGAAAATAAAAGAAAAAAGCCGGCCAGGTGCAGTGGCTCATGCTTGTAATCCCAACACTTTGGGAGACCAAGGCAGGTGGATCATGAGGTCTGGAGTTCGAGACCAGCCTGGCCAATATGGTGAAGCCCCGTCTCCACTAAAAATACAAAAATTAGCTGGGCGTGGTGGCGGGCGTCCGTAATCCCAGCTACTTGGGAGGCTGAGGAAGGTGAATTGCTTGAACCCGTGAGGCGGAGGTTGCAGTGAGGCGAGATGGCGCCACTGCACTCCAGCCTGGGCGACAGAGCTAGACGCCGTCACAAAAAAAGAAAGAAAAAAGCTATGGAACAATGATATAAATGAATGCGTTGTGTTTTAAGCTAAGTGCTATTACAAAAAAGTAAAAAGTTTTAAAAATTAAAAACTTGGTAAAGCAAAAAAAGGTACACTAAGGTTAATTTTCTTTTTTTTTTTTTTTGATAGAGTCTTGCTCTGTTGCCCAGGCTGGAGTGCAGTGGCCCAATCCCCGCTCACTGCAACTTCCCTCCCAGGTTCAAGGGATTCTCCTGCTTCAGCCTCCTGAGTAGCTGGGATTACAAGTAATAGATCCATTACAAAGATGGGGAAACGGAAGCTTGGAAAGCTAAGTAACTTGCCTTAAGTGAAGCTGCTAACAGACTGCACAGGATTCAATTCTAAAGCTCGTGCTCAAACTCTATGCTATGCTGCATTCTTCTTTTTCTACTCTACCGAAGAGTCACTTGCAAACATCTCCGGACACTGCGGAGATGCTAGAGCCAATATAATAGTTATAAATAAGGGCAATATTTCCTTATATTTATATCCTGACAGTTTGTAAGTCCTTTTATCAACATATTCTCATTTCATACTTACACTTTGGTCACTTCTAGCTCTGTGACACTGGCCAAGTCACTCAGCTGCTTTGAACCTTAGCTGCTCCATATGTAAAAATCATAAAGATAACACAGCTGTTAAGAGCTTAGACTCTGGCACCAGACTACCTGAATTCCAGATTCTGTCACTTACCAGCTGTGTGCCCTTGGGTAAGCTGCTTAACCTCTCTGTGCCTCTGCCCCATCTATAAAATGGGAAGACTAATAATCGTACTTTCCTCGGAGTTGTTATAAAGATTATACGAATAATTGTGAAGAACCTGGCACAAAGTAAGCACTATGCCTTTTTTTTAATGTAAGTAGTTTGGCCGGGCGCAGTGGCTCACGCCTGCAATCTCACCACTCTGGGAAGCCAAGATGGGCGGATCATCTGAGGTCAAAAGTTTGAGACCAGCCTGGCCAACATGGTGAAACCCTGTCTCTACTAAAAATACAAAAATTAGCCAGGTGTAGTGGCGCACACCTGTAATCCCAGCTACGCAGGAGGCTGAGGTAGGAGAATCGCTTGAACCTGGGAGGCGGAGGTTGCAGTGAGCAGATATTGCGCCACTTGCGCCACTGCACTCCAGCCTGGTGACAGAGTGAGACGCTGTCTAAAAAAAACAAAAACAAACAAAAAAAAGCAAGGATTACTGTGAAATCAGTATGTTAATGTAAAATATTACTTGTGGGTTCAGAAGACAAAGTGGTTCCTTTTACAGGAAAAGGCAAAACGGCCCAACGGAGCGTGAGAGCCGTGGATCTGACCAATCAGGTTTAACGTCCCGGCACAGCCGTCTCCCGCTGTGGCTTCCTCACCACACAAGGTCACACCTCCTCCGAAGCGTCGGGGAGGCTCACACATCACTATCGTGCCGGACACACAGCAGGCGCCGGCTCCAGCCCTCCTGCTCCCGCCCGCGGAGCCTCCAGCACTCAGCCGAGGTCACCTAGAGCTGAACTGATCCCAAGGCCCGCACCAAACCCACACGCACTTGGGGGCGGCGCACCCGCAGGCGCGCTTCCCGGCGCGGGGCCCCATCTCCTCCACATGCAAATGAAAAGCACGGCCCAAACGACCTCATGGTGGAAATCAGAAAACGCACAGGGAAAACAGGGACGCGGACACCTCCGGGAAGCGCAGGGGCTGACGAGTAGCCTGGCCGAGGCCGTCCTGACCAGCGCTCTCCCGCGGGAGTAGCGTTTCCGAGGCCGCGGGCGAGTCATGGAGAGGGAGGGCACATCGGGCCCCCGGCAAGAGCTAGACGCACTCGGGCGCGACGACTGTCCAGTTAGTTTCCAGGAGGCGGGGATGCCAGCCCGACCGTCCCTCCTTCCCCGCGGCTCTCCGCCCCGCCTCCGGCCCTGAGTGGCGACTGGCTCGGCCGGAACCCGGACGTCCTCACCTGAGCTGGGCCCACAGCATAGCTCCTGCGGGAGGGGCGGCCCAGGAGCCCCGCAGCCGCGCGCGCCGCCCGCCAGCAAAGCCCGCGATCCGCGCCGAGCGAAGCCACACAGCCCCACGGAGCCATCCGGCCGTCGCCGCGCGCACGTGCACAACGTACCGCCCGCCCGCGAGTCCCCCCGCCGCGCAGCCAATCAGCGGCCGGCGCGCGCGGCATCACGGGAGTTGTAGTCCTGTAAGTGCGCGGAGCCAGTCGGGCGCCTACGGAACTCGACCCTCAGGCCACACAGGGGCTACGTTGTAAGGAAGAAGTGCGAGGTCCCGCCGCCTCCTAGACCGAGATCGCGGTGAGCGGGCCGCGGCGCACGGTGGGCACGGCCTGGGCGGGGGCGCCTGCACTGTCGCCCCGCGCCTGCGGATCCCGGGAACTCGCGCGGCAGGCCCCAGACCGGCCTCCCTCAGCTTCGCGGACTATCTGGGCCGGGGGTCTCAACCTTGACTTCAGGGACCTGTCGGTGGGGCAGACCATTAGTGGTGTTCAGGCCCTCTGGGCCCGTGTCAGTCGTCGCGCGCCAATTGTTAAGTCTTTAAGTGTGCAAACCCGCTGACGCCCTCCCCGCGCATAGGGAGACTGCGCACCTGAGCCCGCCCCCACGCGCGCACTGCGGAGAGGTAGAGGCAGGAATGTAATACACGATACAAAATAACTACTCCAGAGAGGGCCGGATGACTAAGTCAGCAAACACTTAGGGAACACAACTGTGTCCGCTGCGCGGCTCCCGCAGTAAACACAAGGGTGAATGAGCAAAGAATGGACTTCGGTCACTGAGAGGAAGCCGACTCCGTCCATGGAGGCCCCAGCAGAGCTGGATCTGGTAGTCCCGGGTCATGAGGGGAGATTCTGCTGGAGAAAGAGTCGTCTCTATTCCCACCCTTTGAAATGTGTAGGATGCCCTCAGATTCTGTGGCTCGTTCATAGGTATAGCTACACTAAAAACGCGGGAGCCTACGATGTATTTAGGACTAGCAGAGAGGAAGGGAGTTGAGAGTATGGCCAGAGACTGTACTACCCCACAAGTTAGCAGGCCAGGGTGCCGTGGCTCACCCCTGTAATCCCAGCACTTTGGAAGGTCAAGGTGGGAGGAACGCTTGAATCCAGGAGTTCCAGATCACCCCTGGGCAACATAGGGAGACCCCTTCTCTATTTTAAAAATAATAAAATAGGGCCAGGCACGGTGGCTCACACCTGTAATCCCAGCACTTTGGGAGGCTGAGGCGGGTGAATCATGATGTCAGGAGTTCAAGACCAGCCTGGCCAACATAGTGAAACCCCGTCTCTACTAAAAATACAAAAAATTGGCCGGGCATGGTGGCTCACGCCTGTAATCCCAGCACTTTGGGAGGCCGGGGCAGGCGGGTCACCTGAGGTCAGGAGTTCGAGACCAGCCTGATCAACGTGGAGAAACCCTGTCTCTACTAAAACTACAAAATTAACCGGGCGTGGTGGCACATGCCTGTAGTCCCAGCTATGTGGGAGGCTGAGGCAGGAGAATCGCTGGAGCCCAGGAGGCGAAGATTGCGGTGAGCCGAGATCGCCCTACTGCATGCCAGCATGCCAGCCTGGGTGACAGAGCGGGACTCCGTCTCAAAAAAAAAAAAAAAAAAAAAAAAAAAAATACAGCCGGGCGCAGTGGCTCAAGCCTGTAATCCCAGCACTTTGGGAGGCCCAGGCGGGCGGATCACGAGGTCAGGAGAGCGAGACCATCCTGGCTAACACGGTGAAACCCCGTCTCTACTAAAAATACAAAAAAAAAATAGCTAGGCGTGGCGGCGGGCGCCCGTAGTCCCAGCTACTCGGGGAGGCTGAGGCAGGAGAACGGCGTGAACCCGGGAGGGGGAGCTTGCAGTGAGCCGAGCTCGCGCCACTGCACTCCAGCCTGGGCGACAGAGCGAGACTCCGTCTCAAAAACAAACAAACAAACAAACCAAAAAAACACTAGCCGGGCGAGGTGGCGGGCGCCTGTAGTCCCAGCTACTCGGGAGGCTGAGGCAGGAGAATGGCGTAAACCCGGGAGGCGGAGCTTGCAGTGAGCTGAGATCCGGCCACTTCACTCCAGCCTGGGCGACAGCGAGACTCCGTCTCAAAAAAAAAAAAAAAAAAAAAAAAAAAAAAAAAACTAGCCGAGCGCGGTGGCAGGCACCTTAAAATCCCAGCTACTCAGGAGGTTGAAGCAGGAGAATCGCTTGAACCCGGGCAGCAGAAGTTGCAGTGAGCCGAGATCGCGCCAGTGCACTCCAGCCTGGGTGACGGCGTGAGACTCCATCTCGAAAAAATAATAATAATAATAATAATATAAAAAGAATAAGTTAGTGGTGTCCTTTAGTCCTCAGCTTTGAAGGGCAAGATCTTAATTCAGTTCAACTACAGTTGATCAGAATTTAGAAGACTAACTTAAGTCAGTCAAACTCACAATAGCCCAACCCTTAAATCCTGCCAGGGGACCTAGCCCTCTAGGATTGCAATGTTCCTAATCCCTTCCTTCTATTAAACTACCTAGAAACTGATTTCGTCATTAGAAATTTCTTGGTATGATGTCTTTTAAATATGCCCACAGTTTTTTTGACAATCAGCTCCTTAAAAGCTTAGCCAAGCGCGGTGGCTCACACCTGCAATCCCAGCACTTTGGGAGGCCAAGGTAGGCGGATCACCTGAGGTCAGGAGTTCAAGACCAGCCTGGCCAACATGGTGAAACCCTGTCTCTACTAAAAATACAAAAATTAGCTGGTCGTGTGCCTGTAATCCCAGCTACTCGGGAGGCTGGGCCAGAGGATTGCTTGAACCTGGGAGGTGAAGGTTGCAGTGAGCCGAGATCGCACCACTGTACTCCAGCCTCGGCAACACAGTAAGACTCGATCTCAAAAAAAAAGAAAGAAAGAAAAAAACGGCAGGCACAGTGGCTCATGCCTGTAATCCCGGTCCTTTGGGAGGCCAAGGTGGGTGGATCATCTGAGGTCAGGAGTTTGAGACCAGCCTGGCCAACATGGTGAAACCCTGTCTCTACTAAAAATACAAAAATTAGCCAGGCATGGTGGTGGGTGCCTGTAATCCCAGCTTTTCGGGAGGCTAAGGCAGAAGAATCACTTGAACATGGGAGGCAGAGGTTGCAGTGAGCTGAGATTGAGCCACTGCACTGTAGCCTGAGCGACAGAGTGGACTCTGTCTCCAAAAAAACAAACAAACAAAAAAGCTGGAGTTGAGTGGGCGTGGTGGTTCATGCCTGTAATCCCAACAATTGGGAGGCCAACGCAGGTGGATCACTTGAGCCCAGGAATTCCAGACCAGCCTGGGCAACATGGCAAAACCCTGTCTCCACAAAAAGTATATAGAAAAAAAAAAAAAAATTAGCCAGTCGTGGTGACACACACCTGTAGTCCCAGCTACTCTAGGAGGCTAAGGTGGGAGGATCACTTGAGCTCAGGAGGCAGAGGTTGCAGTGAGCCAAGACTGTGCCACCGCACTCCAGCCTGAGCAACAGAGTGAGACTCTGTCTCAAAAAAAAAAAAAAAAAAAAAAGCTGGAGTGTAATTCTAATTCCCCTCCCATTGAGTGTGGGCTGGGCTTCACTGACTTTTTAATAAATAACATGGGACAGAAGTGAGTGTAGTTGATTTCCAAGGCTAGGTCATAAAAGATACTGTGACCTCCACCTTGCCCTCATTTGGATTACTCATTCTAGGAAAGCTAGACGCATGGCAGAGATGTCATGTGGTGAGGCCATTCGAGCAGCCCTATAGAAAAGCCCACATGGTGAGGATCTGAGGCATCCTACCAGTAGTCAGGAGAGAGAAGCTTGGAGGCGGAACCTCCATTCCTGGCAGACCCCTTGACCAAAACCTCATGAACCACCCTGAGGCAAAACCACCCAGCTAAGTCACTCCTGAATTCCTAACCCTCAGAAACAGGGAGATAATGAAGGTTTGTTGTTTTAAGTCATGACACGTTGGGGTAATTCATTACACAGCAAAAGACAACTGATATCTTGGTGATCAGGACTGTGTCATACTTAGCGTTATTAATCTTTAGGAGTTCCCAGCCTAATTCCGCAGTGGTCCCCACATGGGCCTGCCTTGCTTTCATCCTTCCTCCATTGTGGACTGAATGCCATAAGACCGTTGCAGCCCATCCAAAGCAGGAACCAGAGATGGGCTGGGTTTTGCTGTTGTTTTAGTTGGTTTGGTTGGTTTGTCTGTTTGTTTCAGAGAAAGATGACAGAAGGTGCACTTCGGGGGATTCCAACATGATTATTGAATCAAAGATTGTGTGTGGATGTGGTAAGTCTATTAGATTCTCTGGGTTCATAAGCCAGAAAAAGGTAAGAACCATCCTCTAAGGCGAAATCTCACAGCTAAGGCTTGCCATGTTAAAGAGTTTGCACTTCCAGAAACAAGGGCACTCATGTCTACCCTGCACTGTTCTAGGTGTCTTCCCATCCTGCCAGATGCACGGAGCACATATTCTGCAACCCCTAGCTCTATCTTTTGGGCAGTGCTGAATAAACACTAACAAACTCGGGCTCTGTGGCTTACATTGTAAGCAGACCCCTTGCCCTGCTGTTACTTAACACATCTTTATTTTGTTTCCCAGTCGTGTTACGACACACTCACATTAAGATGTTCTTTCATATTCAAGTTCAGAATATTTGCTCCATTCACTTGATTGAATTTGGAGACTTCCCAAGTCTTTACATCAGCACGTCTTCTGAGTTTATCCAGATTATGTTTTGTACCCTCTGTACAAATGGACCGTGGATGTTAATTAGAAGGGCCTCGCCAGTTTTCAATCACATGTTACTCGTGGGGTTTGTGAAATTGGCTTTTGTCTCAGAGGGAGCTTCGGTGCTTGGATTACACTATATTTGGAATTTGTAGCCTTCTGTGCACTGACTTGCCCCGCCTTCCTACCTGGCTTCAGAAGTCCAGGATTCTCTAACTTGAGCATCCATCAGAATCACCTGGAGGTCTCCTAAAAACACAGATTGATGGCACGCCCCTTGGAGTTTGGATGTGCATATCTGATCAGCTCCCCAGGATGCTCATGCTGCTGACCCACTTTAGGAAGCTCTGCTTTAGGAGTTAGTATGTCTCTGAGCAGACGCTGGACCAGTATGTTCTGGAGACCATGCACTTCCCATCCCAGAACAGATGCTACTCCCTGTTCTCCATCCCCAGCCCCCAGCCACACCTATATGACCACAGTTCTGTTCAACTGGTGCCCCAGCACTCATATCTGTGGGCCCTGCTCATCTCAAATGATCCATATTTTTCTCTCAGGCCTGCCTTGCTTTCAGTCATCCTCAGTTGTGGCCTGAACACCATAAAACAGCAGCCATTCCTGGCAGGAATATGAGGTGAGCCAGTTCTTTTCAGGAAAGGTGACAGAACAGAAGATACACTGTGGGAAGTTCCAACCTCATGCATGTACAAGCTCGATGCCCTGGACTCTAAGCTGCTTGAGGGCAGTGTCTCTCTGATTCACCTCTGTCTCCCTCACAGGTCCCGTTATGCATGGTGCCTTGCACATGATGAGTGCTCAGTTAATATTAATAGGCAGGTGAGGCCAGGCGTGGTGACTCACACTTGTAATCCTAGCACTTTGGGAGGTGGAGGTGGGCAGATCACCTGAGGTCAGGAGTTCAAGACCAGCCAGGCCAATATGGTGAAACCACATCTCTACTAAAAATACAAAAATTAGCTGGGCATGTTGGCACGCATCTGTAATCCCAGTAACTCGGGAGGCCGAGGCTGGGGAATCGCTTGAACCCGGGAGGTGGAGGTTGCAGCGAGCCGAGACCGTACCACTGCATTCCAGCCTGGGTGACAGAGTGAGACTCCATCTCAAAAAAAAAAAGCAACAGGTGAATGACTGTTCACACTCCTACTTTCTCCACAAACTTGCAAACATGTGTCTGCATCTAGACATTTGTAAACCTGCTATCACCCACACACATTTTCTATTAGTTAGGATTAGGTTTGGCTGCAAGTCACAGAAACCTCCAAAGAGCAGTGGCTTAAATAAGAAAGAAATGTGTTTCTCTCACATAAACGAAGTAGTTGGGAGAGAACAACACAGTCTTGGTATTGTGGTTCCACAAACTTGTTAGGTACCCAGGCTCCTATTTTGCTCCTTCACGGCCTTCACTGCACAGCTGCTACTTCATGGTCTAAGATAGCTGCTTAGGCTCCAGCCCTTATGTTCACATGCCAGCCACCAGGAAAGAGACAAAAAGGGGTATGCCATTTCCCTACAGGTGCAGTTCCAAGGGGTCTCTTACACCACTTCTGCTTACACCTCATTGGCCAAAACTTAACCACATGGCCATGCCTAGCAGCAAAGAAGGCTAGAAAATATAGCCTTATGCTGGCTAAAAGTCATGGTTGCTTTTCCACATGAGAAGGAATAAAGGATAAAAGGAGGGAAATTGGCATATCCTACCTCACACCAGTAGGAGGCAGACGAAAGAAAAGAGAAGTCGGTTCCCAGCACAGGAATGGCAGGGAAGCTGTGGCTGGAAGAACAGGGGTGAAGGATGGATAACAGGCTACAGAGAGATGGGTGGGTCCCCCGGCTGGGGATCAGGAAGGGCTTGCAGAAGGGTTTACTGCTCACTGTCTCTCTCTCTCTTTCTGTCTATCTCTCTACATCTCTCTGTCTCACACACACACACACACACACACACACACACACACACTCAGTCTTGCTAAGCGAGAATTCTGAGAAGGTGGAGTTCTCTGTAGGGAAGGAATATGTATTTCCTACTCATCATGTTTCCCTGAAAATGGGACTTCTATTAATAATACTCCTGGCCTCTTTCTACCTGGGGAAGAGGAAACATGACTTACCTGAGAGAAGCTGGGAAGGAAGAACCAAGCATATGTGACTTGGTCCCCTCTCCTCTTTAGAAGCCAGCTGGTCCACCGGAAGTGTGTGTTCTGCCTGTCCCTGCAGTGTGGAGAGCTGGACTTTATACCTGTGCCAAGGACAGGTAGATACCTATAATCAAGGGTAGCATCAGCAAGCCCGTGTTGTCTCCCAAATAAGTGATGTTCTCCAACAAGCTTTTAGCAGTAACAAAGCTGATATTTTTATTTTCATCTATCCCTTGTCTATTTTTCAATGATTTAGATTTAAGCAGAAAAGCCTGGGTTCCTTTATTGTGTGTGTGACAGGGTATCTGTCGCTCAGGATGGAGTGCAGTGGAGCAATCAAAGTTCACTGCAGCCTTGACCTCAACCAATCCTCCCACCTCAGCCTCCGAGTAGCTGGGATCACAGGCATGCATCACCATGCCCAGCTAATTTTTTTGACTAGGCACGGTCTCACTATGTCACTCAGGCTGGTCTAGAACTCCTGGCCAGTAATTCTCCTGCCTCCACCTCCCAAAGTGCTGGGATTACAGGTGTGAGCCACCATACCTTGCCTTTTTTTTTTTGAGACCGAGTCTGACTCTGTCGCCCAGGCTGGAGTGCAGTGGCACGATCTCGGCTCACTGCAACCTCCACCTTGCCACTGGAGCCCTCGGGCCTGTCTCTGCCTGTCACTTCACCTTGTCATTCTCATAGTGCCTCTTGCTCTTGCCCTCCTTACCACGTGCAGAGTTTACACTCAGGATAGGACCAAGTGTCAGGTATTGATGAAACAGAGGGAATGAGCTCAACCTTTGGCATTCTCTGTTCTCCCTGTGCTTCCTGCCTTCGGAAGGGACCTGGGGAGTTGGGGAGGAATGGTCCCGAGATCGCGTGGGCACCTGAACTCACACTACAACAGAGGTGGCCAGTTATTCTGCTCATCTGCGGAGGGTGGGAAGGTGCAGTAGGGGTCTCTAGTCTGGGGCTGGTGGGGAAAGAGGCTGTAGGAGTTTTAGGAATAAATCACTTTTGGAGCCTGAGGCGGGAGGATTCTTTAAGGCCAGGAGTTGAGACCAGCCTGGGCAACACAGGGAGACCCCAATTCCAGAAAAAAACTGGCCTGGCACAGTGGCATGTGCCTATAGTCCCAGCTACTCAGGAAACTAATGTGGGAGGACTGCACCACTGCACTCCAGCCTAGGCGACAGAGACCTTGTCTCTTAAAAAAACAAAAAAAAGGCCAGGTGCAGTGACTCACACCTGTAATCCCAGCACTTTGGGAGGCCAAGGTGGGTGGATCACGAGGTCAGGAGATCGAGACCATCCTGGCTAACACAGTGAAACCCTGTCTCTGCTAAAAATACAAAAAATTAGCCGGGCGAGGTGGCGGGCGCCTGTAGTCCCAGCTACTCAGGAGGCTGAGGCAGGAGAATGGCGTTAACCCGGGAGGCGGAGCTTGCAGTGAGCCGAGATCGCGCCACTGCACTCCAGCCTGGGCGAGAGAGCGAGACTCTGTCTCAAAAAAAAAATAAAAAGAAAGAAAGAAAGAAAGAAAGTAACTCAGGGAGCTTCCTGGCCAAACAGACAGCTCTCCTCCGCCCAGTGCTCTTGATGGGGTGCTCCCATCCCACCCCTGCCCAGCTTCTGCCTTTGCCATGTCCCCCTGTTCCCTTCCTGTGTCCGTACTGTCCTCTCCCCACCCATCGTCACTTGCTCCAGGAAACTCTGGCCCAAAGTGCCTGAAATGCTGGCAAGGGACAGAGCCCTTTGCACGGTCCCTGTGGAGGGTCAGGCTGGGTCATGGCTCCAAGTGCAGGCAGAGGAGAGAGCCCTAGAGATTCAGGCTCCCAGCTGCCCCCCGGCCAGGTGCGCCAGCCTGACTCCTGTCCAGTCCAGTGTATCCACGTTGAAGACAGGCTGGTTTCTTGTGGGAAAGGGGCAATAAAAAGAAAAGAGAGGAGGGAATGAGAGAAAGGAGAAGCTAGAGAGAAAGAGAAAGAAAAGGAAGGGCAAGAGAAGCTTGATCAAGGAAATTTTAAAACCCAACAGAGATGAAGAGGAGAGAGGAAGGAAACACCAGTAGACAGAGTTCTTTTTTTCTTTTCTTTTTTTTTTTTTTTTTTTTTTTAGAGGCAGGGTCTCCCTCCATTGCCCAGGCTGGAGTGCAGTGACTGAGTCTCGACTCACTGCAGCCTCAACCTCCTGGGCTCAAGCCATCCTCCTACCTCAGCCTCCCCACCACACTCAGCTAAATTTTGTATTTTTTGGCAGATACGGGGTTTTGACATGTTGCCCAAGCTGGTCTCAAACTCCTGAGCTCAAGCGATCCACCTGCCTTGGCCTCCCAAAGTGCTGGGATTACAAGCATATGAACCACTGCCTGATTCTTTAGTTCTGATCACAGTCAGAACCAAAGAACTGACAAAGTTCTTTTTTTGTTTGTTTTGTGTTTTTTTTGTTTTGTTTTGTTTTGGGTTTTTTTTTTTTTTTTTTTTTTTGAGATGGAGTCTCACTCTGTTGCCCAGGCTGGAGTGCAATGGCACGATCTCGTCTCAGTGCAAGCTCCGCCTCCCGGTTCAAGCGATTCTCGCCCCTCAGCCTCCGGAGTAGCTGGGATTACAGTCTCCCACCATCATGCCTGGCTAATTTCTGTAGAGATGGGGTTTCACCAAGTTGTCCAGGCTGGTATTGAACTCCTGACCTCAAGTGATGTGCCTGCCTTGGCTTCCCAAAGTGCCAGGATTACAGCCCTGAGTCACTGCGCCCCGCCTGGATCTCAAGTCTTGATAAGATGTAGGATTGATTCTTTCAGCAGGACTATTTAGCAGGTGGTGTCCCTTCCAATTTGCATCCTAACTGTATTAGGGTTCTCCAGAGATACAGAACCTGTAGCATGCAGATAGATAGATACATAGACAGATAGATAGATAGATAGATAGATAGATAGATAGATAGATAGATAGATAGATATAGGAGACAGACAAATGAGAAGAGATTTATTAGGTGAATTGGCTCACATGATTATGGAGGCCTGAGAAGTCCTACGACAGGCCGCCTGGAGACCTGGAGCTGCTGGGAGCATGGCTCAGTTCAAGTCTGAAAGCCTCTGAACCAGGGAAGCTGAAGGTGTGACTCAGTCTGAGGCTGAAGGCCTGAGAACCTGGGGGGCTGCTGGTGCAAGTCCCAGCTCTAAAGGTCAAGACACTTCTGATGTCCCAGCTCCAGGAGAGAGACAGCAAATTTGCCCTTCCTCTGCCTTTTTGTCCTATCGGGGCTCCCAGCTGATTGGATGGTTCCCTCCCATATTGACAGGGTGCCTTCCCCACTCAGCCCACCAACTCATACGCCGGTCTTCTCTGGAAGCAGCCTCACAAGACACTGCTTTACCAGCTATCTAGGTGTCCCTTGATCCAGTTAAGTTGACACCGAAAATTAACCATCACACCAATGAAGTACAGCCAGTCAAAGGCTGGGACCCGTCCGTGGCTGGAGCCACAGGGGCAGCAGTCAGTGGGGTCACTTGGAGTCAGGGCATGGGGAGACAGCACTGGGCAGTAGCTCCATCTGGTCAACCCACCCGTAAGCCTGGGCTCTGGAGGGCAACTGACTCCCCAGGAGCCTTCCCTCTGCCTGTCCCTGGAATCCCCTTCCCTCCTATGGGAGTCTGGGGGCCTTCAGGAGCTGAGCCCCTTGCCTGCATGCCAGTCTCCCTAGGAAGGACTTTGCAGGATGAGCCCAGGTTCAGCTCAGAGGCTCTCTGGTGCCAGCTGCCCCTTCTCAGGGTCAGTGGCAGGAGAGTGTGAGGGCTGAGCTAAGTGCATCAACGCCCTGTTTGCCCCTGGGATTGGGGAGAGGCCATGGCAGGAGCTGTATTTGGAAGGTCCAGGCACTGCCCTGACTGGGAAGTGCAGTGCACCCTAGGGATGGGCCAGGGAGCTCACAATGCCAAGAGGGCAGATAGCTGGGAGTCTATCTGCCCTCCTGGGGAACAGCCACCAGGTACCAAGCAGGGAGGCTAGCAGCCCAGCCCAGGGACTTCCGTGGACTTCGCATGCTTCCTACATGCTTAGAACTCTGTCGGGCCAGGCGTGGTGGCTCCAGCCTGTAATCCCAGCAGTGTGGAAGGCCAAAGCAGGCGGATCAGCTGAGGTCAGGAGTTCAAGTACTAAAATACAAAAATTTGCTGGGCACGTTGGCTCACGCCTGTAATCCCAGCACTTTGGGAGGTGGCTGGATCACCTGAGGTCAGGAATTTGAGACCAGCCTGGCCTACTAAAAATACAAAAATTAGCCAGGCGTGGTGGTGTACATTTGTAATCCCAGCTACTCAAGAGGCTGAGGCAAGAGAATTGCCTGAACCTGGGAGGTGGAGATTGCAGTGAGCCGAGATGGTGCCATTGCACGCCAGCCTGGGCGACAAGAGCAAAGACTTCATCTCATAAAAATAAAAATACAAAAACTAGGCGGGGCGTGGTGGCTCATGCCTGTAATCCCAGTACTTTGGGAGGCCGAGGTGGGCAGATCATGAGGTCAGGAGTTCAAGACCAGCCTAGTCAACATGGTGAAACCCCGTCTCTACTAAAAATACAAAAATTAGCCAGGTGTGGTGGCGCACCCCTGTAATCCCAGCTACTGAGGCTGAGGCAGGAGAATTGCTTGAACCCGGGAGGTGGAGGTTGCAGTGAGCCGAGATCATGCCATTGCACTCCAGCTGTGGGCAACAGAACAAGACTCCATCTCGAAAAAAATAATAATACAAAATTAGCCGGGCATGGTGGTGTGCACCTGTGGTCCAGATGAAGCAGGAGAATCGCCTGAAACCAGGAGGTAGAGGCTACAGTGAGTTGAGATTGTGCCACTGCACTCCAGTATGGGCAGCAGAGTGAAACCCTGTCTCAAAAAAAAAAAAAAAAAAAACAGTTCAGAACAGTGTGGATATCGTGCTGCCTTTTGCATCAGAATGGGAAAAACAATATATATTTGCTTTTGTTTATTTTGCATAAAGACACACAAGAAACTAAGCCTGGTGGGATAATGGGTGGGATGGGAAAGAGGACGGTGGAAAACAGGTGGACACAAGCCTTTCGAATGTGTTCCTTTTCATACTTTTTGAATTTTTGAAATGTGATTGTATATAGATTCACATTTTAATTTTAAATGCAATTAAAATGTAAAATTCATTAAGGCGCTACTCTCTCATCCTGTACTATGGGCTCTACCCTTTTTTTGTTTTTGTTTTGTTTTGTTTTGTTTTGAAGAGACAGAGTCTCGCTGTGTTCCCCAGGTTGGTCTAGAACTCCTGGGCTCCAGAGCCCCTCCTGGGCCTCCCAGAATGCTGGCCTACAGGCGCCGCCACCACCCGGCCTCTACTCTGAACGCATAGAGGCCAGGATGACCCAAGGTCACCAGTGGCCCATGCTGCCTGGCAGCGGGTTGAGGCCGGGAGGGGACCCTGCGAACAGGCAAGGCCATGTGTGATCTGTGGGAAGCAACTAAATCAGCGTATTCGCGGCGGGGGAGCTCTGTGCCGTCCCGCGGCCCCACCCCACTCCGCCAAGGGAAGCCATAGCTTGGCACTGCCCACAGTGACGCGAGGGACCCCGAGGGCACCCGGGCCGGGGTGGACACGGGGGTGGGACCGGGCGCGGCCGGCAGGGGGCAGCAGCGCCACGCCGCCCGCGCAGTTCCACAGGTGCGCGAAGCTTGGGGCCATCGCCTCCCGCCGGCCGCCGGCCCCAGCGAATCGCCGCCTGCGTTCTGCCGTTTCCCCGCCACCGCAGCCACCCGGAGCTCGGGCGGCCGCAGCCATCCGCAAGCTGCGGGGCGGCGGGGCAGGGCGCGCCGCTAGGGACGCCGGACAAAGGGAGCTCGCGGGCGGGGCCTGGGCGCCTACATCTTTGCTCCCGGGCAGGGAAGGGACAGGAAACTGAGGCTGTTTCCGGGGCTGACCGCTGGCCAGAGAGAGCAGGGCTCGGGAGGGTCGGCGCGGCCCGGAGGCGGCGCCCCCTGGAGGCCGGTGCGCTCTGGCTCTGCAGCTGGGGAGAACAGGGATGGAGGCCGACCGACCCCACTCAGCTAGGAGTGAGGGGCGCCGAGAGGTCACTGGGATGCAGGTGCCGACCCCCGAAATCCACTCCAGACCAGCGAAGAAAACAGCTCTGTGTCCCAGAACCAGCACATACCTGCTGTCACCCACTGTGCGACCTGGAGGAGTTACTGACCCTCTCTGGGCCTTAATCAGTCATCAGAAACACAAACGCGTAGATAAGATGGTCTTTAGGCCTCTCCCAGCTCTGCTATTCTGTGAATCTAAGAAACTCTAGTCCCTCCATCAGTCTCCACCCCGGGCTGGCTTAGCCTCAGGGAGGCCTGGCTGAGCTGGGGCCCTCATCCAAGGTGCATGGTTCCTCAGCAAAGGCGTTTTGGAAGGCTGGGTCCCACCCCTCCCCCACCCCGGAAGGTGGCGGAGGAAGAGGCTATTGGCTAAAAAGTCTGGACAAATTCAAAACGAGCAGCTCCGCCCTGTTTTTTTCGGAGCACAGCCAAACCCAAATCACACCTCTGCACCCACCTTGCTCCAGAGATCTCGGCAGCATTTACAGCCCCCAAATGTTATTTTTACACCCTTTCCACGAAGGGAAGGACAGAGGAAGGTAAGCTATTTTTAGGATGACTGCTATTTAAAGTAACATACTGGGCTGCCAAGGTGGCTCAGGCCTGTAATCCCAGAGCCTTGGGAGGTCCAGGCAGGAGAATCACTTGATGCCGGGAGTTCCATACCAGCCTGGGCAACAAAAGGAGACCCCATCTCTTTTAAATAAACAGCCAGCGTGGTGGTGCGCGCCTGTCGTCCCAACAACTTGAGAGGCTGAGGCGGGAGGTCAAGATCATAGTGAGCTATGATCACACCACTGCACTCCAGGCTGGGCAGTGAGACCCTGTCTCAAAACAATAAATTAGGTAACCTAGATTATGTATGTGAAAATAATATTTCCAGCCCTGAGCTTACAGATGCATTTTCATACCGTCCTCCCAAAGAGATCAATTCCTGTGAGAACCAAGGATGGCACCAGTCATTGAAATCCTGACCATGGGAAAGAGCCATTTGGGATTCGGGGATGGGTGGTTGAGACAGTTTACAGAATCGCATTCTGGTGAGCTTTAAGAATGGAACAGGCACCGGGTGCGATGGCTCACGCCTGTAATCCCAGCACTTTGGGAGGCCGAGGCAGCCAGATCACTTGAGGTCGGGAGGTCGAGATCAGCCTGGCCAACATGGTGAAGCCCTGACTCTACTAAAAATACAAAAATTAGCCGGGTGTGGTGGCATGTGCCTGTAATCCCAGCTACTTGGGAGGCTGAGACAGGAGAATCACTTGAACTGGGATGGCGGAGGTTGCAGTGAGCTGAGATTGCACCACTGCACTCCAGCTTGGGTGACAGAGCAAGACTTGGTCCCCAAAAAAAAGAAAAAGAAACAGGGACATCTTCCTGAGGAAGGCTTGGGCCGCTCTCCCTGAAGGTGAGGCTGGTTGCAGTCTTTCAGGGCCCCTCGCAGGCTGAGGCTCCTGTAAGTTTTCTATTTTCAGCTAGTCTTTTCTTTTTTCTTTTTTCTTTTTTTTTTTTTTTTTTTGAGACGGAGTCTCGCTCTGTCGCCCAGGCTGGAGTGCAGTGGTGCGATCTCAGCTCACTGCAAGCTCCGCCTCCCGGGTTCACGCCATTCTCCTCCCTCAGCCTCCCAAGTGGCTGGGACTACAGGCGCCCACCACCTCTGCCAGCTAGTTTTTTGTATTTTTAGTAGAGACAGGGTTTCACCGTGTTAGCCAGGATGGTCTCGATGTCCTGACCTCGTGATCCGCCCTTCTCGGCCTCCCAAAGTTCTGGGATTACAGGCGTGAGCCACTGCACCCGGCCTCAGCTAGTCTTTTCAAACAAAGACACCTCCACCTCGCTTTCCTCCTTCCAAATGAAGAGCTGATCTAGAGCAGGCGCAGATCCAGATTTTGGCGCAGTCCTGAGGTTTATACATATTTGAAGGGTCTTCTTAAGGAAAAAAGAATAAAATCTGACTAACACACATTTCCTCTGAAATGGCAGCTTCAGTAGTGCTGCTAAGGTAGCCTAGCCCTCCATTCCAGAGGTCACTTCCAGTCTAACAATTCCATTGTTTTCTCTTCTTCTTTCAACTGTTTCCCTCTTCCTGCCCATTTTTTTGTTTTGTTTTGTTTTGGATTTTTGTTTGTTAATTTTTGAGATGGAGTCTCGCCCAGGCTGGAGTACGGTGGCATGATCTTGGCTCACTGCAACCTCCCCCTCCTGTGTTCAAGCGATTCTCCTGCCTCAGCCTCTCAAGTAGCTGGGATTGCAGGTGCCCAGCACCATGCCTGGCTAATTTTTTTGTATTTTTAGTAGGAATGGGGTTTTACCATGTTGGCCAGGCTGGTTTCAAACTCCTGACCTCAAGTGATCCACCCACCTCAGTCTCCCAAAGTGATAGGATTACAGGGATGAGCTACCACACCTGGCCATATATTTCCATTTTAATATGCATAAATTGTATTTATGTGTCTATACACACACACAAACATACTCCAGTACCAATGAGCACATCTGGTGCCTAGATCAGGGCTACTAAATATTATTCTCTGCTGAAAGGAACAGAGCTCCCTGGAGAAATGGCTGAGCTCAGGCATGATACAGGGAAAGTACAAAATGAACCTACAACATTGTATTGCGTAAAAAAATAAGGCAGTCTGGCCAGACGCAGTGGTTCACACCCATAATCACAGCACTTTAGGAGGCTGAGGTGGGCAAATTGCTTGAGCCCAGGAGTTTGAGACCAGCCTGGACAATATGGCAAGACCCCATCTCTACAAAAAATACAAAACTTAGCCAGACGTGATGGTATGTGCTTGTCGTCCCAACTTCTAGGGAGGGTGAAGTAGGAGGATCGCTTGAGCCTATGGGGTCAAGGCTGCAATAAGCTGTAATGGCACCACTGTACTCCAGCCTGGGGGATGGAGCAAGACCCTGTCACAAAAAAAAAAAAAAAAGAGAAGAAAAAGTAAGAAAGTTCTCAAAAAATTATAGAATTTTACCAGCAGCCAGCTTAATAGGACTCCCATGGCCAGATCTAGAATAGTGTAGGCATCACAATAAATAGTGCTAGTAATGGATTATAGCCCATTGAACACAACCTGAATCCCTGAGTCGTACTGGTAGAAGGAAAAAAGGGGCCGGGCGCAGTGGTTCATGCTTGTAATCCCAGCACTTTGGGAGGCCCAGGTGTGCGGATCGCCTGAGGTCAGCAGTTCGAGACCAGCCTGGCCAACATGGTGAAACCCTGTCTCTACTAAAAATACAAAAATTAGCCAGGTGTGGTGGCAGGCGCCTGAAGTCTCAGCGACTTGGGAGGCTGAGGCAGGAGAATTGCTTGAACCTGGGAGATGGAGGTTGCAGTGAGCCGAGACTGCACCATTGCACTCCAGCTTGGGCAACAAGAGCGAAACTCTGTCTCAAAAAAAAAAAAAAAAAGGAAAAAAGGAAGGCGGGAGGGAAGGAATTGTTCTTCCTTGCAGCAAAATGGCAACTAACAAATATGGAAGAAATGATAGAATTAGAAAATCACCATTTTTGGCCAGGCACAGTGGATTACAACTGTAATCCCAGTGCTTGGGAGGCTGAGGTGAGAGGATTGCTTGAACCCAGGAGTTTGAGCCATATTGGGCAACATAGTGAGACTTTGTTGGTACCAAAAAGTTGTTTTAATTAGCTGGCTGCAGTGATGCACACCTGTAGTCCCAGCTACTTGAGAGGCTGAGGCTGGAGGATTACCTGAACCCAAAAAGTCAAAGCTGCAGTGAGTCGTGATCATACCACTGCACTCCAACCTGGGTGACAGAGGGAGACCCAGAAAAAGAAAAAAGAAAAGAAGGAAGGAAGGAAGGAGGGAAGGAAGGAAGAAAGGAGGGAGGGAAGGAAGGAAGGAAGGAAGGAAGGAAGGAAAAAAATCACCATTTGATGGTTGTATTTTCTGAAATATTTTCCAACAACTTCTGTTATCCTATATATTCTTTTTTATAATGTGACTTTGACAATCTTCTATCAAAAGTTGGGATCTCTGTCTCCTCCTCTTAAAACCAGGAGGTGTTTTTTGTTACTGTTGGGAAATGATGCCATGTGACTTCCAGAATCTTCCATTTATTCCCTGGAATGCTTACCCCAGAAGTTGAGGCCAATGGGAAGAAGCCCAAACTAGCCGTAGGAAAGCAGCAGCTGAGCCCTGGGGCTGTGTAGAGAGGTGACTCCGGCGGCCCGTCAGCTCCAGCTCTGCCTCCACTGTGACAAGGACCTCACGAGAGACCCCGAGCAGAACTGCCCAGCTGGGCTCTGCCCAAACCCCTGACCCACAGACACTGGGAGAGCTCATAAATATTTTTGTTTGTTTGTTTGTTTTTGGTTTGGTTTTGAAACGGAGTTTCGCTCTTGTTACCCAGACCTGAGTGCAGTGGTGCCATGTCGGCTCACCGCAACCTCTGCCTCCTGGGTTCAAGCTATTCTCCTGCCTCAGCCTCCCAAGTAGCTAAGATTACAGGCATGTGCCACCATGCCTGGCTAATTTTGTGTTTTTAGTAGAGACGGGGTTTCCCCATTTTGGTCAGGCTGGCCTTGAACTTATGACCTCAGGTGATCCACCCGCCTCGGCCTCCCAAAGTGCTGGGATTACAGGCATGAACCACCACGCCTGGCCCCATAAATTTTTATTTTTGTTTCAGGCCACTACGTTTTGGGATAATTTGCTACACAGCAATAAATGGAACAGCAACCATGATAGTAATAGCAGATTTAGACAAAAGTCCTCAGTGGATGCAAGCAGTAATGGGTAAAGTTTTAAGGAGGAGTGAAGACTTTTACATAAAGTGTCTCCTCTCCAAATATTTGTTAATTACTGAGGGAAAAATGGTAACTTCACAGTGGCAAATTCTGGCAGAAATCAATTTAAGTGATCAAAGTCAGCATCATATTGAAACAAATTAACATTGTACGCATCAGTATGCTGGCAAATGTGTAACAGCTGGCTGGTGGGGACATGGATTTGTAACATTTGCTGATTTTTGTGGCACAAAACCTCCCACAAGCCTGGTGGCATGGCTCATGCCTGTAATCCTAGCACTTTGGGAAGCCAAGGCGGGAGGATGGCTTGAGGCCAGGAGTTTGAGACAGGCTAGACATATAGCCTGATCCCATCTCTACAAAAAGTAAAAAGATAAAGAAAACTTAGCCGAGGTGGCGGTGCACCCCTGTAGTCTCAAGTACTTTGGATGCTGGGCAGGAGGATTGCTTGAGCCCAGGAGGTAGTGGCTGCAGTGAGCAGCAATCCTGCCACTGCACTCTAGCCTAGGCAACGGAATGAGACCCCTGTCTCAAAAAATATATATATATATATATATATATATCCCATCAAGACCAATTTCAGACTCCTAAAGGTTTAACAACAAGCTGGAAGTATAACACTTGGCCCCATTCATGTGCCCCTGGTGTGTACACTGAGAAGGACAAAGCCTTGTTGCTAAGGTGTTCCTCTCAAAAGTGAGCCTGAGCCTCTTCCTAGGGAAACATTAGAGGAACCTGAAATGAGGGATAGTCTGTGAAATAACTGGCCTGTACTCTTCAAAAATGAGGTTCCAAAACACAAAGGAAGACTAAGAAACTGTTTCACACTGAAAGAGACAAGAGATTTGACAATTAAATGTAGCTTGTGATCCTGGATTGGGTTCTGGACCAAAAACAAACCAAAACAAAACAAAGCTCAGCGGGGCCAGAGCCAGATACCAGCATCTTTTCAATGTTAATAATTTTCTAATTGGGATGGATGTGCTGTGGCTCCGCAGGAGAATATCATTGTCTTTAGGAAAGGCACACTGGAGAATCTAGGGATAAAAGGCATAATATCTGCTACTTAGTGGTTAGGAAAAAATAGGATATATAGAGAGAGAGCAATTAGAGAAAGAGAGAGAAAGAATGATATATTGAATCAAATGTTGTAAATGTTAATAACTGGGGGAACCTGGGCAAAGAGAATGTTAGAGGTTTGTGTTGTTGTTGTAGTTATTTTTGTTTGTTTGTTTTTTGAGACCGGGTCTCCCTTTATTGGCCAGACTGGAGTGGAGTGGTGCAATCTCAGTTCACTACAACCTCCGCACTGCGCTCAAGTGATCCTCCCACCTCAGCCTTCTGAGTAGCTAGGACCACAGGCACACCCCACCATGCCCAGCTAATTTTTGTATTTTTAGTAGAGATGAAGTCTGGCCATGTTGCCCAAGCTGGTCTCGAACTCCTGGGCTCAAGCAATCCACTCGTCTCGGCCTCCCAAAGTGCTGGGATTACAGATATGACCCCCTGTGCCTGGCCTGGTAAGAGTTTTTTGTACTATTCTTGCAACTTGTTTGAAATTATTTCAAAATGATCAGATAAATGCTCCATGGACATTTAGTTCAATAGGACTAGGCCTATGCAATGAGGAATAAAGTCAAGAAGAAAGAACTGGGGCCGGTGGCTCACGCCTGTAATCTCAGCACTTTGGGAGGCCGAGGCAGGCGAATCATGAGGTCAAGACCAGCCTGGCCAACATGGTGAAACCCCATCTCTACTAAAAATACAAAAATTAGCCAGGTGTGATGGCAGGCGCCTGTAAACCCAGCTACTCAAGAGGCTGAGGCAGGAGAATCGCTTGAACCCGGGAGGCAGAGGTTGCAGTGAGCCAAGGTCGCGCCACCGCACTCCAGCCAGGGTGACAGACAGAGTGAGACTCTGTCTCAAAAAAACAAAACAAAACAAAACAGAAGGAAGAACTGGACACAAAGGCAAGACTATTGCTGGTTCATTTTGCCAAATCATTTGCCAAATCAGCAAGTCCAGGCCAGAGGCTGTCTGCGTCTGCCTGTGCTGGAGGTCCCCTGCAGCCACGGCAACTTGCTACAGAAATCCATTCTGCTAAAGTCCATCTTTACAAACTATTAAATGTAAGTTAGTGGAGTTGGGACCTAAAAGAGATCTTCAGGGATTGGGTAAGGCACTGAATCACCTGCAGAGTTAGACAGGACTCTAGAGGTTGTCTTCTTCCACCCAGGCACAGCTTGTGGTTGCTGACTCCTGGTCGCAAGGCTTTTACCAGTTCCCGGAACCAAATGGTGATAAACTAGGAATGGAGAGAGGGCTTACTGCTGCCTGAGAGCTCCGTACAGGTCATGGAAGATGGCTGAGAAGACATTCGCATCCACCTGGGGCTTTTAAGGAATTCTTTGATTCCCTGCCATCCTTGAGTTGGGTGAGGACAGGGCTGGTTTCTTGCATCCTTCTTCCAAGGCCAGGTGAGGAGCTGGACTCTGATCACACCAGGTCTTTTATTTGGGGTGGCTCTGCTCTACTCCCCCCTGCCTCGGCTGCTGGCTGAACAGACACAGTGACAGCCACTCATTCAATGCATTGTTTATTGAGCCCTAACTAGCTTTGGGCCCAGGCTCTGGGTTAGCAGCACACGTGAAACAATCAGAAACAATCATGAGTGCCTGCCCACATGGAGCTTACAGTCTGGCAGGGCGAGACTGTAGACACAGAAATAAATATCTGATTATAAATTGTGATTCGAGGCATGACAGAAAAGAGCAAGGCTCCCTGAGAGAAACAGGACGGGCATAGGAAAACCTCTCTGAGACAGTGACATGAACCTGAAACTTGAAGGATAAAGAGGAGTGGGCAAGACAGAAGGGGAAAGAAGGAATGTTCCAGGCAGAGAGAAGGAGAAGAGACCCAGGCACAGTATAGAGCCGAGGACATTTGAGGAAGAAAGGGCCACCGGGGTCAGGGCTCTCAAGGTGACTGGGAGAGGAAGGCGCTGGAATGGATCCAGATTAAATCGGATGCTGTATACCCTGTGGAGACATGGGGTGTTCCTCTAAATGTGCTGGGTTGTAAGCAAAGGAGTGACCTGATTTAATTTGATATTTTAAGTCATTCTAGGCCAGGCGGGTGGCTCATGCCTGTAATCCCAGCACTTTGGGAGGCCAAGGCAGGCAAATCACGAGGTCAGGTGTTCGAGACCAGCCTGGCCAACATGGTGAAACCCCATCTCCACTAAAAATACAAAAATTAGCCAGACATGGTGGCGCATGCCTGTAATCCCAGCTACTTGGGAGGCTGAGGCAGGAGAATGGCGTGAACCCGGGAGGCGGAGCTCGCAGTGAGCTGAGATGGTGCCACTGCACTCCAGCCTGGGCAACAGAGCAAGACTCCGTCTCAAACAACACAAAACAAACAAACAAAATGCCATTCTACTCTGTGAAAAATGAGCTGGAGGAGGCAAAGGGAAGAAAGGGGAGATCAGTGAGGAGGTGTTGTCATAGCTCGGGCAGGAGCATGGTGGCTTGGACTCGGCAGCAGCAGCGTGCAGGTAGAGTGCCACTATTGGAGTCCGGATGCGAGATGCGTTCTGACGTAGGGAGTGGGGGACAGCGCAGCATCAAGACTTGCACTGAAAATTTCTGCTTTGAGCAACTGGGTGGAATGGATGGAGGTGTCCTTCACCAGCTATGGGAAAGGCCAGGGAAAGGTTTAAAGGGCTGAGTGTGGTGGCTCATGTCAGTAATCCCAGCACTTCAGGAGATTGCGGCAGGAGGATCACCAGGAGTTGGAGACCAACCTGGGCAACGTAGCAAGACACTCTTTAGAAAAATTAAGATAGAGAAAAAGAGAGGTTTAAAGGGAAGAGACTGAGGGTCCAGAATGGTACCTCGTCAGTTTCTGAGATTCCTGTGAGCTCTCCAAGTGCATAAATCAATGTGGGAATCATTAACAAATAAATGGTATGAAAAAGCAAAGGAATGGATAAGACCACCCAGGAAAAGAGTACAGAGAGAGAAGAGAAATAAAGAGGAGAGAGTTAAAGAGACCAGAAGAGGCCAGGCATGGTGGCTCAGCCTGTAATTCCAGCACTTTGAGAGGCAGAGGTGGGCAGATCACAAAGTCAAGAGATCGAGATCATCCTGACCAACATGGTGAAAACCTGTCTCTACTAAAAATGCAAAAACCAGCTGGGTGTGGTGGCACATGCTTATAATCCCAGCTACTCGGGAGGCTGAGGCAGGAGAATTGCCTGAACCCGGGAGGCGGAGGTTGCACTGAGCCGAGATCGCGCCACTGCACTCCAGCCTGGGCAACAAGAGCAAAACTCTGTCTCAAAAAAATTTTAAAAATAAAAAAAATAAAGACACCAGAATAGAAGAGAGCCCAGGACTGAGTCCTGAGGAAACAGCACAGAGATCAGAGAGAGGAGGAGACTCTGAAATAGGGAAACTGGAAGAAATGGCCAGAGAGAGGAGAAAACCAAGAGGGTCAATGTCACTGTGATTGAGAGAGAATATTTCCAGAGGATGAGTTTGGTCAGCCAGCCAAGTGCTTCTGACAGCATCGCTCCATACAGTGCCGTTGATCTGATGGGGACATGGAGCTGATTCAAGAACGAGTGAGAGGCAGTGACAGCGGGTGTGAGAAGACAGCTTGTGGAGGGCTGGCTAGCTTCTCCTCACTTTGTAGCCACATCCGCTATGAACTTATCCCATCTCTTCTTCCAGATTTCCATGAAAGTATTTTTCTCCATCTCCAACAGGGTGCTGTACCTGCAGGAAGAGGAGAGGCCCAGGTCAGCCTCAGGGCAGGGGCTAGAGACCCGGGCAGGGAGCCTGAGGGGACACTAGAGCCTTGCAGAGCACCCTCCCCAGACCAGCAGCAAGGACTAAACAGCCATGATGAGAAGGAACCCACAGGAACCGTCAGGGCATCTGCCTCAAGCCTCCAGAGAGGCAAACACAAGCCGCAGGCTGGAAGGAGGCGGGCCTGGGAGGACACGGGACACTCACCTGATAGAGTTCATGGCCAGCTGTTTGAGGGTCCTCAGGTCAGCCTTCATCCCCCCAATGCCCATGAAGGCTTCATAGAAATCGTACGACAAGCCTTTGGCACCAAACATGGCTGGGTCATCAGAGCTGATTACCATGGGGTGCCCAATGGCCATCAGAGCAGCTACAGGGTGGTTCCTCAAGTCAGACACCAGTTTCAGCACCTGCCCAATAGAAGGCAAGGGAGAAAGATGAGCTCTGATCCCTGAAAAGAGTAGTCACAAGTGAGGTGAGACCTTGAGCCCCATCAGCTCCCTTTGTCTTCCCATCACTATCTCCCCAGTATGGGGATGACTTCTGGGCAGAGTCACAAGGAGACACAAGGAAAAGAGCCAGTCCTCATGCTCCTCCTCTGCTCCTGCTCAGAGAAGCGCTAACTAAACACAGACACGACACAGAGGACCCCAAGAAACCGTGGGGAGCAGCATCCCATGGCCCATCCCACTTCACTGCCCTCACCCTGTGTCCTTTTGCTTTGTCTACAGTTTTGCCCAAAATCCCACCCCGCTGGGAACCCTCCCTGCTGCCTCATTCTTATTGGTGGCTTAGGCAAAAGGCCCCTCCTGAATAACTTTACCAACAGGGGTGGGAGAGTGCAGGGATGTAGGTAACAAGAGAGTTAAGGAGAGAGAAGTTATACGGGGAAAAGTATGAGACAGCAGAGGTAGTGGTTAGGGGAGATCATATGGGATTAGCCACATGGGTCACACATACCTGGTTAGAGATGGGACAGACTTCTATGGGGATGTCCTTTTCCCAGGAGTAAGCCCTGGCTGCGGGGTGTTTACTCAAAGCAAATCCATGGCCGATTCTGCTAGTGTTCAGCATCAGAGCATCCAGAATGTTCTTGTCTATGGAAGTGCCCTGCCAGTCTGAAGACAGGTGTATGGTCTTCCATGGGGGATGGATGGGTCTGACCCACCCGCCCCCACTGACCGTCCTCAAATAAACAGCCCCCCAAGCACAAAAATGAAGAAAAATTAACATTAACACAAATACACAGTTTCCTTTTAACAATGCTAAAGAGAGGTATGATATGGCTTTATTAAATTAATCATCTAATTTATTAATTTATCATTCTAATGAGAAAGTTGAAACTTAATAGTTTTTATAAATTGACCAAGGAAGTTCACATAATAAGTAGCAAACCCAAGGGGTGTTTTTGTTTTTTTTTGAGACGGAGTCTCACTTTGTCACCCAGGCTGGAGTGCAGTGGCTCGATCTCGGTTCACTGCAAGCTCCGCCTCCCGGGTTCATGCCATTCTCCTGCCTCAGCCTTCCAAGTAGCTGGGACTACAGGCACCTGCCACCACGCCCAGCTAAGTTTTTGTATTTTTAGTAGAGATGGGGTTTCACCATGTTAACCAGGATGGTCTCGATCTCCTGACCTCGTGATCCGCCCACCTTGGCCTCCCAGAGTGCTGGGATTACAGGCATGAGCCACCGCACCCAATCACAAAACTGAGTTTTAAACCTTGGTCTCTCTGACCCCACAGTCCGCTTTCCTTCTTCCTCTTTTGTGGGACTTTTTTTTTTTTTTTTTTTTTTTGAGATGGAGTCTTGCTCTGTTGCCCAGGCTGGAGTGCAATGGTGCGATCTCGGCTCACTGCAACCTCTGCCTCTGGGATTCAAGTGGATTCTCCTGCCTCAGCCTCCTGAGTAGCTGGGATTACAGGTGCCCACCACCACACCCGGCTATTTTTTGTATTTTTAGTAAAGACAGCGTTTCACCATGTTGGCCAGGCTGGTCTCAAACTCCTGACCTCAGGTAATCCACCCGCCTGGGCCGCCCAAAGTGCTGTGATTACAGGCGTGAGCCACCGCACCCAGCTCTGGGACTCTTACGCTTATAATCTTTACAACAATGAGTTATAGATTCTCTTATTTACAACATCAGTATAACTACCTGTATGTGCTCACTTTAATTTATATATGCAATAGTACTGTCAAGATGTTATCACTTGCTAGGTGACTGCAGACATTCTTGTGGCCTCCCTTCTTCCCTGACATCCCCATCACACCTGTCTTGCAGCTAGGGCCCTCGGTAGAGGATGAAAGGTCAGATGTGCCTTTCTCAGTCTCCCTTACAGCTAAAATAGCCTTAACGCTGGCCAGGGAGGGGAGCTTTGGGGGATTCCTCCCTGACAAAAGGAGATCCACTAGGAGGCTATCTCCTATTTTGCTTCGTTGGATGTGGTCACCCCAAAAGTGATTTACCATCTGACAACCAAGTGGGGCAGAGTCACCTACACAATGGGCGTAGCAGAGATTGCTTCTTATATGAGATAACAAATGTCCTTATTGTAAAATCTGTGGGATGCATGTACTCTATTCTTGCAGCCATAAGCATTCTAATGGATCCACATATAAAATATGAACATCCAGCTGGGTGTGGTGGCTCACACCTGTAATCCCAGCAGTTTGGGAGGCTGAGGCAGGAGCATCGGTTGAGCCCAGGAGTTTAAGGCCAGCCCTGGGCGACATAGAGACACCCTGTCTCTACAAAAAAATACAAAAATTAGCCAGGCATGGTGGCATATACTTGCAGTCCCAGCTACTTGGGAGGCTGAGGTGGAAGGATAACCTGAACCCAGGAGGTGGAGGCTGTAGTGAGCTGTGATCGTGCCACTGCACTCTAGCTTGGGTGACAGAGTGAGAGCCCATGTCAAAAAATATATATATATGAAAACTCCACTTTTCTGATAGAAATAAAACTCAAGAATTTTCATTCCTACCTAGCACATGTATTTTGGTGGTTTGTCACTGGTTTTTAAAGATTTCTTCTTCTTTTTAAAAATAAGGACACTACTTTTAGGTATTAGATACCCAAGTCCTGGCAAAATCATCTCCAAGGAATATACATCTTGGAATTGTTAGGTCCTGTGCTGCAATGTTTTGTACTGCCAGAATTATTTCACACACATAAGTACGATTTTCCCAACCAGACCACACGCTCTTCAAGGTTAAAAACACCCTCACCCAACCCCCTCCCCCTCAAATAATTCTTCTGCTCTCCTAGAGCAGACTTTGATCTAAATTGGATCTAAATTGACTCGAAATGTCAGGAAAAAGAGATTAATGCACAAGGTCCCTTCCTCTGAGAGATGGTGTGATAAAGCAGAGCTTAAGCCTGGGCGGGAAATGAAGCTGCCCACCACTCTCTCCACCCCTCCTTGGTCTTCTGAGGGTGACAGGTGGGATGCTGCGGAGAGCTGCCCTCCTGGTCCCGGCCTCCATGGGAACAGCCTCCTCCCAAATCTTCCTTTGGATCTGAAATTGCAGCCATGATCTTGCTTAGTTAGGGTTTCCACATTTTAAGGACTGGAATACGGGAGGGGCTGAGATGACTGAGCGAGCCCAAGGATGGAGTTCTGGGGAAGAAAGATGTGGCTGGGCTAATGGCATTTCAGGAGGAACAGCAGCCAGGGCCTGCATGTGGCAGGGCAGGGTTTCCTCTCCTACGATAATGAGGGACAGAACATCCTAAAGACAAGGAGCAGACCTGGTTCTCCTCCCTCTTCCACCAATTTCCGGCTGTGTGGCTTTAGGCAGATCAATTATCCTCTCTCAAGCACAATTCACTTGGAGGATGGAGAGCGTCAGAAAAGGTTGCAATTCATACACATTATATACATGCGTCAAAATATCACATGAGGCCAGGTAATCCCAGCACTTTGGGAGGCCGAGGCGGGCAGATCGTTTGAGGTCAGGAGTTCAAGACCAGCCTGGCCAACATGGTGAAACCCCATCTCTACTAAAAATACAAAAATTAGCCAGGTGTGGTGGCAGGTGCCTGTACTCCCAGCTACTGGGGAGGCTGAGGCACAAGAATCACTCGAACCCGGCAGCCAGAGGTTGCAGTAAGCCAAGATCGCACCACTGCACTCCAGCCTGGGCGATACAGTGAGACTCAGTCTCAAAAGAATTTTTTTCCGGCCGGGCGCGGTGGCTCAAGCCTGTAATCCCAGCACTTTGGGAGGCCGAGACGGGTGGATCACGAGGTCAGGAGATCGAGACCATCCTGGCTAACTCGGTGAAACCCTGTCTCTACTAAAAATACAAAAAACTAGCTGGGTGAGTTGGCGGGCGCCTGTAATCCCAGCTACTCGGGAGGCTGAGGCAGGAGAATGGCGTGAACCTGGGAGGCGGAGCTTGCAGTGAGCTGAGATCCGGCCACTGCTCTCCAGCCTGGGCGACAGAGCGAGACTCTGTCTCCAAAAAAAAAAAAAAAAAAAGAATTTTTTTCCATGACTCATGCCTGTAATCCCAGCACTTTGGGAGGCCGAGGTGGGTGGATCACTTGAGGTCAGGAGTTCAAGACCAGACTGACCAACATGTTGAAATCCCATCTCTACCCATCTCTACTGACAATAAAAAAGTTAGCCAGGCATGGTGGTGCCTAAAACAAATTTTTATAGCCAAAGTAGGATGATGTGAGTTTGCAGGATTATGCCCTCACCATGAAAAAAAAAAGAAGAAGGATTCAAATTCAGACTCCACTGTGTACCAGCTCTTTAACCCCAGACCACTAACACTGTTTGGAGCCTTGGGCTCTTCATCTATCATATGGAGATTAAAACACAAGCAGGACTGGGGAAACAATTAGAAATAAATTAGAAAAAGCCGGGCGTGGTGGCTCACACCTGTAACTCTAGCACTTTGGGAGGCCGAGGCATGCAGACCACTAGGTTAGGAGATCAAGGCCATCCTGGTGAAACCCCGTCTCTACTAAAAATATGAAAAATTAGCCAGGCGTGGTGGCGGGCGCCTGTAGTCCCAGCTACTCCGGAGGCTGAGGCAGGAGAATCTTTTTTATTTTTTATTTTATTTATTTATTTTTTTTGAGATGGAGTCTTGCTGTGTTGCCCAGGCTGGAGTGCAGTGGAGGAAGGAGAAAGAAAAAGAAAAAGAAAAGAAAAGAAAGAGGAAAAGAAAGAGAGAATACATGTAAAGTGGCTGATTCTATTATCCTGTTATTCCTTCTCCATGGGGCTGTTGTCAGTATTAAATGAGATAGAGCACAGAAAAGGGCTCTAACCCTGAGGCATGGGCACTGCTGTCCTGTCTCCTGGCAGCAGGCTGGAGTCCTGGCCAGGAGCTCTCCCACTGACCACCTCCACTGCCCCTGTGCTCGCATCCCGCAGGCTCACCTGTCTCTCCGGCATGGAAGAAGTAAGGTAGCTTAACGCCATCCCTGGCGGGGATCATCAGAGCATCCTTGTAGTCATGCAAGGAGTGGCCAGTGTCCTCATGCCCCACCTGCAGGACAGAGAGGGACAGGGAGGCGTCTGCAGGGCGCGTGCCTCACTTGCTGATGGCGCGCCCTGCAGCCTGTGCACACCCTTCCTTGTACCCTGCCGCCACTGCCGAGACCTTTGTCTCGCGGCCTTTTAAGTATGACCAGGAGCAGGCGGGGTGCCGTGGCTCACGCCTGTAATCCCAGCACTTTGGGAGGCCGAGGGTGGGCAGATCACGAGGTCAGGAGATGGAGACCATCCTGGTTAACTTGGTGAAACCCCGTCTCTACTGAAAATATAAAAACTTAGCCGGGCGTGGTGGCGGGTGCCTGTAGTCCCAGCTACTCGGGAGGTTGAGGCAGGAGAATGGCATGAACCCGGGAGGCGGAGCTTGCAGTGAGCCGAGATCGCGCCACTGCACTCCAGCCTGGGCGACAGAGGGAGACTCCGTCTCAAAAAAAATAAAAAGACCAGGAGCAGAGTTGAGAAAGAAAAGAGGGCTCATTCTTTCCCTGAAATAGTTCCCCTCATTTTCAGAGGCTGTGTCTTATATCCCCCCAGCCCCTTCCACCCTGGCTCCTCACAGCACCTCCCAGGTCCAGGTGCTTCAGCCCTGAGCTCCTGAGGTGGGCAGGGAAGGAGAGAAAGAGTCAGAGGGAGACCTAAAAAGACCCAGAGAGTCTAAGACACAGAAAGAGAGAATGAAAGCCCTGTCCCAGGAGTCAGGACTGCAGCCGCCACTGCCACCCATCTCTTGTAGGCCCCTGGGTGTGTCAGTTTCCCTGAGACTCAGTGTCTTGCCTTTAACCGGAAGAGCAACCACTCCAAAACCGTGCTTTTCAAAGTAAGCTACACACAGCCCTGGGGCTCTGTAGTTGAGTGCTTTAGGATTAAAAGGGCACCTCTTGGCTGGGCACAGTGGCTCACACCTGTAATCCCAGCACTTTGGGAGGCTGAGGCCTGGCCAACATAGCGAAATCCTGTCTCTACTAAAAATCCAAAAATAAGCCAAGCATGGTGGTGGGCACCTGTAATTCCAGCCACTCAGGAGGCTGAGGCAGGAGAATTGAGAATCGCTTGAACCCAGGAGGTGAGGTTGCAGTGAGCCGAGATCGTGCCACTGCACTCCATCCTGGGTGACAGAGCGAGACTGTCAATAATACATACATACAAAATACATACATATACACATAAAAGGGCACCTCTTTACAAGGCCAGTTTTGTTTTGTTTTATTGAGACAGGGTCTCACTGTGCCCAGACTGGAGTGCTGTAGTACAATCTCAGCTCACTGCAACTTCTGCCTCCCAGGCTCAAGTGATTCTCTCACTTCTGCCTCCCAAATAACTGGGACCACAAGCATGTGCCACCATGCCCAGCTAATTTTTGTATTTTTAGTAGACGGGGTTTTGCGTGTTAACCAGGTTGGTCTCAAACTCCTGGGCTCCTGTGATCCACCCGCCTCGGGTTCCCAGAGTGCTAGGATTACAGGCATGAGCCACCGTGCCACCATGCCCAGCCTCACAAGGCCAGTTTTAGTTTGTGAGAGTGGGTCGTGTGGGGGCGTAGGTAATGACATATTTTAAAATGAAACAAATATGGGGCTGGGTGCAGTGGCTCGAGAAACTTGGAAGGGATTGCGATTGGATCTCTCTGAACCACTGCCTATTCCCTGCGCAATCCCTACCTTCTAATAGTACCTGTCTATTAGAGGTGCTGGCATGACTGCTGCCAAAACTCAAGGCAAGCAGCTGTCCCCTAAGTCCCTTAGTCAGTGCTGCACAAGGAGGGAAAAGGTGACCTGGGAGGAACTTCTGCCCCTTTTGTTTCGAGGCTAGGTCCTTTGAGCAGTCCCCAAAGATCTTCCCCTGGAGCTGCGCTCTTTTGAGACCTGGTTGGCTGAAATCAAGAACTGAAGCTGAGCCTCTGGCAAAATGAGCAGGCTGTGTCAGAGGAGTCAGGGGCATCGTTTAGCCAGGTAGTCACAGTTCATCTAGATTCCATTTTATTTTCGTTTAGTTTAACTATTGAGGCGTAGTTATGCTCTGTCACCCAGCCTGGAGTACAGTGGTGTGATCATAGCTCACTGCAGCCTCGACCTCCTGGGCTCAAGCGATCCTCCTGCCTCAGCCTCCTGAATAACCAGGACTACGGGTGTACCACCATGCTCAGCTTATTTCCTTTTAATATTTTGTAGAGGTTGGGCACAGTGGCTCACATCTGTAATCCCAGAACTTTGGGAGGCCAAGGTGAGTGAATCACCTGAGGTCAGGAGTTTGAGACCAGCCAGGCCAGCGTGGTGAAACGCTATCTCTACTAAAAATACAAAAAATTAGCCGGGCATGGTGGCAGGCGCCTGTAGTCCCAGCTACTCGGGAGGCTTAGGCAGGAGAATCGCTTGAACCCGGGAGGTGGAGGTTGCAGTGAGCTGAGATCACACCAATGCACTACAGCCTGGGCAACAAGAGCAAGAAAAAAAAAAAAAATATATATATATATATTTCTAGAGAAAGGGTCTCACCGATTTGCTCAGGCTGGTCTAGAACTCCTGGGCTCAGGCAACCCTCCCACCTTGGCCCCGCAAGTTGCAAGGGTTACAGGCGTGAGCCACTGCCCTGGCCTAATCTAGATTCTTTTTTTTTTTTTTTTTTTTAGATGGAGTCTTGCTCTGTCACCTAGGCTGGAGTGCAGTGGCGCAATCTTGGCTCACTGCAGCCTCTGCCTGCTGAGTTCAAGCGATTCTGTCTCAGCCTCCCAAGTAGCTGGGATTACAGGTACGGGCCACCACGCCTGGCTAATTTTTGTATTTTTAGTAAAGGTGGGGTTTCTCCATGTTGGCCAGGCTGGTCTTGAACTCCAAACCTCTGGTGATCCACCTGTCTCGCCCTCCCAAACTGCTGGGATTACAGGCATGAGCCATGGCGCCCAGCCTAGATTCTTAATGAGATTGCTGAGCTGTCACCTAAGAAATGTCCTGGTTGTGCTTTGATTTGGTGGGGGGTGTGGGACAATGACAACACCTATGAATGCGCAGCTTCAAAAACCGGTGTGGCCAGGCATGATGGCGCACGCCTGGAATCCCAGCACTTTGGGAGGTCGAGGTGGGTGGATCATGAGGTCAGGAGTTGGAGACCAGCCTGACCAACACAGTGAAACCCCGTCTATACTAAAAATATAAAAATTAGCCGGCCGGGCGCGGTGGCTCAAGTCTGTAATCCCAGCACTTTGGGAGGCCGAGACGGGCGGATCACGAGGTCAGGAGATCGAGACCATCCTGGCTAACACGGTGAAACCCCGTCTCTACTAAAAAAATACAAAAAACCAGCCGGGCGTGGTGGCGGGCGCCTGTAGTCCCAGCTACTTGGGAGGCTGAGGCAGGAGAATGGTGTAAACCCGGGAGGCGGAGCTTGCTGTGAGCTGAGATCCGGCCACTGCACTCCAGCCTGGGCGACAGAGCGAGACAAAAAAAAAAAAAAAATTAGCCGGGCGTGGTGGTGGGCACCTGTAATCCCAGCTACTCGGGAGGCTGAGGCAGGAGAATTGCTTGAACCCAGGAGGTGGAGGTTGCAGTGAGCCAAGATTGCACCACTGCACTCCAGCCTGGGTGACAGAGTGAGACTCCGTCTCAAAAACAAACAAACAAACAAAAAAAAAACAAGTTGGGAAGAAAATGGGATAGAGGAGAGGGAGGGACAAATATCACTACCTTGAGGATTTGCAAAGGGCTGGCTCCATCCTGGACTCTTTTTCCAGACATTACCCCCCAACCCCCATCCCGCATGCTACAGGGGTTGGTGAGGGTTTTAAGAGCCACATCTAGGTGAGTAGTGTGGGACAGAAAAAAGGGCACAAGCAGGGCCATGGGGAATGAGCCCATAACTGTGGTCCAAACGCCCTGAATGCTATCCTTATTCTGGAACTTTCCTTGTTAGCCAACTGGCTGTCTGCTCTCCCTTCTCCAGTGATGGCCGTCCCCTTCAGGCCTCTGAGAGGGTCAGCGCAGAGCAGCCCTGCTGGGTCAGCAGCCTGAGCCTGTCCCTGGGATTTCAGGGGTACCACAGGCACACTGTGCTCCCTTCACAGGGAATTGCTGCTCTGCCCACACAGGCATCCTTGCGTGCCCCCTTAACAGGCAGCCCTTCTGTTCACAGCATGGGTTACCAGATCAAACCCTGCCACCACCGTGGGGAACTTGGTTCGGAGCCCCATGGCCGTTCGGATGGATTCTGCGATGACAGTCACGTCTTTGGATCTGTGAGAGACAGAGAAGCCGGGAGACAGTGCCCAAAACCAACAGAGCACAAACCCCAGAGCACTCCCTCCGTGCAGGGCTGGGCCGGCCCCGAGTGTGCAGGAGCCGTTTCCCAAACCTGAGGCACCCCTGCCCTCCTAACCCCACCCCGACCAAGCCATTGTGACCCTTGAGAGATATTTAGCCCAAATCCATTCTTATTCAGAGACCCTTGCTGGCTCTGGGGGCACCTGTAGTCTCTGAAAAGTAGGTGGGGTCAGAGGACCCACAGGAACCGTTTCATTTGTCTGCATTTAGAGGAGGCCAAGTGGCCTTGTTCCCGACTCTCCCCGCATCTCTGTCGGGGACTCAGACGTGGATGCAGTTCAGGGGCAGCTGTCTGTCCACTGGACGCCTGCAAAGGGCCACAGGTCACCCAAGTCCCTGATGGGTCGGCTGGACCCAGTAACCATCTGGCCTCTCGCTGATTAAGTCAGCAAAACTCTGGGAACTGCAGAACCCTACAGGGGCAAGGCAAGCAGCATGACAACGAAAGCCCCAGAACACAGGGTCTGGCGCAAGCCCACAGTGGGCTCAAGGTCTTTGCCCTGCCACTAGCTGGCTCTCCCACTCCAATCCTCCGCTCTGCGGGGACAAAGCCTTCCTGGTCCGCCCCTCCATGGCCTCTCCCCGGAGCCTAGGTGAACCTGGGGACATTGATACACGCAGCTCAGCCCTCACACCCTCCTGCCACTGGCCCTGGGAAGGGACACCTGGTACCAGGGAGCCTCTGAGCAGAACGTGGGCCCATCCTGCAAGCTCCCTCCTAGGGGGACGGGCACAATCCCTCCTAGGGGGACTGGCACAAAGCCAGAGCTCAGCTCCTCCAGGCCCCAGGCCCCATGGAAAGGGGGGGGGCACTCAGGAAGACTGGGCACAGGAGGAGGCTCCTGGGGAGTCAATGCCCTCCAGAGCCCAGGCTCGTGGTGAGCTAGGCAGATGGAGCCGCTGCCGGATCCCTCCGGTGCCCACCCCGTGCCTGACTCCGAGTGATCCCACTGGCTGCTGCCCTTGTGTCTGCAACCATGGACAGGTCCCAGCCTTAGACTGGCTGCTCTTAAAATTGAGGGGAGGGGTCTTGTCTGGTAAAGTCAGGAGGACAATTAAGCTGTAAAGCTTTCTGTGCTTCCCTGGGAAAAACAGTGGGTCTTTCACCCACGTGCCAGGCCACGCACACGGCACTACTGGAGGTCCCCACATGCAGACCTGAGCCAGTGCCCTCAGGGCATCTCCCTGATCAAGGATTCACACGCAACCACACACAGAACCCAGAGGCGAATTGAAACCAAAAAATGGGCCGATTATCCAAACATTCACGCGAAACCATTATGCTCATAACTGAGTCACCAGGCCAATGTGGGGTCACAGCCGAGAATCATCTGGGAAATTCACACATTCTTCATTTCAGTTTGGGGGTGAAGACCCGAACTAGAAGTGGCTTCAGGGAGCAATTCATTGCTGGGTCACTACACTTCCCTACTACTGTGCTCACACAGAGGCACAGCGCAGCTCCTTAGCACCAGCGCTGGGCCTCTCCTGGCCTCCCAGCCCCGCTTCTCACCCCTCCCCTCCCAGTCCAGCAGCTCTGCCTGCATCCCAGTCTCCCAACCCGAGCTCTTCAGCAATATTCTCTCTCACCTGTCATCCGAATAAATGATTTTGATTCCAATAAACTCAGGGTGAGTTTCCACAAACTTCTGAGCTACTTCCTGGTAAGTCTTCACTGACCACTCTTCGTCGTGGTGCTCTCCACTGAGCTCATACACCTGGGAAGAAAGCACAACCAGGAGCCGTCAGGTGAGCAGAGAGAGACACCCTTCCCAGACACCTCCTTCCCAGCCACCTCCTTCCCAGCCACCCCCTTCCCAGCCACCCCTACCCAGCCACCTTTACCCAGCCACCCCTGCCCAGCCACCTCCTTCCTAACCACCTGCTGTCAGCCACCTCCTTCCCAACCAACTCCTTCTCAGCCGTCAGCAAGCTCTGGGAAAAGTAGATGGGGTCAAGGGACTCATAAAACTGTTTTATTTGTGTTTGGATGAGACCAAGTGGCCTTGTTCCCAAAAGTTCAGCCAGGCTGGACTTGTGCTTCCCTCGTTCAGGTCCTCTACGGCCTCGGACATTGTCTCCGCTGCTGCATGGGGAATTCCTAGCTGGCTCTGGGATAACCCTGATGCCCGCCTGTCTCCTTCATTGCTGGGTCACTGCACTTAAAACGGCGCCTAGCACCTGCGAGGGTAGGTGGCCATTAAGCATTTGCATAATGGTTGAAGAACAGGTCAGGGAGGGAGAGGATGAAAGCCAGAAAGAGTGATCTGAGAATGACGTCATTCCCCACTACCTGCTCACCTCCGCGCTGCTTCCCTAACTCCAGGTGCAGCAGCTGCAAGGCGGCCAGTGCCACCAGGGACAGCACGGGGACACAGTGAGAGCAGAGTGGGGACAGCTGGGAGTGGGCAGGTGACAAGGAAGCTAAGGGAAGGGAGGTGTGTAATGGGGAAAGGACATCAACAATATCCCTCAAGGCCCGGTGTGGTGGCTCACACCTGTAATCCTAGCACTTTGGGAGGCCGAGGCAGGCGGATCACTTGAGGTCAGGAGTTCGAGACCAGCCTGGCCAACATGGTGAAACCCCCATCTCTACTAAAAATACAAGATTAGCTGGGCATGGTGACATGTGCCTGTTAATCCCAGCTACTGGGGAGGCTGAGGCAAGAGAATCGCTTGAACCCGGGAGGCAGAGGTTGCAGTGAGCCAAGATCACGCCACTATACTCCAGCCTGGGCGACAAAGCAAGACTCTGTCTCAAAAAAGCAACAAAAAAAAGGCCCTCTCTCTTCCTTGGCGCTGCCTATAGAGGTGGCAGCCATCTCCTCCTCAGCATCATGGCCGCCCCCAGACCCCTTGTGAAGCCTGATGGTCAAAAAGACAACCAAAAAGTTCATCTGGCACCAGTCTGACCGATACGTCAAAATTAAGCGTAACTGGCGGAAACCCAGAGGTACTGACAACGGAGTTCGTAGAAGGTTCAAGGGCCAGATCTTGATGACCAACACTGGTTATGGGAGCAACAAAAAAACAAAGCACATGCTGCCCGGTGACTTCGGAAGTTGCTGGTCCACAACATCAAGAAGCTGGAAGTGCTGCTGATGTGCAACAAATCTCCCCGTGCCGACATTGCTCACGACGTTTCCTCCAAGAACCGCAAAGCCATCATGGGAAGAGCTACCCATCTGGCCATCAGAGTCACCAACCCCAACGCCAGGCTGCACAGTGAAGAAAATGAGTAGACAGCTCATGTGCACGTTTTGTGTTTAAATAAAACTGTAAAAACTGAAGAAAAAAACAAAAGGGGCCGGGCACAGTGGCTCACGCCTGTAATCCCAGCACTTTGGGAGGCCAAGGCGGGTGGATCACGAGGTCAGGAGTTCGAGACCAACCTGGCCAATACGGTGAAACCCCGTCTCTACTAAAAATACAAAAATTAGCCGGGTGTGGTGGTACGTGCCTGTAGTCCCAGCTACTCGGAGGCTGAGGCAGGAGAATCACTTGAACCCAGGAGGCAGAGGTTGCAGTGAGTCGAGATCGCGCCATTGCATTCCAGCCTGGGCGACACAGCAAGACTCCGCCTCAAAAAAAGAAAAAAAAAAAAAAAAAAAGATGTGGGAATTTCTGCAGAGACTGTGGGGTGAAGGAGATAGAGAGCAATAATATGGAGGTGTCGATTACTTCCATGGCCATCAATGAAGCCCTTATGATGTAACAGGAACGGGGCTGGGCATTGGAAGGGATGAAAAGTGCTAATAGACAAGATAGCTGCCCTCACGAGGGACAACATAGTCAGAGAGATAGATTTGACCCATTAAAAAGAACTCATGCCTGTAATCCTAGCACTTGGGAGGCCGAGGCAGGAGGATCACTTGAGTCCAGGAGGTCAAGACCAACCTGGGTAATGAGTGAGTTCCTGTCTGTAAAAAGGAATGAAAAAAATAATAGAATACGTGCTAAAGAGAAGCACATGGACTCCCAGAAGAAGTTTGTTGTGACTGGATGGGTCAGAGAAAGTTGCTAGTCCTGACCAAGGGAACGGTGGCTCCACACAGAGCCAAGAGCTGCCTGGGGGGATGGGGGGTTCAAGGAGCCGAGGTTGAGACCTGCAGTGGGGGCCAGGAGCTGTCCCCTCACTAAGGAAGAAACACCCTTCCTCCTCCTGGGACTCGGCTCCTGCCTCTGTGGCATCTCAGGAACTGGGTCCTTGGGAGTCCAACTCCTCTGCTCATTCCCACCAGCCCCTTGCCTCACTCCTGTCGCCCAGCCTAGGGGCCTCCCACACCCCTCCAGGCTGCGGCCACTATGTGTCATTTGTCTCTGGGCAGTCCCTCAGATCCCAGCTTTGCCCCAGGCCCACAGAGCAGCACTGCTGCTCTCTGATCTCCAGGGTGCCGCCCTGCTGCCTGGGCAGGGGCAGTGGGAGAGCAGGCAGCGAGGCGCTCTGCTGGTCTTTGCTCTTCTGTTTCCTCTGCTGCCCCCATGAAGCGTGGCACGTCACACAGCCCCCCATACCCTGCACCTGGCCAGGCCACACATTCTGCTCAGGCAGTTTCCCTGACTGCCTGACCTGGCACAGACACTAAAGTTCAGGGCTACTGAACTTTAAGGCTGCCAGAGCGTGCCAGAGGGGAGAACCTTAGGTACTGTCCATTCAGGATCTGGTATTGTCTATTATTATTATTATTATTATTATTTACCGAAGGGGACCAGAATACATCACCCCAAATAGGCCACTTTAGCAGAAGAAATATTTTTAGCTGAAGGCAATTAAGAAGCAGTAAATGGGCCGGGCGCAGTGGCTCAAGCCTGTAATCCCAGCACTTTGGGAGGCCGAGGCAGGCGGATCATGAGGTCGGGAGATCGAGACCATCCTGGATAACACAGTGAAACCCCGTCTCTACTAAAAAATACAAAAAACTAGCCAGGCGAGGTGGCGGGCGCCTGTAGTCCCAGCTACTTGGGAGGCTGAGGCAGGAGAATGGCGTAAACCCAGGAGGCGGAGCTTGCAGTGAGCTGAGATCCGGCCACTGCACTCCAGCCTGGGCGACAGAGCAAGACTCCGTCTCAAATAAATAAATAAATAAATAAATAAATAAATAAATAAATAGAAGCAGTAAATGAAGAAAGAGCTCTTTGCCCACCTCATCTGCCTAAATTTCCCTTTGTGAAGGTGCCGCCCTCTCCTCTCCCATACCAGAAGAATCACCCTTACCACTGGAAACAGAAAGTTGTTACCAAGATGGGTCTGCACAAACCAGTCTTATAAAATTGACTTTATCTTCCATCAGTTTTCTCCATATGTTTACCTGCCCACAAGGTACTGTCCCTAGAAGCCCAAACCCCTTTTCCTTCATCTTGTCACTTCTTCACAATTTACTACCAGTTGTTAAAATGGAATATAAGCCCCCAGTCTAACTTCTTTGGTGCTTCACATCTTTTCAAGGAAGGCCTCCATCTATCTGTGCACATAGCAAATTTTTAGGTTGGGTGCGGTGGCTCACGCCTGTAATCCCAGCACTTTGGGAGGCCGAGGTGGATCACCTCAGGCAAATCACCTGAGGACAGGAGTTGGAGACTATCCTGGCCAACATGGTGAAACCCCATCTCTACTAAAAATAAAAAAAATAAAAAAAAATTTTTTTTAACTTTTTTTTTTGCAACAGTCTTGCTGTGTTGTCCAGGCTGGAGTGCAGTGGCACCAATCGTGGTTCACTGTCTGTTTCACTCTTATTCTCTCATGGATATACAGTAGAATTTTCCTGAAGTTGCATCATGTGTGATATCATTCCGACTGGTAATGCCGATAATGGATTATGTGCTTGTATTTATAATTTTTTTCTTTTTTTTTTTTTTTTTTTTGAGACAGAGTCTCACTCTGTCGCCCAGGCTGGAGTACAGTGGAGCGATCTCGGCTCACTATGACCTCCGCCTCCTGGATTCAAGTAAGTCTCCTGCCTCAGCCTCCTGAGTAGCTGGGATTACAGGCACATGCCACTACACTTGGCTATTTTTTTGTATTTTTGATAGAGACGGGGTTTCACCATATTGGTCAGGCTGGTCTTGAACTCCTGACCTCATGATCTGCTTGCCTCGGCCTCCCAAAGTGCTGGGATAATAGATGTGAGCCACCGCGCCCAGCTAGAACATTTCTTAATTTTGGCCGGGCACAGTGGCTCACACCTGTCATCCCAGTATGTTGCGGGGCCAAGGCAAGTGGATCACTTGAGGTCAAGAATTCAAGACCAGCCTGGCCAACACGGTGAAACCCCCTCTACTAAAAATACAAAAATTTGCTGTAATCCCAGCTACTTGGGAGGCTGATGCAGGAGAATCACTTGAACCCAGGAGGCGGAGATTGCAGGGAGCCAAGATCGTGTGCCATTGTACTCCAGCCTGGGCGACAAAAGCGAAACTTCATCTCAAAAAATATATATATATTTCTTATTTTTAACAGCGAATACAGGATAGATCAATAGATATAATCCACGTAAATAAAAGGTGCTCAAAATTATCAAAAATTTTTTAAAATATAAAGAGGTTCTGGGACCAGAAAGTTGGAGAACCATTGTATAAACCCAACCCGGCATTGTTACCTGCAGTTGTCTTGGACTCGTCTGGCTGGTTCACAGCAGGAAAGAACAGGGTTCTGTGCTGGCCTTGACCACCCTGTCATTTCTGAGCCTCCTGCCCACACCCACCTAGACTGGAGGCTCCTCCAGGGTAGAGTCCTTACAGTTCCACTCTCCTCACCTCCTCTCCTACGGCACCAGAGCAGGAGCTCCATAAACAAATAGGAATTCAAGGAGAGTGCTGTCCACAAGGAGTTTTAAAAGTACTAAGGACCAGGCAGCAAGGGCAAATAGACAGATGTTGGAGGAGTGGTGGGTGGAGACATGCTACCGGAATAGAACGGAGACAAAAGAAATAAACTTTAAAAAATATTAACGAGCTGGGTGCGGTGGCTCACGCCTGTCATCCCAGCACTTTGGGAGGCTGAGGAGGGCGGATCCTGAGGTCAAGAGATCGAGACCATCCTGGATAACACGGTGAAACTCCATCTCTACTAAAAATACAAAAAATTAGCCAGGCGTGGTGGCAGGCACCTGTAGTCCCAGCTACTCGGGAGGCTAAGGCAGGAGAATGGTGTGAACCCAGGAGGCGGAGCTTGCAGTGAGCCGAGATTGTGCCACTGCACTCCAGCCTGGGCGATAGTGCAAGACTCCGTCTCAAAAAAAAAAAAAAAACAAAAACAAAAATACAAAAATTGGGCCGAGCGCAATGGCTCACGCCTGTAATCCCAGCACTTTGGGAGGCCAAGGCGGGTGGATCACGAGGTCAAGAGATGGAGACCATCCTGGCTAACACGGTGAAAACCTGTCTCTAATAAAAATACAAAAAAATTAGCCGGACGTGGTAGCGGGCGCCTGTAGTCCCAGCTACTCAGGAGGTTGAGGCAGGAGAATGGCACGAACCCAGGAGGCAGAGCTTGCAGTGAGCCGAGATCACACCACTGCACTCCAGCCTGTGCAACAGAGCAACACTCTGTCTCAAAAATAAATAAATAAATAAATAAACAAACAAACAAAAATTAGCCGGGCGTGGAGGTGGGCACCTGTAATTCCTACTACTCAGGAGGCTGAGGCAGGAGAATCACTTGAACCCGGAGGCAGAGGTTGCAGTAAGCTGACATCGCACCACTGCACTCCAGCCTGGATGAAAGAGACTCTGTCTCAAAAAAAACAAACAAACAAACAAAAAAGAGAAGATCTCTGGCAGATTAATCAAGTACGCAGAGATACACAAGTAATGCAACCAGAGCAGAGGGTGGTGGTTCAACACCCTCAATCTCAGCAGTCCTGTGCTTATCACTGGAGAAGCCGGGAGCTTTGCCTTCCAAGGTCCCACCCACACTGCTGGTGTCATAGCATGGAACACCTGGAGAACAGGATCTGGCTCCCAGGACTGCCAACGCCAAAGCCCGTTCAGAGCACCTTCCTAGTCTCCTGGTGCCCTGTAAACCACCACCGAGGCTGCCCATTCAGGAAGGGCGCAGGATGGGATCCGATCGTCAACAGCACTCCAATTCAAAGAGAGGGAGGCCCTCTCAGGGTGAGGGAGACCTGCAGCTCCTCAGGGCCTCACAGCTAGTGTGGGCAGACATCCCTAAGGAAGTCAAGCTCCCTAGTGAGGGCTCAGCTGGCTTGGGGGTTCTCTGGTCAGCCTTCCAGATTCAGGCTCCCAGTGCAGACACAGTCTGTCCCAAATCAGTCATCCCTCAGAAGATTATTGCAAGGATCAAATGAATTAATATTTGTAATACATTCAGAAATGATAACCACTAATAATAATGTTATTATTACAAATCTATTACCAGATCTAGAAAAACAACTCAAAACCTGCAGTTGCCTCAGGAACACTGAATTAATGTATAAGAATCTAACAATCTGTAAGTACAAGTAACTGGTGTTAGCCATTCATCTAAGACTAAGTGATATAAAAAGTTGCTATACACGGAACTCGCTTTAGATTATCTTAATTATTAACTACAGTTTAATAAAGAACTATACATTTTTAGGGAAGTTATTTAAAATACATGTGATTTACATAAAGCGATATAAAATTTTACTGTCTATGATATCATAGAAATATAAAAGTTTGAAGCTGGGAGGAAGCATAGGGAAATGTGGGAGCAGAGTGCTGTAAAGGTCATATAACGGGTTTTTTTTTTTTTTTTTTTTGAGACGGAGTCTCACTCTGTCACCCAGGCTGGAGTGCAGTGGCACCATCTCCGCTCACTGCAAGCTCCGCCTCCCGGGTTAACGCCATTCTCCTGCCTCAGCCTCCTGAGTAGCTGGGACTACAGGCGCCTGCTACCACACCTGGCTAATTTTTTGTATTTTTAGTAGAGACGGGGTTTCACCGTGTTATCCAGGATGGTCTCAATCTCTTGACCTCGTGATCCGCTCGCCTCAGCCTCCCAAAATGCTGGGATTACAGGCGTGAACCACCGCACCCAGCCTCATACAACTGGTTTGTATCAGAACATAAACGAGGACTCAGAATTTCTTTTTTTCTTTTTTTTTTTTTTGGAACAGGGTCTCACTCTGCCGCCCAAGTGGCAGTGCAATGGCATGATCTTGAACAGCCTTGAACTCCCAGTCTCAGGTTATCCTCACACCTCAGCCTCCTGAGTAGCTGGGACCACAGGTGCATACCACCATACCTGGCTAATTATTTTGTTTTGTCTTGTTTTGTAGAGACAAGGGTTTTGCCATGTCGCCTAGGCTGGTCTTGAACTCCTGAGCTCAAGGGATTCACCTGCCACCATTTCCCAAAGTGCTAGGACTACAGGCATGAGCCACTGCACCTGGCCAGTACTGGCAGTTTCACTTAACTTTCACTACCAGATTATCATTCACTTAAGAAGTGTTGAGCTTCTACTGTATGCCAGGCATATGCAGGGGACTTTATGCCATAATCTCATTTAACCCTCAAAACTACACTGTGAGGTAGGTCTCATTTTACAGATAAGGATTTTGAGGCTTTAAAAGTTTGATAAAGCTAAGCACGGTGGCTCATGCCTGTAATCCCGGCACTTTGGAAGGCTGAGGTGGGCGGATCACCTGAGGTCATGAGTTCGAGACCAGCCGGACCAACATGGAGAAGCCCCGTCTCTACTAAAAATACAAAATTAGCTGGGTGTGGTGGCACACGCCTGTATGCCCAGCTACTTGGGAGGCAGAGGCAGGAGAATCGCTTGAACCCGGGAGGTGGGTCTTGTGGTGAGCCAAGATTGCGCCACTGCACTCCAGTCTGGGCAATAAGAGCGAAACTCCGTCTCAAAAAAAAAAAAAAAAATTGAGAAACTCAGCCCCCCTGCATAATTAGTGGGGCTGGAGGCCGACCACATTTCAGAATTTTGCTTGCCCTGAGGTGTCTCCTGTCATCAGGAGGCCCCTGCCCCCTCCTGTAGAAAGGTGACAGTCACTAGAGTGACATCTCAGCCTCGGCTGCACATTGGCATCACTCAAGGAGAGGAAAAATGCCTGTGTCCCACCCCAGAGCAACCAAATCAGAATCTGTGGGGTAGAAGCTTGGTGTTTGTAACCTCCCAGGTGGTTGTAGGGCTGGGGTGAAGATCTGCCACTGTTCCAATGTGACAGGCAAGTAAATAGCACAATGACAGCAGAGTCCTGTCAAAAATGGAGCAGTTAAGAGGGTGCGTGTTCTCGTAAAGCGACACCAGCAACATGACACAGGGGTCGCTTCATTCAGCAAGGAACCAAATGGAATTTTGAATGAAGGGTCTGCTAAGAAGGGGGCTGGGGAGCACGGGAACGGGGAGCACTAGAAATGCTTATTATATGAATGACAACGTCTTAGAAAACGTCTGGGAATGACTGTCACAGGTTCTCTGCCACCGACGTGTCTCCCATAAGCTCTTCCCTCCACAAGTGCCAGCAGGGCCATCCCCTGCGGATAACCCTCTGGGGTCTTGGAAGAGCCCCATGCTAAAGACTCGGGGGACCCAGTCTGGGCCTCAGACTCTGCCGTGGGGGAAGGGGCCGGAGCCCAGGAGATAAGACCCGCCTAGCGACTGTTGCTACCGGCGAGCAGCCTTTGTTACTGAGTATTAGGAACACAATGGGAGGCTCAGCGGCCAGGATAGTCCGTCCACAGCAGCCCCCGCCGGAATTAGCCCGCCACCAGGCAGGCGGAGGCGAGGCGGCTCAGCAAAAGGATTCCAGTGAAGACTGTTTTTAGTTGTTAATGTGTTGATGGCCTCCCACTCTGGCTAATGGGGGGCATTAAGACCTAGACTCTCCGTGGCAAAAGCCTTTGTTCCAGGGCCAGACCCGAACAAATGGTCACATCCCCTCCCCCTCCCCCTCCACCAGAATCCCAAATCCTAGCAGCCCTGCACCTTCTCCAAAGGCTGGCTGGGGGACGGACGGAGGCAGGCAGAGTGAGGACCGAGGACTGGAGCTGGACTGGCCCCCAAGTCTCTCCACCTCGGGCTCTAGAAGGAGAAAATGGCCACCTGCAGAACAAGGGGGAAGATGGAACAGGAAGCCAGTGCTCTGGCCCTTCTCTTCCTCCCTCCGATCCAACCGCTCAGCAACTTCTCCCACATGCCTCCCCACCAGGCTCCAGATGAACGTCTCTGCCTCAGCGTCTCCTCCCTCCCCTCCTCTATCCTCTTCCCCTCCACCCACGGAAGATCCCAGGGTTCTGCAAGGGTCGGGGTTCCCTATGCACTCCCACACCAAGACAGTTGTCAGGATTTGCCCAACAGGAAATTCTCCCCTACCAGGGCCCAGTTCCATTCCTGGGAATCCATCTCCCCTCCGGAAAAAGGAAAATGGAAGCCAGATGCCCTCTGGGATCTCCATTTGAGGCGGGCGTGGCTATTAAGACGCTCAGAGAGCCCAGCGTATGAGGGAAGCGACGAATTTAGGAGCCCTGGTCTGGGTCCAGTCACCCCTTACTACCTGTGTGACCTTCATCAAGCTCTTTGACCTTTCCAAGCTTTAGTTTCGACATCAATAAGATGAATTAATAGCTGGGCATGGCTCACGTCTGTAATCCGCTCACGTCTGTAATCCGAGCACTTTGGGAGGCCGACCTGGGTGTATTTCCTGAGCTCGGGAGTTCAGACCAGCCTGGGCAATATGGTAAAACCCCATATCTCCAGGCGTGGTGGCTCACTCCTATACTCCCAGCACTTTGGGAGGCTGAGGCAGGCAGATCACCTGAGGTTGGGAGTTCAAGACTAGCCTGACCAACATGGAGAAACCCCCTCTCTACTAAAATACAAGATTAGCCAGGCGTGGTGGTGCATGCCTGTAGTCCCAGCGACTCGGAAGGCTGACGCAGGAGAATTGCTTGAACCCAGGAGGCGGAGGTTGTGGTGAGCCGAGATCATGCCATTGCACTCCAGCCTGGACAACAAGAGTGAAACTCTGTCTCAAAAAAAAAAAAAACAAAAAAAGTCACCAGGCGCGATGGCTCACGCCTGTAATCCCTGCACTTTGGGAGGCCGAGGTGGGCAGATCACGAGGTCAGGAGATCGAGACCATCCTGGCTAACATGGTGAAACCCTGTCTCTACTAAAAATACAAAAAATTAGCCAGGCGTGGTGGCAGGCGCCTGTAGTCCCAGCTACTTGGAGGCTGAGGCAGGAGAATGGCATGAACCCGGGAGGCAGAGCTTGCAGTGAGCCGAGATAGCGCCACTGCACTCCAGCCTGGGCGACCAAGCAAGACTGTCTCAAAAAAAAAAAAAAAAAAAAAAAGTCAAGGTGAAGCAGGAATCCTCAAAATGTGGTCTGGGTCAGGCCACCTGCATTAGAATCCACAGGAAGGGGGCTGGGAGAGGGGTGCTAGTTATTTTTACAGCTTTCTGACCCTACCAGACAGCACAGAATTCGAACCTGGGAGGTCAGCATCCAATACCTGATTTTAAACGGCACCTCCAAATTCTTCATATGCACCCCAAAGTTTGAGAACCCCCATCCACATGCTTGATGACCACTACTGGGGCCTACGGGGATACCAAGCTAGGTAAGATCTGGGTTGGTCTGAAATAAGTCACATTTTAGCTGGGAAATCAAGGCTTATACATTATGGCATAAATAACACAAAGCAATGCATTCAGGCTACCGAAAAGAAACATTACAGGGAACAAAGGAAGGAGGGAAGTGGAAAGCCATGGTCCCAGAAAGCACTAAGGAAGGGGCTGCTGACCTGCCAACTGCGCGGGGCTGAAACTGCTCAGGAAAGAAGGGTGAGCCTCGGTGGACTGGAGTCCAGCCCTGGAGAGAGGCTTCCAAATAGAAATTAGCCAGGCGCAGTGGCGCACGCCTGTAATCCCAGCACTTTGGGAGGCCAAGGCGGGTGGATCCCTTGAGGTTGGGAGTTCGAAACCAGCCTGGCCAACATGGTAAAATCCCATCTCTACTGAAAATACAAAAATTAGTTGGGTGTGGTGGTGCACACCTATAATCCCAGCTACTCGGGAGGCTGAGGCAGGAGAATCACTTGAACCTGGGAGGCAGAGGTTACAGTGAGCCAAGATCACGCCACTTCACTCCAGCCTGGGTAACAGAGAATCCCTCTCAAAAACAAACAAACAAACAAACAAACACACACAAGAATCACCTGCTCTGGGAAGTGCAGTTTCTTCCAGCCTACCTAGGCCAGGAGCAAAGTTAGCTCATCAATTTTTGCCAGCGTCTCCCTTTTCAGAAATTCTTTTCTCAATAAAAGATGAGACCCTCTCTTTTCTTTTAAAAGGATGATTTGTGTACTGTGTCTTATCTGTCTGCTCTGTCCACAAAACTGATGAAAGCTCCACTGAGAGGGAAAGGTAATGTTCCCCTCCCACTTCTAAAGAACTCAGAAATGGAAATATAACTGCACTCAGTTAAAATAGAAAACAGGCAACAGATCCTAGTGGAGACATGCAGACCACACAAGAGATCAGACTCTCCAGGATGGAGCCCTGCCGCTAAACTCACCAAGGGTATTAACATACCTAAAGAAAAGGCCAGGAATGGTGGCTCGCACCTGTCATTTTTGGGAGGCCGAGGTGGGTGGATCGCCTGAGGTCAGGTGTGCAGGACCAGCCTGGCCAACATGGTAAAACCCCATCTCTACTAACAATACAAAAATTAGCTGCGCATGGTGGCGCATGCCTGTAATCCCAGCTACTCCAGAGGCTGAGGCAGGAGAATCCCTTGAACCCAGGAGCCAGAGGTTGCAGTGAGCCAAGATGGTGCCATTGCACTCCAGCCTGGGCGACAAGAGCAAAACTCTACCAAAAAAAAAAATCTAAGGAAAAAGGTGGGTCAGTCCAGGATGCCAAGCAAAGGGAGAGTTGAGACACACAAACTGGAATAACTGGAATAACAAGTGGATCAGCTGAGGTCAGGAGCTCAAGACCAACCTGGCCAACATGGTGAAACCCTGTCTATTAAAAATACAAAAAATTAGCCAGGCATAAAGGCTGGGCGCAGTGGCTCACGCCTGTAATCCCAGCACTTTGGGAGGCCGAGGTGGGCGGATCACAAGGTCAGGAGATCGATACCATCCTGACTAACACAGTAAAATCCCGTCTCTACTAAAAATACAAAAAAAATTAGCCAGGCGTGGTAGCGGGCGCCTGTAGTCCCAGCTACACAGGAGGCTGAGGGAGGTCAATGGCATGAACATGGGAGGAGGAGCTTGCAGTGAGCCGAGACCACACCACTGTACTCCAACCTGGGCAACAGAGCGAGACTCTGTCTCAAAAAAAAAAAAAAATTATCCAGGCATGGTGGTGCACACCTGTAGTCCCAGCTACACGGGAGGCTGAGGCATGAGAATCGCTTGAACCTGGGAGGTGGAGGTTGCCGTGAGCCAAGATCATGCCACTGCACTCTGGTCTGGGCAACAGAGAGAAACTCTGTCAAAAAAATAGAGGAAGAAAGAAAAGAAAAGAGGAGAATTTCCTGATGAAGCATAAGTGTCTGGTCCGAATGATAACAGCATTCTGACTTTTTTGCTTACACATCTATCCCTTATGAATTTGTTCAGTGTGTGTTGATCCTGCGGAGCCCTATCACTTCTGGGTCTACAAACGATAAACTTCGGAGCCTATAAATGACTACAGAATATGCTAACAAAACTAAAATACTGCCACCGAGTGGGCCTTTCCACAAGCTTAACAGTCAGTCCCCAAGGCATTCATGTACTTGATCAATATGTAAACGAACGAGCAGACTATCTTGGATACAATGTGGAGAAGACTCCACCAAAGGTCACTTTCTCCAAGCCACCGAAAACCTTCAATCAGTTCAAACCCTTATAAGCTCACCAGATAGAACACCCAGGGGTCCTGCCCACTCCCACAAAACCCCATCTCCCTCAGCCCAGCAAAAACATCCTCAGGAAAGTTCTCTCCAGTAAACTCACTGAAATAAATCTCTAGCAGTATTTGAGCACCTACGACTGCGGTCCTCGAAACATCCCTCCCCACCAACATGGAACCTGGGGTCAGTCCATCTCAGAGTATCCAACCTCAGTTATCGTTTGCTTCTGGCCAAAATGCAAGACCCAAAAATCAGATATTTTTTGATGATGCTCCCTTCTTTTGGACTCTTTCTACTCCTTTCCATTTCACTCTCTCCGAACTTCCTTCCTTAAAATCAAAATATTTTTTCTTTTCTTTTCTCTTTTTTTTTTTTTTTTTTTTTTTTGAGACGGTATCTCGCTCTGTCATCCAGGCTGAAGAGCAATGGCAGGATCTCTGCTCACTGCAAGCTCCTTCCCCTGGGTTCAGGTGATTCTCCCGCCTCAGTCTCCCGAGTAGCTGGTATTACAGGCGCACACCACCATGTCAGCTATTTTTTTTTTTTTTTTTTTTGAGACAGAGTCTCACTCTGTTGACCAGGCTGGAGTGCAATGGCGCGATCTCTGCTCACTGCAACCTCCACCTCCCAGGTTCAAGTGATTCTCCTGCCTCAGCCTCCCAAGTAGCTAGAACTACAGGCATGTGCCACCACGCCCAGCTAATTTTTGTATTTTTATTAGAGACAGGGTTTCACCATGTTGGCCAGGATGGTCTCGATCTCTTGACCTCGTGATCCACCCGCCTCAGCCTCCCAAAGTGCTGAGATTACAGGCGTGAGCCACCTTGCCCAGCCACCAGTTAATTTTTGTATTTTTAGTAGAGATGGAATTTCACCATGTTGGCCAGGCTGGTTTCAAACTCCTGGCCTCAAGTGATCCACCAGCCTTAGCCTCCCAAAGTGCTGGGATTACAGGTGTGAGCCAATGCGCCTGGCCTCCCCTCTCTTTTTAACCTCTCCACACTTCTTCCTTCTGGGTGCAAAACAAGTGTCTCCATCCTAAAAAGAAACATGTGGCCCCTGTGGTTCCTTCCAGTTATCTCAATGTTCTTTCTCTCAAATCACAGTCAGAGCCTTTAATCAGCCAAACCTGGCTCCAATTCATCACCTGTATTTCATTTTTCTTTTTCTTTTTTTTTTTTTTTTGAGACATAGTCTCACTCTGTTACCCAGGCTGGAGTGCAGTGGCGCGATCTTGGCTCGCTACAATCTCTGCTTCCCAGGTTCAAGTGATTCTCCTGCCTCAGCCTCCTGAGTACCTGGGACTACAGGTTCCTGCTACCACACCCGGCTAATTTTTTGTATTTTTAGTAGAGATGGGGTTTCACCATGTTGGCCAGGCTGGTCTTGAACTCCTAACCTTGTGATCTGCCCGCCTCGGCCTCCCAAAGTGCTGGGATTACAGGTGTGAGCCACCGCGCCCAGCCATGTATTTCATTTTTCTACTCCCAGAAATGGGGTTTCTCTTCTCAGCATGTTACTGAAACTGCTCAAAAGTGACCTTGTAATTTTCAAATCTCATGGGCGATTATCCATCTGCATGTTTCTTGCCCTCACCCTGCCATGTGGCTCCCTTTATTTTTGAAACTCCTTCTTTTGGCCCCTAAGATGGCTCTATCCCAGTTCTCCTTCTCAGCTCGTGTCACAAGGCCCTGGGTATCACGGCAGAGGGGAGAATGGGGAACCATGAGAAACAGGGGGCAAAGGGCAACGCGGGATGTGTTCCCGGTTTTGTTGGAGACCGCCCAGTCCATTTCAGGTCTCCTTGCTCATGGTGGCCCCTGGAAAGGCACATGACCCCTTGCACCAGAGACCTGGGTGGTCAATTCATGAGCATTCAGTCTTCTATCAGCTAAGAACTGAGTCAGGCCAGAGCAAAGGAGGTGGGAGGAGCGGAGAGGATAGCTGGGCTCACCGGCAGCAGCCTGGCTCTGATCTCCATGTAGAGCACGTTGTCCTCGTAGAACTCCTGCATGCTCCGGAAGACATAGTCTCTGAACACTGGTGCGTAACGGATGAGACCAGAGATGGTGAAGAAGATGGTTTGAAATCTCGACCAGACAACATTTTGGTTTGTGTAAATCACCTCCGGGTGCTGGGTCACCAGAGTGAAATTCCTCAGCAAGCTGTCCAAGACACAAAGTGGGGAGTGGTGGAGGCATGATCCGGGGCACTGCCCCCAGGCACCCATAGGACTGCTACCCACCTTGCATATGCCAGCTAGCAGCACACCAGGATGCACCCTAGAGTGGAGATAAGGAAGGGGCAGGCCGGGCGTGGTGGCTCAAGCCTGTAATCCCAGCACTTTGGGAGGCCGAGACGGGCGGATCACGAGGTCAGGAGATCAAGACCATCCTGGCTAACATGGTGAAACCCTGTCTCTACTAAAAACACAAAAAATTATCTGGGCATGGTGGCATGCGCCTGTAGTCCCAGCTACTCAGGAGGCTGAGGCAGGAGAATGACCAGAACCCGGGAGGCAGAGCTTACAGTGAGCCGAGATGGTGCCTGGGCAACAGAGTGAGACTCTGTCTCAAAAAAAAAAAAAAAAAAAAAAAAAGATTAAATGAGGTTGTAAGGATGGGGCTCCAACTCTAACAGGACGAGTGTCCTTGTAAGAAGAGGAGGCCAGGCGCGGTGGCTCACGGCTGTAATCCCAGCACTTTGGGATGCCGAGATGGGTGGATCATTTCAGGTCAGGAGTTTGAGATCAGCCTGGCCAACATAGTGAAAACCCATCTCTATTAAATACAAAAATTAGCCAGGCGTGGTGGTTCGTGCCTGTAATCCTAGTTACTAGGGAGGCAAGAGAATCGCTTGAACCCTGGAAGTGGAGGTTGCAGTGAGCTGAGATCGCACCACTGCACTCCAGCCTGGGTGACACAGTGAGACTCATCTCAAGATAAAAAAGAAGAAGAAGAGACAGCAGGAGAGCACACACAGAGGAAAGGCCATGTGAGGACACAGCCAGGGGGCAGCCTTCTGCACGCCAAGGAGAGAGGTCTCAGGAGGAACCCACCCTGCCCTGGCACCTTGATGTTGGACTTCCAGCCTCCAGAACCATGAGAAAATCAATTCCCCTTTTTTTTTTCTTTTTTGAAACAGGGTCTCACTCTGTTGCCCAGGCTGGAGTGCAGTGTCACAATCACAGCTCACTGCAGCCTCAATCTCCCAGGCTCAAGCAATCCTCTTACGTCAGCCTCATGGGGTAGCTGAGACTATAGGTGTGCACCACCACATCTGGTGGATTTTTTATTTTTTGTTGAGATGGGGGTCTCACTATGTTGCCCAGACTGGTCTGTCTGCCTGCCTGCCTGCCTTCCTTCCTTCCTCCCTCCCTCCCTCCCTCCCTCCCTCCCTCCCTTCCTTCCTTCCTTCCTTTCTTGTCTTGCTCTGTCACCCAGGCTGGAGTGCGGTGGCACAATCTTGGCTCGCTGCAACCTCCACCTCCCAGGTTCAAGTGATCCTCCTGCCTCGGCCTCCCAAGTAGCTGGGATTACAGGTGCCTGCCGGCATGCATGGCTAATTTTTTTTTGTATTTTTAGTAGAGACAGGGTTTCACCATGTTGGCCAGGCTGGTTTTGAACTCCTGAACCAACCACCTCGGTCTCCCAAAGTGTTAGGATTACAAGCGTGAGCCACCGCGCCTGGCCACCAGGCTGGTCTTGAACCCCTGGGTACAAGTGATCCTCCCACCTCAACCTCCCGAAGTGCTAGGATTATAGGCATGACCCAGTGTGCCCAGCTTGAGACAATCAATTCCTGTTATTTAAGCCCCCCAGCCTGGGGTGTTCTGTTATGGCAACTCAAGCAGGTTAATGAAGGGAGTGGAATGGAAATAACTCGAATCTGCACCCACCTGGGTGTCCTTGCATAAGCTAGTTAACCTTGCTGAGCTTCATGTTTCTCATTTCATAGAGGGAAATAACCTCAGAGGAGCACTCTCTAGACCTCTGTGTGACGAAACTAATTGTCACTTATAATATTACTATACAAGCCTGTAATCCCAGCACTTTGGGAGGCCGAGACAGGTGGATCACGAGGTCAGGAGATCGAGACCATCCTGGCTAACACGGTGAAACCCCGTCTCTACTAAGAAATACAAAAAACTAGCCGGGCGAGGTGGCGGGCGCCTGTAGTCCCAGCTACTCGGGAGGCTGAGGCCGGAGAATGGCGTAAACCCGGGAGGCGGAGCTTGCAGTGAGCTGAGATCCGGCCACTGCACTCCAGCCTGGGCGACAGAGCGAGACTCCGTCTCAAAACAAACAAACAAAAAAAATATTACTATACAAGGCCAGGCACAACGGCTCGTGCCTATAGTCCTAGCACTTTGGGAGGCCAAGGTGACAGGATGGCTTGAGCCCCAGCGTTCAAGACCAGCCTGGGCAACATGGCAACACCCCATCTCTACAAAAAATACAAAAATTAGCTGGGCGTGATGGTGCATACCTCTAGCCTGCTGACACACAGGAGGATTGCTTCAGCCTGGGAGGTTGAGTCTGCAGTGAGCCGAGATTGTGCCACTGCACTCCAGCCTAGATGGTAGAATGAGACCCTGTCTTAAATAGTAATAATAATAATAATAATAATACTATACAAGTCTGTTAGGAAGTTGCTCCATCAGGTTTTCAAGAAGATTTATCTTCCAGCTAGATTGTCATCACTTCAGAGCTAGGAACTTTTATTCTCTCTGGTTTTATTGAGCATCAGACAAATCTCATTTGCTACAGCAACAGTGTTGCTGGCCAGGCGCGGTCACTCACGCCTGTAATTCCAGCACTTTGGGAAGCCGAGATGGGCAGATCACCTGAGGTCAGGAGTTCAAGACCAGTCTGGCCAACATGGTGAAACCCTGTTTCTACTAACAATACAAAAATTAGCCAGGCGTGGTGGCACATGTCTGTAACCCCAGCTACTCAGAAGGCTGAGGCAGGAAAATCGCTTGAACCCAGCAGACAGAGGCTGCCGTGAGCCAAGATCACGCCACTGCACTCCAGCCTGGGTGATAGAGCAAGACTATGTCTCAAATAATAATAATAATAATGGCCAGGCGTGGTGGCTCACGCCTGTAATCCCAGCACTTTGGGAGGCCAAGATGGGCGGATCGCGAGGTCAGGAGATCAAGACCATCCTGGCTAACACGGTGAAACCCCGTCTCTACTAAAAATACAAAAATTAGCTGGGTGTGGTGGCGGGCGCCTGTAGTCCCAGCTACTCGGGAGGCTGAGGCAGGAGAATGGCGTGAACCTGGGAGGCGGAGCTTGCAGTGAGTGGAGATCACATCACTGCATTCCAGCCTGGGCGACAGAGCGAGACTCCGTCTCAAACAAACAAACAAACAAACAATAATAATAATAATAACAAACAAAAATAGTGTTGCTGATAATGCTTTTTGTAGATTTTAAATGCACCAGAAAACTACTATGGATAGAAAAGGTGTTGAATGCTTTTGTGGGGCAGAATATCCTGTAAGGTTAAAAGAAAAAGGTGCTCATGTTTTTTTTCTTTTCTTTTTTTCTTTTTGAGATAGGGTTTTATTTTGTCACTCAGGCTGCAGTGCAGTGGCTTCATCTCAGTTCACTGCGGCCTCAACCTCCTGGTTTCAAGTGATCCTCCTGCCCCAGCCTCCCAAGTAACTGGGACTACAGGCACAGCACCACACCTGGCTAATTTTTTGTATTTTTGGTAGAGATGGGGTTTCACCATGTTGCCCAGACTGGCAACTCCTGGGCTCAAGTGATCCACTCGCCTTGGCCTCCCAAGGTGCTGGGATTACAGATGTGAGCCACCACGCTCAGCCTTGCCTCATGCTTTTTTAAAGCCAGATTTTTATCTATAGGTTTGTACCAAGGGAGACACCTACCCACTGCCACCCCATGACAGACCTGGGACATGTGCTTGCTGAACTAATACTCACCTGTCGTCAAACTCAGTGACGTTCTGCACCCGCTTCCGATAATCCTCCAGCAGGATCCACTTGGAACATTTTTCTGATGTACGGGGAGTTGGGTGAGCAAATTTAAACTGCATGATCCCCTTCGAGGTGAAACAGATGTGGCAGTGAGGCCTGTAGGTGACATTCCTCACCAGCCAGTCCATAGTCACGATGCCAGTGTCATGGAGGTGCAAGGCAGCCCCTGGAGAGGGAAGAAGAATGGTGGAGACAAAGGGGTGAAGTCCATCCCAGGACTCCAGGGCTGTGGGGACAAAGGGGTGAAGTCCCATCCCAGGACTCCAGGGCTGTGGGGACAAAGGGGTGAAGTCCCATGCCAGGGCTCCAGGGCTGTGGGGACAAAGGGGTGAATTCCCATCCCAGGACTCTGGGGCTTGGGGACAAAGGGGTGAAGTCCCATCCCAGGACTCCAGGGCTGTGGGGAGAAAGGGGTGAAGTTCCATCCCAGGACTCCAGGGCTGTGGGGACAAAGGGATGAAGTCCATCCCAGGACTCTGGGGCTTGGGGACAAAGGGGTGAAGTCCCATCCCAGGACTCTGGGGCTTGGGGACAAAGGGGTGAAGTCCCATCCCAGGACTCTGGGGCTTGGGGACAGTGTGGATCACAAGAAGACGTGCGAGCAGAAGGATTTCTGTCCAGACATGTTTCTCAGAACTTGTCTAAGGCTCTAGTTTAAGGATGGGGCTTCCGTGTCTCACTAATCAGGAGCCAGGGGTGATCTTGTCCAAGAGGGGCAGCAGAGGACAGTGAGAGGGCATCAGGTTTGGAACCACAGAAATGAGGTTCAACTTGGGGCTCCACTGGCTTCTAGTTCTCCATTGGGAGCCCAAGCCTTTCAATGAGGCCACCCAACACTTCATGATGGGATACATTGGGATGAGGCCCAGGGTCGCAGTCCTGTTCACACACTTGTCCTCCATCCTCTCATCCTGCCCCTCAACTCCTCTCCCACTGGCTTTTCATCCCCTGGGCTGAGCCCGTGTCTGTACAGCTTCTGGCCTGCGGGCTTTGCCAGTTGAGTCCCCATGCTTGTCCTCCCGACCAGACACCAGCTGTGTCCCTTGCTCCCCCAGGCACAGTGCATGCTGTCCCTCTGCCCTTCTTGTGCCCATCCAGCCCCTGGCCCTGGCACGAGCCCCTAGACAGCTGTCCCGGCTGCGTGAGCTATAGTGTGTCACCCTCTTATGCCTCCCAGCAACTGGGGATGCTACTTTACTGACCTCATGATTATTATTATTTTTTAATCTCTATTTATAACATGAAAAGAAAAAAAACAGCCGGGCACGGTGGCTCACTCCTGTAACCCCAGCACTTTGGGAGGCCGAGGCAGGCAGATCACGAGGTCAGGAGTTCGAGACCAGCCTGACTAACATGGTGAAACCCCATCTCTACTAAAAATACAAAAATTAGCCGGGCGTGGTGGCGGGTGCCTGTAATCCCAGCTACTCAGGAGGCTGAGGCGGGAGAATCGCTTGAATCTGGAAGGAGGATGTTGCAGTGAACTGAGATCCCGCCACTGCACTCCAGCCTGGGCGACAGAACAAGACTCTGTCTCAAAAAAACCAAAAACAAAACAACAACAAAAAAACAGGTGTTGAAAAGTCTTTGCAAACTGCAAGCTGCTATTATTTTTACATTCTAAATTAACATTTTTGGCCGGGCGCAGTGGCTCACACCTGTAATCCCAGCACTTTGGGAGGCCGAGGTGGGTGGATTGCCTGAGCTCAGGAGTTTGAGACCAGCCTGGCCAACATGGTGAAACCCCGTCTCTACTAAAAGTACAAAAATTACCTAGGTGTGATGGTGCATGCCTGTAATCCCAGCTACTCAGGAGGCTGAGGCAGGAGAATCACTTGAACTCAAGAGGCAGAAGTTGCAGTGAGCCGAGATAGCACCAGTGCACTCCAGCCTGGGCGACAGAGTGAGACTCTGTCTCAAAAAATATTTTTTTAATTTAAAAAAAATAATAACATTTTCTGGGGGACAAGGTCTCGCTCTGTCGTCCAGACTGGAATGCAGTGGTGCCATCATAGGTCCCTGCAAACTCCACCTGGGCTCAAGCAATACTCTCCACTCAGCCTCCAGAGTAGCTTGCATTACAGGTGCACCACCGCTCCTGGTTATTTATATGTGCAGGATGCTGATTATTTCATGTTTCATGGAGGTGTGTTTATACTACTCCAGAATGCTATATCATATTGTATCCTATGTGGTAGCTTAGCCCCTGGGAAAACTATGAAGGGAATAGCAAAGTCTCAGGGTTGGATGCTTTTCCAACTTTTCCAGGGAAGACCAGGAATATTCAGGCCAATCATGACTGTCTGTGAGTCCCCCAGGAAGCAGGGGTTCTGGTTTCCAACACCCTTTTCCTACTCTACCTGAAAGGACAGAGGAGCAGAGCAGCTGAGTGAGGCTCTCTCTGCTCCATCTCGAATAGCAACAGCTGCAAGCACAGTAGTAGCCCCAAGATGAGTCCCTCTACCTTCCCAGCACCCCAAGCCACCCCTTTCCAAACCTTACCTTTTGGCATCATCCTTAGAATATTAAACACTTGACTTCTCTCAATGAGATGCTTAGCCTGGAAAAAGTGCATGCTGGGTGGGAATATCAGGGTCTTCATGGCCTCCTTCATCTCAGCGATTTTGAGCCTCATGAGCCTCTCGTTGGCCTGCTCCTCCTTGGTGGTCAGCACCAGCGGCCCCCCCAGCCGCATCATTTTTTCTTTCAACAACAGATGCGCCTCATCTACGGATAGAGCTGAGCGGAAGAAAGACATTGCCACAGCCAACAGCAAGAAGCGCAGGGATGGCCACTCAGATGGGCCATCTGCCGACATCGGGACGCCTGCACGAGGAAATGGCTCCAATGGAGACTCCACGGGACTGCAAAGGAGGGGAGGGGAGTGAAAACCTACAGATTGAAGGATCGAACTCTGATCTTCCTTTTCTCGCCCAGCTCTCAGATTACCAGAAGGCAGGATATTGAAGGATTCTTCTTCCAGACCCCAGAGAAAAGACCTACTGGTACAGACAGGTAGGGGTTTCTCAATTTTTTTTTTTTTTTTTTTTTTTTTAGATGGAGTCTCACTCTGCTGCCCAGGCTGGAGTGCAGTGATGTGATCTTGGCTCACTACAAGCTCCACCTCCCGGGTTCACGCCATTCTCCTGCCTCAGCCTCCTGAGTAGCTGGGACTATAGGCGCCCGCCACCATGCCAGGCTAATTTTTTGCATTTTTAGTAGAGATGGGGTTTCACCGTATTCACCAGGATGGTCACAATCTCCTGACCTCGTGATCCACCTGCCTCGGCCTCCCAAAGTGCTGGGATTACAGGCATTAGCCACTGTGTCTGGCCATTTTTTGTTTTTTGAGATGGAGTTTCACTCTTGTTGCCCAGGCTGGAGTGCAATGGCATGATCTTGGCTCACTGCAACCTCTGCCTCCCAGGTTCAAGTGCTTCTCCTGCCTCAGCCTCCCAAATAGCTGGGATTACAGGCATGCACCACCACCCCTGGCTAATTTTGTGTTTTTAGTAGGGACGGGGTTTCTCCATGTTGGTCAGGCTGGTCTTGAACTCCTGACCTCAGGTGATCCACCAGCCTCAGCCTCAGCCTCCCAAAGTGCTGGGATTACAGGCATGAGCCACTGTGCCTGGCAGATTTTCCCAAATTAAAGGTCACCATGAGGCCTTCTGATACTGAAGCTTTAAGGTCAAACAAGCCCTGGCTCATGCATAAAGACACTGCAATCTGATTTTTAGTGGTTCACTTTTATTTCATTTTATTGTAGTTATTAAAAAAATTTTTTTTTTTTAAGACAGAGTCTCGCTCTGTTGCCCAGGCTGGACTGCAGTGACATGATCTTGGCTCTCTGTAACATCCGCCTCCAGGGTTTAAGCGATTCTCGTACCTCAGCCTCCCAAGTGACTGGGACTACAGGCATCTGCCACCACGCCCACTAATTTTTGTATTTTTAGTAGAGCCCATATTGGCCAGGCTGGTCTTGCACTCCTAGCCTCAACTGATCTGCTCATCTCAGTTTCCCAAAGTGCTAGGACTACAGGCATGAGCCACCGTGCCCGGCCAGTGTTTCACTTTTAAATATAACCAGCGTGCCTGTGGTCCTAGCTATTCAGGAGGCTGAAGCGGGAGCATCGCTTGAGCTCAGTACTTTGAGGCTGCAGCAAGCTTTGATCTTACCACTGCACTCCAGCCTTGGCAACAGATCAAGACCTTGTCTTTTAAAAAAAATTTTTTTATTAAAAAATAAAAATATGGCTGGGTGCGGTGGCTCATGCCTGTAATCCCAGCACTTTGGGAGGCTGAGGCGGGTGGATCACGAGGTCAGGAGTTTGAGACCAGACTGGCCAATATGGTGAAAACCCGTCTCTACTAAAAATACAAAAATTAGCTGGGCTTGGTGACGCATGCCTGTAGTCCCAGCTGCTTGGGAGGCTGAGGCAGGAGAATCGCTTGAATTGCTTGGGAGGCAGAGGTTAGAGTAAGCTGAGATTGCCCCACTGCACTCCAGCCTGGGTGACAGAGCAAGACTCAATCTCAAAAAAATAAATAAATAAATAAATTAAAAATAAGACCAGGTGCTGGCACAGCAGGTGGATTGCTTAAGCCCAGGGGTTCAAGACCATTCTCAGCAACATGTTGAAACTCCATCTCTACAAAAGATACAAAAATTAGCTGGGCATGGTGGTGCGCACCTGTAGTCCCAGCTACTGGGGAGGCTGACGTGGGAAGTTCACGTGAGCCTGGGAGATCGAGGATGCAATGAGCCAAGATTGCGCCGCTGCAATCCAACCTGGGTAACATAGTGATATCCTCTACAATAAATAAATGAATTGGCCGGGCGCGGTGGCTCACTCCTGTAATCCCAGCACTTTAGGAGGCCAAGGCGAGTGGATCATGAGGTCAAGAGATCGAGACCATCCTGGCCAACATGGTGAAACCCCATCTCTACTGAAAATACAAAAATTAGCCGGGCATGGTGGTGGGTGCCTGTAGTCCCAGCTACTCAGGAGACTGAGGCAGGAGATTGCTTGAATCCGGGAGGCGGAGCTTGCAGTGAGCTGAGATCGCACCACTGTACTCCAGCCTGCCAACAGAGCAAGACTCTGTCTCAAAAAAAAGAAAATTAATTAATTAATTAATTAAATAGCAAAGAAACAATTAACAGAAGGAAGAGACGACTTATCTTTTTCTTTTCTTTTCTTTTCCTTTTTTGTGGGGGGATGGAGTTTCGCACTTGTCACCCAGGCTGGAGTACAGTGGTGTGATCTCGGCTCACCGTAACCTCCTCCTCCCAGGTTCAAGCGATTCTCCTGCCTCAGCCTCCTGAGTAGCCTCGGACTCCTAAAGTACTGTCATTACTGACGTGAGCCATCGTGCCCAGCCTTTTCTCGGCTCACTGCAACCTCCGTCTACCAGGTCCAAGCAATTCTTCTGCCTGAGCCTCCCAAGTAGCTGGGACTACAGGCATGTGCCACCAGGCCCAGCTAACTTTTTGTATTTTTAGTAGAGACGGGGTTTCACCATGTTGGCCAGGCTGGTCTTGAACTCCTGACCTCAGGTGATCCGCCTGCCTCGGCCTCCCAAAGTGCTGGGATTACAGGCGTGAGCCACCGTGCCCAGCCAATCTCTTGAATAGGAGAGAATATTTAAAAATTAGTTATCTGATGGGGAGCTAATATCCAGACTATATAAGGAAATCAAACAACTCAACAGGAAAATAACAAATTATCTCACTTTAAAAATGGCCAAAGACATACAAAATGGCCAATAGGTCTATGAATAAATGCCCCCACTTTTTTCTCTGCTTTGCTTTCTTTTTTTTTTTTTCTTCCTGGAGACAGGGTCTTACTCTGTTGCCCAGGCTGGAGTGCAGTAGCGTGAGTCCACCTGGTTGGCGTTCACAGCTCACAGCAGCCTCAACTCCCCAGTTTCAAGGAATCCTCCCACCCTGGCTTCTACGTGTGGTACCAATACACCCAGCTAATTTTTTTTTTTCTTTTCTGTAGAGACAGGCTCTCACTATGCTGCTGTAACTGGTCTCAAACTCCTGGGCTCAAGCGATCCTCCTGCCTCTACCTCCTGACATTCTGGGATTACAGGTCTGAGCCACCAGGCCCAGCCAACATTTTTTCTAATCATTGGGGAAATGCAAATCAAAACTACAATGACATCATCTCAACCCATCTCAAAAAATGGCTATTACTTAAAAGACAAAAAATAACAGATGCTGGTGAGGATGTAGAGAAAAGGAGGTCCTATACACCACTGGTGGGAGCGTAAACTAGTACAGCCACTATGGAAGACAGTATGGATATTTCTCGAAAAACTAAAAATAGAACTACCACACGATCAGCCGGGCATGGTGGCTCACACCTGTAATCCCAGCACTTTGGAAGGCTGAGGTGGGTGGATCACCCAAGGTCGGGAGTTCGAGACCAGCCTGACCAACAAGGTGAAACCCCATCTCTACTAAAAATACAAAAAAATTAGCCATGCATGGTGGCCAGCACCTGTAGTCCCAGCTACACGGGAGGCTGAGGCAGGAGAATTGCTTGAACCTGGGAGGCAGAGGTTGCAGTAAGCTGAAATCGCGCCACTGTACTCCAGCCTGGGCTGGACAGAGCAAGACTCTGTCTCAAAAAAAAAAAAAGAAAAAGAACTACCATATGATCCAGCAATCCCATTACGGTGTATCTATCCAAAGGAAAGGAAATCAGTATGTCAAAGGGATACCTGTACTCGGATGTTTATTGCAGCACTATTCACAATAGCAAAGATATGGAAACAACTCAAGTGTCCACCAACAGACAATGGACAAAGAAAACGTGACAACTCCATCTACCAAAGCACCGGGGAGTGTCGTGGGGGCCTTCGAGCCGGTCCAATAAAGGACTCCTAAAGCTGAAAGGCGTCGCAGAGCTCAGAGTGACCAAGTGGAAGAAGAAAAAGCAGGACAAAGACAAAGCGAAACTCCTGGAAGCAATGGGCATGAGCACAAAGAACGAGGAGGAGAAGCGGCACGGCCTGGACAAGCGGACCCTGGCCCGGGTGGCCTTTGAGAAAATGCAGGAGAAGCGGCAACAGAAAGGATCCTCAAGAAAGCATCCAGGCCAGGCGCGGTTGCTCATGCCTGTAATCCCAGCACTTCAGGAGGCCAAGGCGGGCAGATCACCAGGGGTCAGGAGTTCAAGACCAGTCTGGCCAACACGGTGAAACCTCGTCTTTACTAAAAATGCAAAAATTTAGCTGGGCGTGGTGGCGTGTGCCTGTAATTCCAGCTACTCAGGAGGCTGAGGCAGGAGAATCACTTGAATCCAGGAGGCAGAGATTGCAGTGAGCCAAGATTGTTCCATTGCACTCCAGCCTGAGCAACAAGAGCGAAATTCCGTCTCAAAAAAAAAAAAAAAAAGAAAGAAAGAAAGAAAGAAAGAAAGAAAGAAAGAAAGAAAGAAAGAAAGAAAGAAAGAAAGAAAGAAAGAAAGAAAGAAAGAAAGAAAGAAAGAAAGAAAGAAAGCATCCAAAACCCGCAAGCCAACAAACAGACACCTGGACACACTCACGGAGCGTTACATTCCTGAGTCAGCTGGATGAAGTAGCCGCCTGCCCCCAGTAGAGAGCAGCATCGAGGGCTGGCAAAAGGCCACGCTGGGGTTGTGTGTGTTTTCCTTTGGTATATTCTAGAAACATGGCTTCACACACACCCTCGCATCTTCTGCTACAAACTACTTTTCGAAGCTGAGTACCCGCATTCTGGAACTTGATTAAAGTAAAATTGTCCTTGTACTCAGTTTAGGTTTCTTGGCAACATATAGAAGATACACCCTTTTAGTTCGGATGGAAAGTTTCTAAGTTTATTCGGAGGTAAAGCCCATTTCTGTGTCCGTACCATGTAAAAATGTTTTTATCCCTGAGTTGCATCTAACGCTCTGAGGCCACCCAGCTGTCTTCTCCCGGATGAGATGGACTCCAGAGGATAAGGAGCTAATGCCAGGGTGGCCTGCAGTATGCAGAGCCCCACAGGACCCAGTGTGGGTGCCCCTTCAAGCTTCCTCTAGCTTGGGGCCTGTGCTGTCCCTGCAGGCCCCAGGGAAGCCACTTGCAACTCTTTGGCCTTCAGGCTTCCTCCTCAGCCACTGGCCACTGAGACAGCACAGCCTGGGTGGCAGAACAGCCACCTAAGGCAAGAATGGAACGGACACACCTTGTTCCTTTCTGAGCCCATTCCCCAAAACCCTCCTTCCAGGTACTTCTAATGGGTATTCCCATGGCAGACATTGCTAATGGATCACAGCATTCTTTGAAATAGAGCCCAGATACAGTCTGTCTCTCAATCCTCAGCTGGGGGCTCCTAGCAGCCTCTTGTATTTATTCAGAGTTGACACATCGTACGGAGCCTGTTTGGCATTCGTACCCTAAGGACGTCTCAGGGGTGACAGGACCAGGGCAGAGCCCCCGTACAAACAGACATGGGTGCGGTCAAATGGGAGGGCCCAGGCATCCGTCTTGGAGGATTGGAATTTTGTAGGGCCTGCGTGTCCTGGTTGAGGATCAAACCGCATACGCTCTTGGGAGAAACGATCTCTGTTGACATACATATTGAAAGAATAACGAAGGCAGAAGAGAAAAACCAAGTGTGGAATTTGGGATTCTCCCGTGTAAATTACACAATAAAGCAAAAGCCAGTTTTTTAAAAAAAGAAAGAAAATGTGGCATATATACACAATGGAATACTACTCAGCCGTTAAAAATGAAATAATGTCATTTGCACCAATATGCATGGAACTAGAAGACATAATGTTAAATGAAATAAGCCAGACACGGAAGGACAAACACCGTATGTTCCCACTCATATGTGAGAGCTAAGAAAGTTGATCCCATAGACATAGAGAATAGAAAGATGGACACCAGAGACTATGAAGGGTTGAGGTAGATGCAGGGGATGAAGAGAAGTTGGTTATGGGTACAAATAGACAGGAACTTCAAGAGGCTGAGGCAGGAGGATCACTTGAGCCTAGAAGTTGAAGACTAGCCTGGGCAACAAAGCGAGACCCCCACCTCTATAAAAACTTTAAAAATTATCAGCCGGACGCAGTGGCTCACACCTGTAATCCCAGCACTTTGGGAGGCCGAGGCAGGCAGATCACGAGGTCAGGAGTTCAAGACCAGCCTGACCAACATGATGAAACCCCATCTCTACTAAAAATACAAAAATTAGCCAGGCATAGTGGCGTGAACCTGTAATCCCAGCAACTCAGGAGGCTGAGGCAGGAGAGTCGCTTGAACTCGGGAGGCAGAGGTTGCAGTGAGCTGAGATCATACTACTGCACTCCAGCCTGGGTGAAAAGGCGAGACTTCATCTCAAAATAAATAAATGATAATAAAAATTATCCATGTGTGGTGGTGCACACCTGTACTCCCAGCTACTCAGCAGGCTGAGGTGGGAGGATCGCTTGAGTCTGGGAGGTCAAGGTTGCAGTAAGCGGTGATGGTGCCATTGCACTCCTGCCTGGGTGACAGAGTGAGACCTATCTGCTCCACTCCCAGGAAAAAAAAACAAAAACCTACAGTTAGATAGAAGAAATAAGTTCGAATGTTTCGTAGTAGACTAGGGTGACTATACTTAGCGACAATATTATGTATATTTCAAAGTAACTAAGACCGGGCGTGGTGGCTCATGCCTGCAATCCCAGCACTTTGGGAGGCCGAGGCAGGTGGATCATGAGGTCAGGAGTTCAAGACCAGCCTGGCCAACACGGAGAAATCCTGTCTCTACTAAAAACACAAAAACTAGCCAGGCATAGTGGCGTGTGCCTGTAATCCCAGCTACTTAGGAGGCTGAGGCAGGAGACTTGCTTAAACCCAGGAGGCAGAGGTTGCAGTGAGCCAAGATTACGCCACTGTACTCCAGCCTGGCAACAGAGTGAGACTCCATCTCAAAACAAAACAAAACTATATATATATATATATATATATATATATATATATATATAGAGAGAGAGAGAGAGAGAGAGAGAGAGAGACTCATATAAAATAGATTAAAATAAAAATAAATAAATAACAAATATAACCGGAGAGCACAAGAGCATAAGACATTTGAAGAAAGGCTTCAACCTGAGAAAGAAACCAAAAGAAAATGCACGGAGATAAGGAACCGAGAGGAAATAAAGCAACTAAAAGAAAAATCTGAAAGAACTGTAATTAACATCCTTAAACACATAAAACACTGTGTGTGTAAAACAGGAATAGGAGGTGATAAAAAAAATAGAGAATTAGAAAGAACTTTCAGAAATTAAAAATAGGAAACCCGAATGTTTAAAAATTTACTAGCAACATTAAAAACGAAGTTAAAGAAAATATTTTTAAAAGTAAAGCAAAATAGGAGAAAAGAAAATGAGATGATTATTGGTTGAGGAAATCCAACACCCAAATAACAGACATTTCAAAAGGAAAAAAATAATAATAACAGGTGAAGGAAATAAGCAAATAAAGAATACAAGAAATTGCCCCAGAACCGACAGTCTCTACCGAGTACCTTGCACAGCACAGTCAATCATTCAGTGGCCACACCAAGGTACAGCATCTTGGTATTTCAGAGCATTAGCATTAGAGAGGATTATCAAAACTTCCAGAGAGCAGCCAGTGCAGGGCGGCAATGAGCAGGGACTGAAGGAAGGAAATGTATTCAGCGTCTCCCCACAAAAGGATCTATGCTGCTCCTTTACCTGGGTTATCTATTTGAATTACATTTAAGAAGGGGCAGTGGCTTACGCCTATAATCACAGCACTATGGGAGGCTGAAGTGGGCAGATCACTGGTGCCCAGGAGTTCGATACAGGCCTGGGCAACATAGCAAAACCAAAACACAAAAATCAGCTAGGCGTGGTGGATTGAACCTGTAGTCCTAGCTACTCATGAGGCTGAGGCATGAGAAGCTCCTAAACCTGGGAGGCGGAGGTTTCAGTGAGCCTAGATCGCACCATTGCACTCCAGCCTGGGCGACAGAGCAAGACTCTGTCTCAAAAATAAATACGTAAATAAAATTTTTAAAATGAAAATAAAAGAATTGTTTCTATACACTTGAAAGTATGATACAGCATACTAGAACATGTCAAGACTATAAATTAGGAGACCTCAGGAACAGCCTCAAATTAGTGTCAGTCTAACTGTGCAACCTTGGGCAAATCACTAATGTCTCCGGATCTCAGTGTCCTCGCCTACAAAAAAGGTAACTTGGACAAGATCAGTAGTTTTCAAAGTGCAATGTGCATATCATCAGTGGTACAAGATACAATCTTAGGTGGCTCACAAATGGATAGGGGTTATTTTGACAGATATGCAATTTTAAAACATGTATTAGCACATGAAACCCATGATATCACAACTGTTATTGTTTTTGTTGAAAATTTTTTAAGTTAAAGAAAAATATGGCCAGGCCCGGTGGATCACGCCTGTAATCCCAGCACTTTGGGAGGCTGAGACAGGCAGATCACAAGGTCAGGAGATCGAGACCATCCTGGCTAACACGGTAAAACCCCGTCTCTACTAAAAATACAGAAAATTAGCCGGGCGTGGTGGTGGGCGCCTGTAGTCCCAGCTACTCGGGAGGCTGAGGCAGAAGAATGACGTGAACCTGGGGGGCGGAGCTTGTAGTGAGCCGAGATCGCGCCACCGCACTCCAGCCTGGGTGACAGAGCAAAGACTCCGTCTCAAAAAAAAATAAAAATTAAAATTAAAAAATTAAGTAAATAGAGGTGCTGAAAGGATATGACAAAAATGGAACGTTTGCTGCTCATTAAATCATTTTAATATCCGAGACTCTTTCCAGCTCAGTTATTCTGTAGTATATCAGACAGCAAAGAAAATTTTAAGAATGAACTAGTGTCAGCAATATGCAGTTATGGTAGAAGCTGTACCCCCAAAATCAGAGTGCTGGACTTCAGAAGAATCCCTTTAACTTCCTTAAGTCCTTGACTCTCTTTTTTGACCACAGTGTTTGCCTGTTACTGAAATCTCTAGGGCAGGAGCATGGCGACTTCTACTTCTCCGTCACCATCCAACCTACCCCATGCAGCATTCTCCATCAACGGCCCTGCCCCTTGTCCCTGTCTCCCTGGTGACGCATAACAAAGGCCATCCAGCTCCCAAATCTTCAACTCCATCCTCTCCAAGAAGGACCCCAAAAGCATTTGTGTCCCAGCAACTGTGAACTTTTCCAGGCTGCCAGACAGAAGTTTATCTAATGCTGGTCAAGACCCGCCTGGTTGAATACTAGAAAAAACAATCCCTGTTCACAATGTATTGCTATATCTACTTCATCTTCTCTCCTCCACAAATTTTTCCTTTTCTTTTTCTTTTTTTTGGAGATGGAGTCTTGCTCTGTTGCCCAGGCTAGAGTGCAATGGCAGGATCTCAGCTCACTGCAACCTCTGCCTCCTGGGTTCAGACGATTCTCCTGCTTCACCCTCCTGAGTAGCTAGGATTACAGGCGCCCGCCACCACACCTGGCTAATTTTTGTATTTTTAGTAGAGACGGGGTTTCATCATGCTGGCCAGCCTTCCTTTTACTTTTAAAAGAGGAGGCATGAAAACTTCACAAAGTAGTTTGCTTCCAGACTAAGAAGAAGGGAGGCTGGGCGTGGTGGCTTATGCCTATAATCCCAACACTTTGGGAGGCTGAGGCGGGCGGATCACTACTTGAACCAGTAGTTCAAGACCAGCCTGGCCAACACGGTGAAACCCCGTCTCTACTAAAAATACAAGAATCAGCCAGGCGTGGTGGCACACGCCTATAATCACAGCTATTAGGGAGGCTGAGGCACAAGGATCACTTGAACTCAGGAGGCAGAAGTTGCAGTGAACCGAGACCGCGTCCCTACACTCCAGCCTGGGTGACAGAGTGGAGGCCACATGCATCTGTGGTCCTGAGAAAATGCCCTTGGGCCCATTTTCAAAAGCCTGCTGGGGAGAAAGCCTGTTAATCCTCCACTGAGAGTCTCAGACCCATCTCAGATGGGGACAGGGAAAGGCACAGGTGAACCAAGCCCAAATCCCAGACTTCCCAGCTACCTCCTGAACCTCATCAGCCCAGAGCTCCCAAAGGACCCCAGTTACCTCAGAACAGCTCCAGAAACTGACGGCTGTTTGCTTAGTGCCCCAGCATCTGTGCAGAGCACCAGAAAAACTCACCAACTGCTTCACTTCCTGTCTGGGTAGGTTTTACTTCCCTCCAGTGTGCACCAGGGATCCAAGGACAGGCAGGGGAGAGGGGCTCTGCAGCGCTGAGGCAGCCAGAGTGGCAAGTGTGTGGTTTACATGCATGCTTGCTGTGTGCATTTGAGTTTGATGTGGGGGACTTGTGTGCATGCTCATGCGGGTGTTTGTGTGTTCGTGTGTGTTTCAGTTTATGTGCATGTGTGTGTTTTTTTTTTTTTTTTTTTTTTTTTTTATAGACAGAGTTTCACTCTTGTTGCCCAAGCTGGAGTGCAATGGCGCAATCTCAGTTTACTGCAACCTCCGCCTCCCGGATTCAAGCAATTCTCCTGCCTCAGCGTCCTGAGTAGCTGGGATTGCAGGTATGTGCCACCACGCCCCACTGATTTTTTTGTATTTTTAATAGAAATGGGAGGCCGGGCGCGGTGGCTCAAGGCCAGGCGCGGTGGCTCAAGCCTGTAATCCCAGCACTTTGGGAGGCCGAGACGGGTGGATCACGAGGTCAGGAGATCGAGACCATCCTGGCTAACACGGTGAAACCCCGTCTCTACTAAAAAATACAAAAAACTAGCCGGGCGAGGTGGCGGGCGCCTGTAGCCCCAGCTACTCGGGAGGCTGAGGCAGGAGAATGGCGTGAACCCGGGAGGCGGAGCTTGCAGTGAGCCGAGATCCGGTCACTGCACTCCAGCCCGGGCAACAGAGCAAGACTCCGTCTCAAAAAAAAAAAAAAAAAAAGAAATGGGGTTTCACCATGTTGGCCAGGCTGGTCTCGAACTCCTGACCTCAGGTGATCCGCCCACCTCGGCCTCCCAAAGTGCTGGGATTACAGGCGTGAGCCATCATGTCCAGTGGCATGTGGGTTTATTTGTGTTGGAAGGAGGGTGTGTGCGTGTGTTTGTGTGTGCTGTGTCTTTGAAAGGTCCACAATATATTAGTTTTGGAAACAAGCACCGCAAGAGGCACTCCAAAATCTGTTCCTGAACTCTGGGAAGTTCTCTTTCTTCAAAATGTGATTGTGGACTGTCGGGCAACCCACTAGACAGAGGATAAAAAGTAGCTATCATAAAATATATGTTTTAGTGGGGGAATCAGGGATGTGACAGGACAGTAGAGGGGGTAGTACGTGGGAGACAAGAGCTGGGGTGTGAAGAGGACCAGCAAGAGCAATGCTCCTAGGGACAAGTGGAGCAGACAAGGCTCCTGTGCCCAGGACGGTCGGAATCAGACCTTGCTTTGTACCTAGCCTTAGCACTCTAGCAGTGGGGCCTCGACCAAGTTGTTTCAACTCTCTATAGTTCAGTTTCCTCATCTGAAAATGTGGATAATATTGTCAGAGGGTCCATTGTGAGAATTAAAGGAAGAACACATGCAAAGTACCTGCCACATAGTAAGCTCTTGATAAATATTAGCCGTGACTATTCTTAGAAGTAACTATTGGGATGCGTCATCCAGGCCAATTAGAAATGCAGACGTGGGAGGCTACACCAGGGACTTCCATGACACACGCATGGTCTAAAGACTCGATTGCACCCCACTCTTCTCCAGTCCCACTCAGATCTACCCCCAGATCCCAAATCTACCCTCCAAAGCCCACGGCCACAGGCTTTTGAAAATGGACCCAAGGGCATTTTCTCAGGACCACAGATGCATGTGGCCTCCATTCTGTCACGGCACTTTCAGTTCTGCAGCTCCCATACATCTGGAGCCTTGGTGCTCCTTTTTGTCATTTTCTCCAAAAAGTACCAAGGTCATTCATCTAATAAACAGGAAGAAATCTGAAAGTGAAAACACAGAGGGGTCAAGGATTCCCTCATCAAGAGTTCAAGACTAGGCCGGGCTCAGTGGTGCATGCCTGTAATCCCAGCACTTTGGGAGGCTGAGGCAGGTGGATCACAACATAAGGAGTTCGAGACCAGCCTCTACTAAAATACAAAAATTAGGTGTGGTGGCGTGCACCTGTAATCCCAGCTACTCAGGAGGCCGAGGCAGGAGAATTGCTTGAACCTGGGAGGCGGAGGTTGCAGTGAGCTGAGATTGCACCACTGCACTCCAGCCTGGGTGACAGGGTGAGACTTTGTCTCAAAAAAAAAAAAAAAAGAGTTTAACACTAATTTTTTGAAAGTCAGAGGAAGTAGAATGTACCACAAGTAATAAGGAGAAATAAGATTGATTCCAGTGCTGCACAAAGGGCAAACCACCAATTCTGAAAGCAAATCACGTGAAGGGGTTTTTTGAGTTTTTTTTTTTTAATACTTTAAGTTCTAGGGTACATGTGCACAACATGCAGGTTTGATACCTAGGTATACATGTGCCATGTTGGTTTGCTGCACCCATCAACTCATCATTTACATTAGGTATTTCTCCTAATGCTTACCCTCCCCCAACCCCCCAGCCCCCAACAGGCCCCAGTGTATGATGTTCCCCTTGAAGGGTTTTTTTAAATACCAGGTCAAAGCTAAAGATTCAGCTTTTCTTTCCAAACGCTTTGGCTAAAAGTAGGAACTAATTTTCACATCTGCGAAGGTGGCTGCAGGACTCCAAGTCACACCTTGGCAAGGGTGTGGCAGCTGTCTGACCAGCCTGACCCACATGGAGAAACCCCGTCTCTACTAAAAATACAAAATAAGCCAAGCATGGGGGCGCATGCCTGTAATCCCAGCTACTTGGGAGGCTGAGGCAGGAGAACCGCTTCAACCTGGGAGGTGGAGGTTGCGGTGAGCCGAGATCGCGCCATTGCACTCCAGCCTGGGCAACAGAGCGAAACTCTGTCTCAAAATAAATAAATAAATAAATAAATAAATAAATAAATATATGTATGTGTGTCTATATATATATGCACACACACAAACATTTAATCCTTACAGCAATATATACCTATAAATGAGTGTGTGTGTATATATATGGGTGTGTGTGCATATATATATATATGCATTTAATCCTTACAGCAATCTTATAAGGTAGGGACTATTGCAGTCCCCCCTTGAGAGAGGAGTACCCTGAAGCACCTGGCAGTTTGGTAACTTGCCCAAGGTCACACAGCTAGTAACAAGCATAGCATGGCCTTACAGGCCCAGGTGGGTTCCACCACACTGCTTCCCCTGGCAGCAAGGAAATGGAAGGTTTTTGAAGTAGTGGGGGAGCCACCGGGCACAAGGAAACAGATCCCTGGAGGAAGGCACAATTAGCAAAGGTGGAGCCCAGGAATAGACGTTACCAGGCATAAGTGATTTTTCCAGATGCTGGGAGCTTGTGTTTTGAATCACCGAAGTATTTTTAGGAAGCAGAAAAGTTAGCTCTTTCATTGAACTGCTATGTGGCTTTGAAGAAAATGTCTTAATATCCATGAAACTCAAAGCTTTAATCTGCAAGAAGGAAGAAATGCCATGTGTCTCCTACTAAGTTTCCTTTCCAAGTTAAGTTTTTTTGTGTGTGTATGTATGAAATAATATATGTGAAAAGTTTTTTTGAGACAGAGTCTCACTCTGTTGCCCAGGCTGGTGTGCAGTGGCGCAATCTTGGCTCACTGCAGCCTCTGCCTCCCAGGTTCAAGCAATTCTCTGCCTCAGCCTCCCTAGTATCTGGGATTACAGGCACCTGCCACCATGCCTGGCTAATTTTTTTGTATTTTTAGTAGAGACGGGTTTTCACCATCTTGGCCAGGCTGGTCTTGAACTCCTGACTTCATGATCCACCTGCCTCAGGCTTCCAAGTGCTGGGATTACAGGCGTGAGCCACTGTGCATGGCTGAAAATATTTTTAAAACTATAAAGAAACTGTACAATCACACAGCATAAATAATTTTTTTTTTCTTTCTTTTCTTTTTTTTTTTTGAGAAGGAGTTTCACTCTTATTGCCCAGGCTGGAGCGCAGTGGCATGATCTCGGCTCACCACAACCTCCACCTCCTGGGTTCAAGGGATTTCCTGCCTCAGCCTCCTAAGTAGCTGGGATTACAGGCATGTGCCACTACGCCTGGCTAATTTTTGTATTTTTATTTATTTATTTATTTATTTTTAGTAGAGATGGGGTTTCTCCATATTGGTCAGGCTGGTCTCGAACTCCTGACCTCAGGTGATCTGCCCGTCTCAGCCTCCCAAAGTGCTGGGATTACAGGCATAAGCCACCATAGCTAGCCCAGCATAAGTAATTTTCCTTGCACAAATCTTTCTAGTATTTTTTTCTGGCTTCTTAGGGTGCAGTAAACATAATTTGATCTTTTTTGAGGACTTGGGATCATTATTATGAGCATTTATTATAATACTTTCTAACGCTATTGTATTATCACTCTATTTACAATGCCAGTGAGGTGTGGAGCTTTGTTTGCCCCTGTCCTAAATGGCTTTAGACTGCTCTGCTTGTACGTATTTTTTATACAATTTTTCTGTCCCTTCCTATGCAGTTCACTCACCATTCTGGGTAGGTCTAAATCCAGCAATCCTCTTACTCTAATGTGTAACTTCTTATGGTCTAGGGACTGAGGAACAAGATACTCAAACAGTACCAGTGAGAGCCCCTTAATTGCTCTATGAGTCAGGGCATATTTACAAGTGCATGGATGGATTTTCAGTTAGAGATTGCAGACTGAACACATGAATTAACCTTAGTTCCTCTCCAAAACCTGCACTAAAATGACAGTGGGAAAAAAAAATTAAGCATATATTCACAAGGTTGAAGAAAACAAGAAAGGAGAAAAGAGAAAAAAAAAAAATTGGAAGATGGAAGCTACATAAACAAGTGCTAATAATTTAGAAGACTAAAAACAAAAAAAAGAAAAAACAAACAAACAAAAAAACACCACGAATCTGAAACCAGCAATGAGGAAAGGAACCTTGGATACCTGTGCAAGTGAGGCTGAAGGTAAGTCCAAAGCAGGAGAAATGGAGGAATGGTTGGAAAGCCTTTTAAACAAAAACCTAGAGCCACAGACATTCCTCCCACTCCCTCTTTGGCAGAGCAGTGAAGATTTGCTTTCAGGGAAAGGTAAAACAGAGTTTCTGGCCTAGTTAAGGATGGGGGAATCATATTAAAAATGAAGACTTTTTAAAAATTTTGCATATTGAACGCTGAGTCTTCCAAACCTTTCTCCCCTATTAGCCTCCCAAACATCAGCAACTTATATCCACAGTCATGAAGAGGGACAAGCCTTCTCTAGGGCTTTATCCAGACTCACTGGAAAGACCTAATGATATTTAGAGGGATGTACCAGGTCACTATCTAGTAAAACTCATGGCAACATAGCTTCCTCCCTCCCTGCTCTACCCACATACCAAGAGTTTACAACATCCTTTTAGTACCCTACTCTTAAATATAAGCAGAGCCAAGAGTTACTACATTTGAGAAATACTATTTTATGACAGAGAAAGAGCATCTCAGAAGAAAAAGAATAAGAGGGCGGAGAAAACTTTATCTAAGATTATTAGCCTTAGAGATAGAAGAGAAGATATCATACCCACAAAACAACAACAGGATGCTATAGAAAAGGAATAGGCAAAGAATGAAAAAGATGTTCTGGGGCCGGGCAAGGAGGCTCATGCCTGTAATCCCAGCACTTTAGGAGGCCGAGGTGGGCGGATCATGAGGTCAGGAGATCGAGACCATCCTGGCTAACACGGTGAAACCCTGTCTCTACTAAAAATGCAAAAAATTAGCCAGGCGTGGTGGTGGGCGCCTGTAGTCCCAGTTATCGGGAGGCTGAGGCAGGAGAATGGCGTGAACCCGGGAGGCGGAGCTTGCAGTGAGCCGAGATCGCGCCATTGCACTCCAGCCTGGGCAACAGAGTCAGACTCCATCTCAAAAAAAAAAGAAAGAAAGAAAGAAAAGAAAAAAAAGAATGAAAAAGTCATTCTGGAAACAACGATTAGAGAATAAAAATGAAAAACAACTGAATGGAATGGCGGCTGGGCGCAGTAGCTCACGCCTGTAATCCCAGCACTTTGGGAGACCGAGGCTGGCTGATCAACTGATGTCGGGAGTTCGAGGCCAGCCTGACTAACATGGAGAAACCCTGTCTCTACTAAAAATACAAAAATTAGCCAGGCGTGGTGGTGCATGCCTGTAATCCCAGCAACTTGGGAGGCTGAGGCAGGAGAATCGCTTGAACCCAGGAGCTGGAGGTTGCAGTGAGCCTAGATCAGGCCATTACACTTCAGCCTGGGCAACAAGAGTTAAACTCTGGCTAAAAAAAAAAAAAACAAGAAGGTAGCCAGGCGCGGTGCCTCATGTCTATAATCCCAACACTTTGGAGGCTGAGGTGGGTGGATCACGAGGTCAGGAGTTTGAGACCAACCTGGCCAATATGGTGACACCCCGTCTCTATCAAAACTATAAAAATTAGCTGGGCGTGGTGGCTCATGCCTGTAGTCGCAGCTACTTCGGAGGCTGAGGCAGAAGAATCGCTTGAACCCAGGAGGTGGAGGTTGCAGTGAGCCAAGATGGTGCCACTGCACTCCAGCCTGGGTGACAGAGCGAGACTCCCTCTCAAAAAAAAAAAGTTAAATGACACAGGTAAGGATATCTCCCAGAAAGTAGAGTGAAAGAACAAAGAAAATAAAATGAAGGGGAAAGATTTTTTAAAAGGATGAGCAGTGCAAGAAATCCAATATACGAAAACTCTGGTGAGTGTGGTGCCTCACGCCTGTAATTCCAGCACTTTGGGAGGCCAAGGCGGGTGGACTACCTGAGGTCACGAGTTCGAGACCAGCCTGGCCAACATGGTGAAACCCTGTCTCTACTAAAAATACAAAAATTAGCCGGGCATGGTGGCCCACACCTGTAGTCCCAGCTACTCGGCAGGCTGAGAAAGAGAATTGTTGGAACCTGGGAGGTGGAGGTTGCAGTGAGCTGAGATTGTGCCGTTGCACTCCAGCTTGGGCAACAGAGTGAGACTCTCAAAAAAAAAGAAAAAAAAAAAAAGGCTGGACGCAGTGGCTCACGCCTGTAATAGCAACACTTTGGGAGGCCAAGGTGGGCAGATCACAAGGTCAGGAGCTCGAGACCAGTTTGGCCAATATGGTGATACCCTGTCTCTACTAAAAATAAAAAAAAATTAGCCCAGTGTGGCAGTGGTCTCCTGTAGTCCCAGCTACTTAGGAGGCTGAGGCAGGAGAATCGTTTGAACCTGGGAGGTGGCAGTGAGCCAAGATCGCCCACTGCACTCCAGCCTGGGCGACAAAGTGAGACTCCTGTCTCAAAAAAAAAAAAAAAAAAAGAGAGAGAGAGAACTCCATGTTCCAGAAAAGAAGACAGAGTGGAGAAAATCATCAAAGAAATGATTCAGGCTGGGCTTGGTCGCTCACGCCTGTAATCCCAACACTTTGGGAGGCCAAGGTGGGCGGATCACCTGAGGTTGAGAGTTTGAGACCAGCCTGACCAACATGGAGAAACCTCATCTTTACTAAAAATACAAAATCAGCCAGGCATGGTGGTGCATGCCTGTAATCCCACCTACTTCAGGAAGCTGAGGCAGGAGAATTGCTTGAACCTGGGAGGCGGAGGTTGCAGGGTGAGCTGAGATCGCGTCATTGTACTCCAGCCTGGGCAACAAGAGCGAAACTCTGTCTTAAAAAAAAAAAAAAAAGTCATTCAAAATAAGATAGTAAACCCAGAAAAAGGAATTTAGGGATCCAGGAAACAGAGGATCCCAGCTACTTGGGTGGCAGAGGCAGGAGGATCTCTTGAGCCCAAGAGTTCGAGACCAGCTTGGGCAACAGAGTGAGAAACCATCTTAGAAAATAAATCAGTAAATATAAATCAGGCTGGGCGCAGTGGCTCACGCCTGTAATCCCAGCACTTTGGGAGGCTGAAGTGGGCAGATCACCTGAGGTCAGGAGTTCGAGACCAGCCTGGCGAACATGATGAAACCCTGTGTCTACTAAAAATACAAAAAAATTAGCCAAGCGTGGTGGTGCACACCTGTAGTCCCAGCTACTCGGGAGGCTGAGGCATGAGAATCGCTTGAGCCCAGGAGGTAGAGGTTGCAGTGAGCCAAGGTCATGCCATTGCACTCCAGCCTGAGCAACAGTGAGACTCTGTCGCAAAAAAAAAAAAAAAAAAAAAAAAATTAAGTAAATATAAATCAAAAGAAAAGGCAGAGGAAATTCCCAGATTGGTGATAAGGGAAGACATGAAGTCCAGAGCTGTCCACCAGACCTAAGAACAATTGGTCCTTGATCAGCTGGAGATGGTAAAAACCCTCAGGAAGAGAAGCTTTTCAAGATGAAATTGGCATAATACCTGAGGTGTTTGATTGTATTCATTATTCGTAAGAATTTCACATAACCAAGGGAGAGTTGGAATAAATGAAGAAGACATAGAAAACAAAGTGAAAGAAAAAATATGACAACTGTTAATTCTACAAAATACAGAGAACGGTGCAGGAAAGCAGAAGTTATCCTAAACTATCCAACTCAGTGGTGCCTAGAGCCTACACAGGTACATGAAGATAACCAATGAATATAGAGCTCACAAAATTATGACAAATAGATTGGGATGATAGAGAGTCAGAAAATGTGTTTGTGCTGGTCGGGGTAGGAAGAGGATCTTCATTTCTACAGTCAGAAGCCAGCAGATAATGCCTAAAATGGAAAAACCATCAAGAATAGCAATAGAAACAGTTGCTGATGATATGGAGGGAGATATTGAAAGAGTCACTTAAAGACTTGAAAATCAGGCTGGGCGCGGTGGCTCACGCCTGTAATCCCAGCACTTTGGGAGGCCGAGGCGGGCGGATCACAAGGTCAGGAGATCGAGACCACGGTGAAACCCTGTCTCTACTAAAAATACAAAAAATTAGCCAGGTGCTGTGGCGGGTGCCTGTAGTCCCACCTACTCGGGAGACTGAGGCAGGAGAATGGCGTGAACCCAGGAGGCGGAGCTTGCAGTGAGCTGAGATCGCGCCACTGCACTCCAGCCCGGGGGACGGAGCGAGACTCCGTCTCAAAAAAAAAAGACTTGAAAATCACTGCCTCTAAAAAGCTAAGAATGTTTGGTGTTGGGGTCGACCCTTGGGAACCTGACTCTTTTTTTTTTTTTTTTTTTTTTTTTTGAGACGGAGTCTCGCTGTATCGCCCCAGCTAGAGTGCAGTGGCCGGATCTCAGCTCACTGCAAGCTCCGCCTCCCGGGTTTTTACGCCATTCTCCTGCCTCAGCCTCCCGAGTAGCCGGGACTACAGGCGCCCGCCACCTCGCCCGGCTAGTTTTTTGTATTTTTTAGTAGAGACGGGGTTTCACCGTGTTAGCCAGGATGGTCTCGAACTCCTGACCTCGTGATCCGCCCGTCTCGGCCTCCCAAAGTGCTGGGATTACAGGCTTGAGCCACCGCGCCCGGCCGTATTCATAGATTTCTATGACTGTTCCTCTCATATATATTCCCATAGCAGATGGAAAGCTGTTGTTTACCTTAGGGTCTTCATAGTGCCAGGTTCAGAGGAAGGACCCAAATGTCTGCTGTGGGAAGGCACGCATGATTGAAAGTATGGAGGAAAAGAGTGGGTGTTTGGGTGTGTGGGTGTTTGTTAGACATTTAGGTCTCCTCAACCTGGTGTAAGAGAGAAGAGGCAAATTACACCAGGGTGCCTTGCAAGGAGTGGCCAGTCAGCCCAGCCATTCACCGTGTGGCTTCTTGTGTGCCATTGGCCAAAACTTGTCATAAATAGATGAGCCTACAATGCCAGCAGTGTACACGGTGCCTCCTGGAATCAGGCAGCATTCCACTTGTGCAATCACACCACAATCCTGGAGAGCATGATAAATGCCAACAGCACATGGATAAGCCTGGGCGAGGTTTTCTTGTTTGTTTGCATTTAGCTCTTCACTTTCTTTTTTTTCCTTTTTTTTTTTTTTTGAGACAAAGTTTCTCTCTTGTTGCCCAGGCTGGAGTGTAATGGCACGATCTCGGCTCACTGCAACCTCCGCCTCCCAGGTTCAAAGCAATTATCCTGCCTCAGCCTCCCAAGTAGCTGGGATTACAGGCATGCACCACCACGTCCGGCTAATTTTGTATTTTTAGTAGAGATGAGGTTTCTCCATGTTGGTCAGGCTGGTCTCGAAGTCCTGACCTCAGGTGATCTGCCCGCCTTGGCCTCCCAAAGTGCTGGGATTACAGGCATGAGCCACCGCGCTCAGCCTTTTTTTTTTTTTTTTTTTAGATGGAGTCTTGCTCCGTTGCTCAGGCTGGAGTGCAATGGCACAATCTCGGCTCACTGCAACCTCTGCCTTCCAGGTTCAAGCAATTCTCTGACTCAGCCTCCCAAGTAGCTGGAATTACAGGTGCCTGCCACCACATCGGGCTAATTTTTCTATTTTTAGTAGAGATGGTGTTTCACATCTTGACCAGACTGGTCTTGAACTCCTGACCTTGTGATCCACCCACCTTGACCTCCCAAAGTGCTGGGATTACCGGCATGAGCCACTGCGCCTGGCCTAGCTCTTCATTTTCAGTACAACACTGAAACATCCCTAGGGATCAAGTGTGAGCCACTTGCCTCCCACCTTTCTGTTTCTCAACTCCCACACGCTCTTTTTTTGGTTTTTTGAGACAGGAGTCTCGCTCTGTCACCCAGGCTGGAGTGCAGTGGTGCCATCTCTACTCACCACAGCCTGCACCTCCCAGGTTCAAGTGATTCTCATGCCTCAGCCTCCTGAGTAGCTGAGATTATAGGCACCCACCACTAATTTAAAAATTAAATATAAAAATTAGCCTGCTGGCTAATTTTTGTATTTTTAGTAGAGACAAGGTTTCACCATGTTGGCCAGGCTGGTCTCGAACTTCTGATCTCAACTGATCCGCCCACCTCGGCCTCTAAAAGTGCTGGGATTACAGGTGTGAGCCACCACACCCAGACTCCCACACTTTGCAAGCACTGACATTTATCTTTACAACTTTCTGTAATTTTCTTTCTTCCATTCCTATTTTTTATTTGCTTTTTTGCGGGGGAAAAGGGAGTGGCTTTTTCTTTATCACTGCTGTCATGCCTGGTGAGACTGTCTGTATTTTGGTCCTTTCCTCAGGCTGCCCCAGGAATCATCATCAATTATGTAAACATCTGTGACTTGCCACCTTCAAGGTGGGCTCTGAATCCAAAGACAAAAGATGGCCCTCTGGGCCAGACCTGGTGGCTCATACCTGTAATCCTAGCACTTTGGGAGGCTGAAGTGGAAGAATTGCTTGAGCCCAGAAGTTTGAGGCCGCAGTGAGCCATAATCACATCACTGCACTCCAGTCCAGGCAACAGAGCAAGACCGTATCTCTAAAAAACAATAATAATAAAAACTTAAAAAAAAAAAAAAAGTAGGAAAAAAATGGCTCTCATGTGATTGTTCATGTTTTGGCTGGCCTTTTCCATACGTCCGACATGGGGTCCGTGACCTTGTTGGGGTGAAGGACTTTTATTTCTACCTGTTGACAGGACAGCAGGGGGACTGCCTGCCCTTCCTGGTCTGATGCTTGCTGTGTTGTTCTCAAGAGCCTTCCTCCAGCAGCAGGGAGGGGAGGGCTGGCTGTCTCGGAATCTTTTAAAAGCCCTGCTGCCTGAGGACCTGCATTACCCAGGATTCCATTTCATTTCTCCAGCCACAATCCCTGCCAGTGTTTTCTGCACTCTGGACGAGAGACCTTAGGAAAGCAAATCAGATCGTATCACTTCCCTTCTGAAAACACCAAAACATGCCCCCCGCCCTGGCCTCTCTTTATTGCCCCCCTGCACAGCCTCCAGCTCCTGGTACTGACCTCTTTGCAGTTCTCCAAACCGGCCAGGCTCGTGCTTTGCACAGGCCTTTGCACAGGCGCACACACCTGCTGGGCCTGGAAGAGCTTTCCCTTCCCGCTTCACGAAGGTCACGGGGCCTCCCTGGGCTGAGCCCCTGTCTCAGCACGTGGCGCACTGTGTTGAAATGCTCCAGAACCCAGTGCCTCTATCACTGGGATACACTTCCCAATGGCAGAGGCGGTCTCGCCACCAAACGCTGTGGGTGCCACTTTCTGTATAACTGCTCAATGTTTGCCCAGTGGTTGAATGAATGGATGGGAGAAGCTGCTTAGTTCCCTTCTCTCCCTGGGGCTCCAGTCCTGCCACTGAGGGAAGGAGCGTTAGGAATAGGCACTTGGAACTGTTCTTTGACAGGTCTTGTGACTGATTTAAGCAGGTCCTTTATCTCTAAAGTGCATTTCCTTATCGCTGTTCTACATCTCTTGGCCTCCTCTTTAAACCAAAAGCTCCATCCAGAGCCTCCAAATGGATGACTACTTAGCAGGGCCGCGAGAGGAGCGCTGTTGAGGGGAAAGAGTGGTGTTGGGGATGGCGCTGAGATAGAGGAAGGGCAGAGGAACCCAGCTTCTCAGCTGCCTCTTTGGGGCTCTGCCCTTTCCCTTCTAACTCCCTCCCACTCTATGCACCACCTGTTACTGTCCCTGTTGTAGAAGATGTGGAAATGCGGGCCTCACGGGTTCAATAGCCAACAGACACTCACTTCCTCAGCCATCAAGAGGGAGACCAGGTAAAAACAACAGCCACAGCTGAGCTCCACAGACGACCTGGTGCAAGCCTCAGTCGCCTTATGGGGTGGGCAAGCACTTTCCCCCCATTTGACTGATGAAAAGCCTGACTTCAGAGAAGCGAATACCCTGGATCCAGGTTCCAGCAAGTGGCTGAGCCAGGCCCACGACACTAAACCCGTCCTTTGCTTGCAGGCTCCTTGGGGAGGGGAGAGAAAACAGAAGCGGAAAAAGGCCAACTGAGAGGGCGAAGGTTCTGGAGCAGGACCGCAAGGCGACCCCGGCTTCCTGGCCCCTGGTGGCTGTACTTGTAGGTGCATCATACACCCTTCTTAGCCTCTGCTCCCTGCACTGAATATGTTGGAACTCCAACCACACCTCACCTGCCACCTTCCTACCAAACACTTCTATTTGCCCTTCTCCCACTACAGCCCAGGGGCCAGTTTCAGCTCCTCACTTTCCAAAGGATCACTTGAGCAGCACCTCTATCTACACAGACTTCAGAAGGCTCAACTGAACACAGGCTGGATGTAGCCTGGGCTGTGCCTTAGAATCACTGGGGAGCTTTTACAAGCCACAGGTGTCTAGGCCCTGCCCCAGGCCCCTTAAGTCACATTCCTTGGACTTGGGCTCTGGTATACTTGGGGGTGCAAGGGTGTGGTCTGGTATTTTTTAAAAGCTTCCCTAAGTGATTCTTCTGCACAGAGGACTGAAAGCCACCATATTTCCGGAGACGGGTTCACATGAAAAAGTTAAATAGCAACATTCGGCATCATCTACACACATTAAGATTCAGATTCCTCGGCCGGGCGCGGTGGCTCACGCCTGTAATCCCAGCACTTTGGGAGGCCGAGGCAGGCGGATCACGAGGTCAGGAGATCGAGACCACCCTGGCTAACACAGTGAAACCCCGTCTCTACTAAAAATACAAAAAATTAGCTGGGTGTGGTGGTGGGCACCTGTAGTCCCAGCTACTCGGGAGGCTGAGGCAGGAGAATGGCGTGAACCCGGGAGGCGGAGCTTGCAGTGAGCCGAGATCGCGCCACCACACTCCAGCCTGGGTGACAGAGAGAGACTGCGTCTCAAAAAAAAAAAAAAAAGAAAAAAAGAAAAGATTCACATTCCTGCGAGTCACACATGGGCGCTGGCAACTTCCTCCTGAAGGCCATCCCAAGGGAGTCGAGGAGAAAGAGGAAGGAGACTCAGGAGGAGGAGAGGATGGGAAGGATGGAGAGCAGCCCCTCCCACCTCTTCCCGGTGGCTCCACCCCTCCTCCTCAAACAGCATGTTCCCTGCCCACCTCCAAGAAGCCCCTGCTTTCACCACCACCACCACAAGAAATCCCTCCCTCCGTCTAGCGCATCCAACTGGGAACCGCACTGCAGAGGACAATGCTTGGCTCCCCTTGGCACGGGTATTGTGCCTGTGCCCCTGGGCCAGCCTTGATGCACAGTGAACCTCTGTCCTGGGAGACCCACATCCTCTTTCCTCCCCTCTCCTTGTGATGATGAAAGCGTGTCTTCAGGACAACGGTGGCTCAAGCCTGTAATCCCAGCACTTTGAGAGGTAGAGGCAAGAGGATCCTTTGAGCCCCAGAGTCCAAGACCAGCGTGGCCAACATAGCGAGACCCCCTCTCTACAAAAAAAATTAAAAGTGTGCCTTCACCTCCTCCCGTGTGAAGAGCAGGTAAAGGTAGACCTTATGGCCCCATTTTATAGAGAGAAACTGAAGCTTACAAGGAAAAACAATTTGTGGACAGGGATACACCAGGAAGTTCCAAGCTGAGGGTAGATTACCCTAGAAATCTGCAAAAGTTCAAGTGACGGCTGCCATAGAGGAAGTGGGTCTAAATGGGGAACAGGGCCATCTCTGCCTTCAAAACAGCCCCAAAGAGGGCTTGGAATAAGATCGACCATAGGCCAGGCACGGTGGCTCACGCCTGTAATCCTAGCGCTTTGGAAGGCCAAGGCAGGTGGATCACAGGTGGCCACTCTGGTCTTGGACTCCGGGGCACAAACGATCCTCTTGCCTCTACCTCTCAAAGTGCTGGGATTACAGGCTTGAGCCACCGTTGGCCTGAAGGCATGCTTTCATCATCACAAGGAGAGGGGAGGAAAGAGGGCGTGGGTCTCCCACAAGGTCAGGAGTTCAAGACCAGCTTGGCCAACATGGTGAAACCCCTTCCCTAAAAAAATAAAAAAAATTGACCAAAGACTCCTTGATATTTCCCAGCTTCTTGGCCAGGCAGGGGACAAGGTCAGGGTCTGCCTCTGTGGGCTGAAGATCAAGGACTGGGGTCTGTGCATGCCTGTGTGTATGGCCCTTGCCACCCCCATTCAACCAAGAACATCAATTTGCATCTGAAACTGTTCTATAGGTATGCCAGAGCAACCTCCTAGGCAGCATCTCTTCACCCCCAGCACAAATGGTGAGATTTGGGGTGACTCCATCCCCCAGATGCGGAACCTGGCGAGGTCTGTGTTAAAATGTAAATTTAGGAGTCATAAATATTTTTAAAGTTGTAATACAAGCAACAGATTGTCCGCGGGCCAAAAGGATGACCTTTTACATGCAAATGAAAATAATGGATCTTTAAATGCAGTTATTGTCAGGATGATGAGCTGACTAAGACTGGAGGAAAGGAGGCCTCCTGGGTGGGCTCCAGCAATAAAGAAAAGACAACCAGAGCAGAGATGAAAAAGACCGAAAGGGGATGCAAGAACCCAGAGAGTGGACTGAGAAGTTCTAGGGGCAGACCGGCATGCAGAAAGAGGACCAGATTCCCGGGGTCAGTAACTAACGATGACAATGGAGGACCCCAAGGGTCCCTCTGGGACAAAAATAAGACCGGCATGCACTATCTCAGAAACTGGATGCAGGAGCTCAAGGAAAACACCTTAGCACCAGGCTTCCGTGTCCCCAGCACTTCTCACGCTCAGTGTTTTAACTCCCATTTCCAGGAACATGCTCCACTGCAGATTCCCTGACGGCAGGAACTACGCGGAACCTCTGCTGACCTCCCCCACGCTGGACATTTACGGAAGACTTGCTGATGAAGGGACGGTTGATTCTTTGCTTCTCACTTATTCACCAAACATGTATTGATATCCTGCTGTCGGGTACTGGGGGTATGATCCCTGTCCTCAGGACATTTACAAACAGAACATGAATAAGTGATGGATTAATTAATTACATGATATAGTTACATTTAGGACACGGAAGGAAAGGAACAACACAGGAGGGAGACCCCACCCAGGGCCGGGGGGCAGGATTGTTTCCCACCGGAAATGACGCTCAGTGAGATGCAGGATGGATAGAAGTTGGTCAGCAGGAGAAGCAGCCTTTCAGGCCCAGAGGAAAGTGTGTGAAAAGGTCCTGAGGTGAAAAGCGTAAGGAACTGCAAGAGGGATGGGGGGTAGCAAAGAAAAGTGGTATGCTGGGCATGGTAGCCCACACCTATAATCCCAGCACTTGGGAGGCCCAGGCAGGAGGATCACATGAGGACTGGAGTTGAAGACCAGCCTAGGGAGACCACATCTCTACAAACAAATTAAGAAATTAGCCAGGTGTAGGCCAGGCACGGTGGCTCAAGCCTGTAATCCCAGCACTTTGGGAAGCCAAGACGGGCGGATCACGAGGTCAGGAGATCGAGACTATCCTGGCTCACACGGTGAAACCCTGTCTCTACTAAAAAAATAGAAAAAAAAAACTAGCCGGGCGACGCAGCGGGCGCCTGTAGTCCCAGCTACTCGGGAGGCTGAGGCAGGAGAATGGCGTAAACCTGGGAGGCGGAGCTTGCAGTGAGCTAAGATCCGGCCACTGCACCCCAGCCTGGGCAGCAGAGCGAGACTCTGTCTCAAAAAAAAAAAAAAAGAAATTAGCCAGGTGTGGTGGCAAGCATCTATAGTCTCAGCTACTCAGGAGGCTGAGGTGGGAGGATCTCTGGAGCCCAGGAGTTCAAGGCTGTGGGGAGCCATGATCACACACTGCATTACAGGAGTGCCTGGGTGACAGAGTGAGACCCCATCTCAAAAAAAATAATAATAATAAGGAAAGTGAATAAAGAATATACGATGCCAAGTGAGAAGTGACAGCTCATACTAACCCCCATCTGGAAGCTAGGCTCCATCTGATGCAGAGAGAACAGAAAGAAATCCATCCCAGTGGGCTGAAAGAGCTTTTTTTTTTTTTTTTTGAGACAGAGTTTCACTCCTTGCCCAGGCTGGAGTGCAATGGCGTGATCTCCGCTCACCACAGCCTCCACAACCTCCGCCTCCCAGGTTCAAGCGATTCTCCTGCCTCAGCCTCCTGAGTAGCAGGGATTACAGGCATGCTCCACCATGCCTGGCTAATTTTGTGTTTTTAGTAGAGATGGGGTTTCTCCATGTTGGTCAGGCTGGTCTCAAACTCGTGACCTCAGACGATCCGCCCCCTCACTCAGCCTCCCAAAGTGCTGGAATTTCAGGCGTGAGCCACCACACCCTGCCCGAAATAGCTCTTAAATCCATTTTATTGTTTATTAAAGCCATGGTTTGTGCTTTCCTGATCTTCCCAGGGTTCTAGGCCCTGCCTTGGCTTCTCAGTCTGCTTCTCCCTAGCCCCTGAATCCAGCCTGGAGGACAGCCCCGGTTCTCTGGATGGATGTCTGCGTGAAGATGAATGTGCAGTCACTGCTCACTGCGAGTTTTTTGCAGCATTGATAGAAGGCTTGCAGGGGTGGGTACTTATCTCCAGTCAGTCATCAGAGAGCCCTTCAGGAGACGTCACTCATTTCTGTCTCATAATGAAACTGAAAGTTGAGACCTCTACGGAATAAAGTAGGAAGGACAGAAAACTTCTGGTCCTGGGGCTGAGGTTGGGTGCTGGGGAGGGGGCAGGAAATTGGCTTCAGCGTAGACCCTGATTGTGCGTGCCTTGAGAGGCCAAGCCCTGCAGTCAGCTGAGCTTGCTATTTTAGGTGAGGAGATCAGCCTTAAGAATCAGCTTATGAATCTTCAGACACCTGACAACCACACAGAAAATAGGAGAGGAGGAGGGACTGGCCAGGGAGCCGGAGGCCTCCAAAGGGCCAAAGGAAAGGGCCCTTGTGAGCAAGAGCATAACCACCACCCAGAAGACGAGCGGGGACAGCAGTTCAGGCCCTGCAAGAGGAACGTCCTCTGGTCGGAGTGTCAAGGCGGGTGGGTGCAGGGGCTTGGGGCCGAGCGGCAGCTTGCCCATCTGGTGGCTGCACCTGAGAGACACCATTCTCATGGACTGGGTTGGTGGCACCCCTGGGGTGTGCAATGGGGCTGACCAGTGTCCTACAGAAAAGCTAAGAATGCTTTGGCAGCACTGAGACAACATTTAGGTTCGGCAATGACTCAAGATTCCCAGATTTAAGCAAAAGCCTCCATTTTCTGGGCCATCAAACTGCCCATGGACAAGTCATGTATCCAGAAGAGACTGTCACCACCCCATCTCGCCTCTAGCCTTAGAGACGTTAGAGTAAAAAACAAAAATCAGGTTCACATGTAAGGAATGATGTGTGTGTGTGAAGTCAGCACGGGTAGCTACAGAGTGTATGGCAGAATATCGCGAATAGACCGGCAGTCTGTGAATAAGAGGCCGGTTAAGTAAATTATGGTACCCATTTACCGAGTCCTATGTTTTATAAAGATAGATGAAGAACTTTTTCTATGCACTATAAAAAAATCTTCACTGGGCACAGTGGCTCACGCCTATAATCCCAGCACTTCGGGAGGCCAAGGCGGGCGGATCACGAGGTCAGGAAATCGAGACCAGCCTGGCCAACAGTGAAACCTCGTCTCTACTAAAAATATAAAAATTAGCCAGGCGTGGTGGCGGACCCCTGTAATCCCAGCTACTCGGGAGGCTGAGGCAAGAGAATTGCTTGAACCCAGGAGGTGGAGATTGCAGTGAGCTGAAATTGCACCACTGCACTCCAGCCTAGGCCAAAGAGTGAGACTCCATCTCCAAAAAAAAAAAAATCTATCTATCTCTCTACCTATCTATATTTAGATATAGATACAGATATTCAAACTACATTTCAGTTAAAAAAAAAAAAAAAAAAAAAAGCAGCCGGGCATGGTGGCTCACGCCTATAATCCCAGTACTTTGGGAGGCTGAGGCAGGCAGATCACGAGGTCAGGAGATCGAGACCATCCTGGCTAACACAGTGAAACCCCATCTCTACTAAAAATACAAAAAAATATTAGCCATGCGTGGTGGTGGGCGCCTGTAGTCCCAGCTACTTGGGAGGCTGAGGCAGGAGAATGACGTGAACCCAGGAGGCAGAGCTTGCAGTGAGCCAAGATCACGCCACTGCACTCCAGCCTGGGCGACAGAGCAAGACTCTGTCTCAGAAAAAAAAAAAAAAGCAAAGTGCAGAAGTGTGTATAGTATACCACCTTCAATATGAAAAAGAGGGAAGAAGGAATAATATATATTCATCTTTTTTTGGTTTCTTTTTGAGACAGAGTTTCACTCTTGTCGCCCAGGCTGGAGTGCAATGGCACGATCTCGGCTCACCGCAACCTCCGCCTCCCAGGTTCAAGCAGTTCTCCTGCCTCAGCCTCCCAAGTAGCTGGGGTTACAGGTGTCCACCACCATGCCTGGCTAGTTTTTTGTATTTTTAGTAGAGACGGGGCCGGGCGCCATGGCTTGCACCTGTAATCCCAGCACTTTTGGAGGCTGAGGCGGATGGATCACCTGAGGTCTGGAGTTCGAGACCAGCCTGACCAACATGGTAAAACCCCATCTCTACCAAAAATACAAAAAATTAGCCAGGCATGGTGGCAGACACCTGTAACCCCAGCTACTTGGGAGGCTGAGGCAGGAAAATCACTTGAACGCAGGGGGTGGAGGTTGCAGTGATCAGAGATCATGCCATTGTACTCCAGCCTGGGCAACAAGAGTGAAACTCCCTCTCAAAAAAAAAAAAAAAAAAAATAGTAGAGACGAGGTTTCACCACGTTGGCCAGGCTGGTCTCCAACCCCTGACTTCAGGTGATCCACTCGCCTCAGCCTCCCAAAGTGCTGAATTACAGGCGTGAGCCACCATGCCTGGCCTTAATTTTGTTTATTCATTTATGTGTTGTTTTTTGTAGAGGTGGGATTTCATCATATTGCCCTGGCTGGTCTTGAACTCCTGGGCTCAAGCAATCCACCTGCCTCCACCTCCCAAACCGCTGGGATTACAGGCATGAGCCACCGCATCTAGGCTATTCATGGCTATGTTTTCAAAAAAGAAACTCTGGAAGGATACACAAGAGACTGATACAAGTGGCAAGTTCAGATGGGTGAAGAATCAGGCAGAAAGGACAGGGAGTTGGAATAAGACTTCACTGTCATCAGTCAGATGTTATTCTCATCTGTTTTTCAACCGCGTTACCTATTTGTGATAGGCAGAACTTCTTCCTAAAGATCTCCGTGCCCTAATCCTGAAAATATGTTGTATTATATACAGCACAGAGAACGTTGTAGATCTAATTAAGGTCATGGGCCTTTACATGAGGAGATTAGCTGGAATTATCCAGGTGGACCCAATCTAATCCCATGATCTCTTAAAAGCAGAGAGCTGTCTATGGCTGGAGCCAGAAAGATTCAACATAAAAAACCAGAGATTTGAAGGGTGGGAGGGACTCAAGGCCGACAGAAAGCAGGACAGGGAGAGTAGGCACCCTCCAGGAGCAGATTCTATTCCCCAGCTGACAGCCAGCAAGGAAAGAGGGGGTCCCAGTCCTACAACCTCCAGAAGCTGACGCTAGCCCCCAACCTGCAGGAGTGTAGAAGACTCCTCCAGAGCCTCCAGTCAGGAATGCAGCCCTGCCAGCACCTTGATCTCAGCCTGCAAAATCTTAAACAGAGAACTCCACTGAGCCTCCCTGGACTTCTTATTTTTTAATTTAGAGACAGGGCCTTGCTCTGCCCCGCTAGGCTGGAGTGCAATGGTGCAAACATTCATAGCGCACTGGAGCCTGGACCTCACAGGCTGAAGGGATCCTCCCACCTCAGCCTCCCTCCTGAGTAGCTGGGACCACAGGCACATGCCAGCACGCCTGGCTAATTTTTGAAAATCTTTTTTGTAGAGATGAGGTCTCGCTATGTTGCCTAGGCTGGTCTTGTACTCCTGGGCTCAAGCGATCCTCCTGCCTTGGCCTCTCAAAGTGCTGGGATGACAGGCATGAGCCACTGCACCTGCTTTATTGTGATTTGTTCTCTACGATACTTTGTTAGAGTTTGGCGGGGTGTGGTGGCTAACACCTCTAATCCCAGCACTTTGGGAGGTGGGAGGATCCCTTGAGCCCAGGAGGTCAAGGCTACAGTGAGCTATGATTGTGCCATTGCACTCCAGCCTGGGCAACAGAGCAAGCCCTTGTCTCAAAGAAAGAATAAATCACAGTGGATTAAAAAAATTTTTTCAAACATGAGTCAAGAAGCAGCCTGACTCAGCCCCATCTATCAGACTCAGCCCCATCTACATTTCAGGGCTAACTAGGCCCAGAGACCCACTGTTGGTTCTATTTTGTCAACTCTTATCCAGGACCCTGATCCAGGCTCTCCTCAACATTCACAAGACAGTGTTTGAGAAAGAATGGTAAAAGCAAGTGTTCAGTCGCACACACTCAGAGATGGCACAGTCTGTAATCCTAGCTCTGTGGGTCTCAGAGCATGGGCCCTGGCCAGACTCAGCAGCTTCACCTTCCCAGACCTCCCGACTCAGGAATCTGCTTTAACCACCCCTCCGGGTGATCCTCATGCATGGTCAAGTTTGAGAACCATTGTATATCCTAGCTGGATCTTTCTTTAGGATGGATATCTTCCTAGAAGATGCCGTCTTTCTAGGGCTACTAGGTTTCAAGGGCTTAAGGCGACACAGAAACTGCAGTGTGGGAGAAGCAAACCAATGACAATAGTGCACCCAGCTAGGTTAGATCGAAGTGGTGGGTAGCGAAGGGGAGTGGCAGGCTGCCTTTCACAAAGGGTCTGCTATCACACCCCACCCACAGACAAAGCCCTGGGTATCACTCTGAGGGGCCATGCAGGGAGGGTGGGCACCATGTAACGAGGCGGTCCACACCAGCCTCAAAGGTGCTGCTCTCTGCTAGTCAGAGTCTACCTGGAAGACACTCCCAGACAAAGGCCAGCCTCAGTAACCAAGACGTGCCTGCAATGATTAACTGCGAACCGTTTTTTAAAACCTGGAAGGTGTTTCTGTGCTCAGATCACATCCTACGTGGTTGGGCAAAAGCTGGCAAAGTGTGACACATCGCTGACACTGGAAAACGGGAATCCAGGTGAGAAAACAGTTTTCTAGGTGCAGGTAGGAGAAAGGGGGCAAACAAAATCTGATGGATACACGAGAAAGAACTCCAGGGTGTTGGCCGGGCACAGTGGCTCATGCCTGTAATCCTGGGACTTTGGGAGGCTGAGGCGGGCAAATCACGAAGTCAGGAATTTGAGACCAGCCTGGCCAACATGGTAAAACTCCGTCTCTACTAAAAATACAAAAAAAATTAGCTGGACATGGTGGCGGGCACCTGTAATCCCAGCTACTTGGGAGGCTGAGGCAGGAGAATTGCTTGAACCTGGGAGGCAAAGGTTGCAGTGAATCAACATCACGCCACCGCACGCCAGCCCGGGTGACAGAGTGAGACTCCGTCTCAAAAGAAAAAAAAAACAAAGAATTACAGGGCACAAACTGCATGGGGGTCCCCTACCCTCCGCCCCTTGGGTCCAGGTCTCTCAATTCCATACACTCAGAGTTGGATCTCTTAAACAAACAGGCAATTGCCCAGATGGCCCGACCAGGCCTCCACTCATGAGTTTCCTTTTGGTCCTCTGACTGTTTTGTCTCGCCTGTCTTTCTCCCAGACATTGTTGGAATTCCCACCTCCACATGCCCACCCCTAGATCCAGCTTCCAGGCTGGTGCCTGAGAGCGTGGCTTCTGCCTGTCCACTGGCCTGGCCTCAGGGGTCTGCCCTACCCTGATGCTAGCAACTGCTCAAACTAGGCAGCCTGTGGATGGAACTGCCTGATGCCGTCCACCCATGCAAAGAGAAGGAAGCCCTGAAAGAAGGCTCTCTGGGGTCACCCCAGCACACCACCGTGTGAGCCTTGCACTTCTTTGCAGGGTGGCAGGGCACGTCTCACACGGGTGCTTGCAGGGATGTGGAGGTGGGAGTGTGAGAGGGTGGGGAGGGGTGTGGAGTGGCCAGGATCCAGGGGAGAATGCCCCATGGAGACAGAGACCCTTGGCTTGGTATGCAGGGAGCATAAGAAGGAGTAAATCCAGGACACGGCTAGGCTGTGGCACCCCTTTGGGAGCGCCCGCACATAGGGACACGTGACCTTGGGGAATTCTGGATAGCTTAGGAATAAGACACTTCGCTTCTGGAGGCCTCACCTTCTCTCTGTGTTAGTTGGCTGGGGCTGCCATCACAAAATGTCACAGTCTTGGTGACTCAAAAAACAGAAACATATTTTCTCACAGTTCCGCAGGCTGGAAGTCCAACATCAAATGTTGACAAGCTTGGTTTCTTCTTTTTTTTTTTTTTTTTTTTTGAGACGGAGTCTCGCTCTGTAGCCCAGGCTGGAGTGCAGTGGCCGGATCTCAGTTCACTGCAAGCTCCGCCTCCCGGGTTCACGCCATTCTCCTGCCTCAGCCTCCCGAGTAGCTGGGACTACAGGCGCCCGCCACCTCGCCCGGCTAGTTTTGTTTTTTTGTGTGTATTTTTGTAGTAGAGACGGGGTTTCACCATGTTAGCCAGGATGGTCTCGATCTCCTGACCTCGTGATCCGCCCGTCTCGGCCTCCCAAAGTGCTGGGATTACAGGCTTGAGCCACCGCGCCCGGCCAAGCTTGGTTTCTTCTGAGGCCTCTCCTCACTGTGCCAGCAAGCACCCTTGCTGTCTTTTCCCACTCCAAATGTCCTGTTCCCATAAAGACACCAGTGAGATTAGATTAGGCCCACCCTAAGGGCCTCCTTTTAATTTAATCCCCTCTTTAAGCTCCTGTCTCCAAGTACAGTCACCATTTGAGGCACTGAGCATTAGGGCTTTAACACATGAGTTTTGGGCCAGGTGTGGTGGCTCATACCTACAACCCCAACACACTGGAAGGCTGAGATGGGAGGATCCCTTGAGCCCAGGAGGTCGAGGCTCAGTGAGCTATGATCATGCCACTGCACTCCAGCCTGGGCAACAGAGCAAGACCCCGTCTCAAAATAAATAAATAAATAAATAAATAAATAAATAAATAAATAAATAAATAAATAAAACCATGAATTTTGGGGGAGACACCATTCAGCCAGCAACCCTGTAAGTAAGGAATACTAATACCAACCTATTTCACTAGCTGAAGGAAGTGATTTCAGAAGAGAGGGCGGAGATTTGTCACAATCAGCAGACCAAGTTTAGATTTAAGTACCTCTTGCAAAATTTCAGAAAGGTCTGTCTTGTCCTTGGTTCATAGAAAAAAATCACTCCTTCATGCAAGCATTTATGGAGTGCCTCTCTGTGCCAAGCATTGTGAAAGTAAAGCTATAAAAGCTGAGATCCTTGGCTCACCGCAATGCAGATATTGTCTGATCTAATCAAGAGGTATTGAGTGGTGCTGGAGAGGTTAAAGGAGTATCAGACAAACTTGATCCCAGTCCCGAAGGAGCTTGTAATTCTTGCTGGAAAGGCAAGACCAACTCGTAGGAAACAACAGGAACAGCAGCAGGTGATATATAACTGAGTTCTGCATTGCGTGGCGTGGACTTCAATTGCTGCTGGAATTGGGAACGAGGAAGATCAATGAGGGAGCGGGTCGGCACCAGGTAAATCACTTCGACTGAAGCATTCACGAGCCTGAGCCATTGTTCACGCTGCAGACTTTCTCTTCAAAATGGTAAAAGCCAGTCTGAGGCCAGGTGCGGTGGCTCACGCCTGTAATCCCAGCACTTTGGGAGGCTGAGGCGGGCGGATCACATGAGGTCAGGAGTTCCAGACCAGCCTGACCAACATGGAGAAACCCCGTCTCTACTAAAAATACAAAATTAGCTGGACGTGGTGGCAGGTGCCTGTGATCCCAGCTACTCGGGAAGCCTGAGGAAGGAGAATCGCTTGAACGATTCTCTGAGGCAGAGGTTGCAATGAGCTGAGATCACGCCATTGCACTCCAGCCTCGGCAACAAGAGCTAAACCCCATCTCAAAAAAAAAAAAAAAAAAAAAGCCAGTCCAAAAGCCTCAATCACAGGGATGACTCAAGACCTCGAGTTTCATTTCATGTTTCTAATGTCATGAGACAACCGTGGGCCTTGCCCTGCTCAGCAGAGTCCTACCCCCCACTGTCTCCATTCAGCTTCCCCTACTCAGGGTACATGAAAAACACTATGGTCACACCCCAGGGGGCAAGTTCAACCAACAGGCCAGGCGAATGAGCCCCATCTGTGCCCCATTCCCACCTGATCGGACCCCGCAGCCCTTTGGGGGCGCTCAGATACTGGTCAGAATGCCCCTGTTTGCTTGGGGGGCCCATGGCTACTTGTGGACTGCACAGGGCATCTGTTGAGAAGACGCAGGCAGGGAGGGAAGGACAGAAAGACAAGAGGAGCCTGTGGAATTGGCGAGAGACACAGAGGACAGAGAACATGGGGAACTGAGGACTAGAACGGATTTCTGGCCTGATCCACTCTGGGGGACCCCGTTTAGACCAGGGGTCTGCATTGGCCCATGAGAGCAGCTGGGCTGTCTCCACCTCTCTTCAGCCTCCTGTGCCACTCTGAAAGGCCCCAGGTTTTATTCTCCGTTCACATGGCTGCACCCATAACCCGCGGAATGTGGCAGCGCCTGCTGGGGTTTCACAGGTGTGCAAAGGGAGCCTCTGGGTGGGGCTTCATTCCTCTATGGGCGGGAGTCCCTGGGCAGTGACCACGCCCTAGTGACAGCCAGAGTGCCTTCATTCCAAGTGCTTTATTAGCAGTATCTTAAAAACCTATCTGAGCCAGGCGCGGTGACTCACACCTGTAATTCCAGCACTTTGGGAGGCTGAGGCAGGCGGATCACAAGGTCAGGAGATTGAGACCAGCCTGGTTAACACAGTGAAACCCTGTCTCTACTAAAAATACAAAAAAATTAGCCGGGCGTGGCAGCAGGCGCCTGTAGTCCCAGCTACTCGGGAGGCTGAGGCAGGAGAATGGTGTGAACCTGGGAGGCGGAGCGAGACTCCGTCTCAAAAAAAAAAAACTGTCTGAAACAAGTACGTGAGAGTTCACTTCTTCTTCTTTTTTTTTTTTTTTTTTGAGACGGAGTTTCGCTCTTGTTGCCCAGGCTGCAGTGCAATGGCGCAATCTCGGCTCACCACACCCTCAGCCACCCAGGTTCAAGTGATTCTCCTGCCTCAGCCTCCCGACTAGCTGGGATTACAGGCGCCCGCCACCACGCCTGGCTAATTTTGTACTTTTAGTAGAGATGGGGTCTCTCCGTGTTAGTCAGGCTGTCCTTGAACTCCCGACCTCAGATGATACACCCGCCTTGGCCTCCCGAAGTGCTGGGATTACAAGCATAAGCCACCGCGCCCTGCCGAGAATTCACTTTTTCTGAGAAAGTAATGAAGGTCCCACGGCCATTTTAGGAGCAACATTTGTTTGGGTGGAGTGGAGATCAGTAGTACAAAATCGACCCTCCTAGATTACCCGAGAAAAATAAGCCCAAATCTGAACTTCCGAAGACACAACTTGAATTCATCTTCTTTTTTTTTTAATCTTTATCCTTTTTTGATTTGTTTTTTTGAAAAGGAGTCTAGCTCTGTTGCCCAGGGTGGCGTGCAGTGGCGCCATCTCAGCTCACTGCAAGCTCCGCCTCATTTGGTTCAGGTACAAAATGGGTCACTGGGTTTCATGGCAAGAGTTCCTAATAAGAAATATTACTTGAGGATTTACATGGTGCCAGATGCTTTACATGTGTGGCATCATTTAATCTTCTGGATATTATAACCATTGTCGTAGAGATGAGAAAATTGAGTCCTGAAAAGCTGACTAGTATGGGGCATCGCTTGTTCAAGGTCACACAGTTAGTCACTGGGGAAAGCAGAATTGAACTCCGGTGACTCCATGGCCCATATATTAACCACTCGGCCACACTCCCTCACTTAGACGCTGATGTCAATTCTCACTACCAGCAGGGTTGGTGCCTCAACAAAACCACAATCAGGAGGGGAGAAAGGCCTTAGGAATAATATTCCAGGCCTTAGACCACAAACTACAGCCTGCAGGACAATTTTTTTTCAACATTATTGAGGCTTTTTTTTTTTTTTGAAACAGAGTCTCACTCTGGCTAGAGTGCAGTGGCACGATCTCGGCTCACTGCAAGCTCCACCTCCCAGGTTCAAGCAATTCTCCTGTCTCAGACTCCCAAGTAGCTGGGACTACACACGCCCACCACCAGGCCCGACTAATTTTTTTATTTTTGGTAGAGACGGGGTTTCACTATGTTGGTCAGGCTGGTCTCGAACTCCTGACCTCGTGATCCGCCTGCCTCAGCCTCCCAAAGTGCTGGGATTACAGGCGTGAGCCACCGCGACCAGCCAAGGCATATTTTACATATATAATTCATCCCTTTCAAGTGTACAATTCAATAATTTTAGTCAATTTACCAAACTGCACAGTCATTACCTTAATACATTTTAGAACATTACCATTAAGACCATAACTTCAGGGATATCACTTCTAGAGTTTATTATACAACACCGTCAGTATCCCAAAAGGATCCCTCATGCACACTTACCTGGAGGTCAAAATAGAACCTTAGAACCTTAAGATGTTGTGTTTGGTTCACCACATTTAGAATATTGTTTTGACAGCTGGGAGGAGTGGCTCAAATTTGTAATCCCAGCACTTTGGGAGGCCGAAGCGGGTGGATCACATGAGGTTGGGAGTTCGAGACCAGCCTGACCAACATGGTGAAACCCTGTCTCTACTAAAAATACAAAAATTAGCCAGGCGTGGTGGCTCATGCCTGTAATCCCAGCTACTCTTGAGGCTGAGGCAGAAGAATCACTTGAACCCGGGAGGCTGAGGTTGCAGTGAGCCGAGATCATGCCACTGCACTCCAGCCTGGGTGACAGAGCAAGACTCTATCTCAAAATAAAATAAAATATTATTTTGAATTTTTTGCTAGCTTTTAAAAAAGGAGACAATGTCACACAGTATTCAAATTTTTAACTTCTAGGAAAAAAAATCAGAATATTGGGCAAAAGGGGACTCTTCTTCATACAAGGCAAAACCAGTAGCTGCCCCGTTTAGATAGAGCTGGTGCTCTCGTGTCCACTCCATAAAATCAGTAAGAGGGTGCAAGTGGGGTCCCCAGAACCATGGCCTTCCACCCTCCAGCCCAGACTCCTGGTTCCATGGCTCTTGGCAGATGGCAGAGCAGTCACGGCGCTTTGTTATTAGAAAAAGCAAGTGCTGCCGGGCGTGGTAGCTCACGCCTGAAATCCCAGCACTTTGGGAGGCTGAGGCAGGCAGATCACGAGACCAAGGTCAGGAGATCGAGACCATCTTGGCTAACATGGTAAAACCCTGTCTCTACTAAAAATGCAAAAAAATTATCTGGGTGAGGTGGTGGGCGCCTATAGTCCCAGCTACTCGGGAGGCTGAGGCAGGAGAATGGCATGAACCCGGGAATTGGAGCTTGCAGTGAGCCGAGATCGCTCCGCTGCACTCCAGCCTGAGTGACAGAGCTAGACTCTGTCTCAAAAAAAAAAAAAAAAAAAAAAAAAAGAAAAGAAAAAGCAAGTGATAGGCCAGGTGTGGTGGCTCATGCCTGTAATCCCAGCACTTTGGGAGGCTGAGGCACATGGATCACCTGAGGTCAGGAGTTCGAGACCAGCCTGACCAACATGGTGAAACCCTGTCTCTACTAAAAACACAAAAATTAGCCAGGCATGGTGGCGTGCACCTGTAGTCCCAGCTGCTCAGGAGGCTGAGACAGAATTGCTTGAACTCAGGTGGTGGAGGTTGCAGTGAGCTGAGATCGCACCATTGCACTCCAGCCTGAAAGACAGAGTGAGACTGTCTCAAAAAAAAAAAAAAAAAAAAGCAAGTGCTGCATCCTTCATCCTCACCAAAAAGGAGCTATTCTTTTTTTTTCTTTTTTTTTTTGAGACGGAGTCTTGCTGTGTCACCCAGGCTGGAGTGCAGTGGCCGGATCTCAGCTCACTGCAAGCTCCTCCTCTCGGGTTCACGCCATTCTCCTGCCTCAGCCTCCCGAGTAGCTGGGACTATAGGCACCCGCCACTTCGCCCGGCTAGTTTTTTGTATGTTTAGTAGAAACGGGGTTTCACCGTGTTAGCCAGGATGGTCTCGATCTCCTGACCTCATGATCCGCCCGTCTCGGCCTCCCAAAGTGCTGGGATTACAGGCTTGAGCCACCGCGCCCAGCCCTTTTTTTTTTTTTTTTTTTTTTTTTTTTGAGACGGAGTCTCTCTCTGTCGCCTAGGCTAGAGTGCAGTGGCGCGATCTCAGCTCACTGCAAGCTCCGCCTCCCGGGTTTACGCCATTCTCCTGCTTCAGCCTCCTGAGTAGCTGGGACTACAGGCACCTACCACCTCGCCCAGCTAGTTTTTTGTATTTTTTTTTTTTTAGCAGAGACGGAGTTTCACCGTGTTAGCCAGGATGGTCTCGATCTCCTGACCTTGTGATGCGCCCGTCTCGGCCTCCCAGAATGCTGGGATTACAGGCTTGAGCCACCGCGCCCGGCCTGGAGCTATTCTTTTTGCTTGGGCAACCTTCTCTGAAAGCAAAGTCACATGTCTTGTAATGAAGCTTTGCAATTAGGGTTTACACACGATGTGGCAAAGGAACACTCACAGTTTGCTGCCTCTTTGGCATCAACCTCTCCCTGCACATAAAGAGGGCATTTCTCGAGCCTGGCTTTTTGGCTTTCCTTTGCTGGGCTCCATGCAGACACACTGCTCTTTGGGGAGCGGTTGACAGGGCTGATCAGAGAATGACTGTCTTTGGTTACTATGGGAGACACTGCTGGTTGTCCACCCAGTTCCTCTTTTGTTCCTTATTATTTTGTTCACGGTGGCAATATTTTCAGGGAAGGTGAACTCAGCCCTCAGGAGTGAACTATGATTGGATAGCTCACTCTGCGAGTCCCAGGCTTCCTTGGCAGTAACTGGCTTAGGAGTAGGCATATGACCCATTCTACTCAAAGAAGTGTAAGCGGACACTGACATTCGCTGGCAGGGGATGAGGGGCTTGGAAAAGATTCTCCTCCCTTTTTGCCATCTTTGTTTCTTGCCACAATAGGATGTAACCATTGGCGCTGCAGCAGCCACCATGCGACCATGAGTGGAGAGCCAAGAGAATGGCAGAGGCTAAAACACAGCTTTCCCCTGTTTTGTTTTGTTTTGTTTTGAGACAGAGTCTCAAACTGTGAGCCCAATAAAACCTCTTTTCTTTTTTTTTTTTTTTGACATGGAGTCTCACTCTGTTGCCCAGGCTGGAGTACAATGGCATGATCTTGGCTCACTGTAAGCTCTGCCTCCTGGGTTCACACCATTCCCCTGCCTCAGCCTCCCGAGTAGCTGGGACCACGGGCGCCCACCACCACGCCCAGCTAATTTTTGTATTTTTAGTAGAGACAAGGTTTCACCGTGTTAGCCAGGATGGTCTCGATCTTCTGACCTCGTGATCCACCCACCTCGACCTCCCAAAGTGCTGGGATTACAGGCGTGAGCCACGGCGCCCGGCCAGAACCTCTTTTCTTTGTAAATTGCCTGGGTATTCCACTATAGCAGTACAAACACATTGCTCATCACTAACACAATCCTGTGCCTTTCTTTTTCCTTTTGAGACAGAGTGTCCCTCTGTCACCCAGGCTGGAGTGCAGTGGTGCAATCTCAGCTCACCGCAACTTCCACCTCCCGAGTTCAAGTAATTCTCGTGCCTCAGCCTCCTGAGTAGCTGGGACTACAGTCGTGCGCCACCACATCTGGCTAATTTTTGTATTTTTAGTAGAGACAGGGTTTCACCATGTTGCCCAGGCTGGTCTTGAACTCCTGACCTCAAGTGATCCACCTGCCTTGACCTCCCAAAGGACTGGGATTCCAAGTGTGAACCACGGCACCCAGCCAAGCCTGTGCCATTTTAAAGGTAGGGAAACCAAGGTTCAGGGTCTTAAGTGACTTGTCCAAGATCAAAAAGCTGAAAAATTCTCTGGATGCGGTAGCTCACCCCTATAATCCAGTACTTTGGGATGCTGAGGTGGGAGGATCACTTGAGATCAGGAGTTCCAGACAAGCCTGGACAACATAAGGAGACTCCATCTCCACAATTTTTTTTTTTAAAAAAGCTGAGCATGACGGCAAATCCCTGTAGTCCCAGCTACTAAGGAGGCTGAGGCAGGAGGATGGCTTGAGCCCAGCAGTTTGAGGCTGCAGTGAGCTGTGATTGCATGACTGCACTCCTGGGTGACAGAGCAAGACCCTGTTTCTAAATAGATAAATACTTAATAAATAAAATGGCCGAGTGCGGTGGCTCAATCCTGTAATCCCAGCACTTTGGGAGGCCGAGACAGGTGGATCACGAGGTCAGGAGATCGAGACCATCCTGGCTAACACGGTGAAACCCCATCTCTACTAAAAAATACAAAAAACTAGCTGGGCGAGGTGGCGGGCGCCTGTAGTCCCAGCTACTCGGGAGGCTGAGGCAGGAGAATGGCGTAAACCCGGGAGGCGGAGCTTGCAGTGAGCTGAGATCCGGCCACTGCACTCTAGCCTGGGTGACAGTGAGACTCCGTCTCAAAAAAAATAAATAAATAAAATAAAATAAATAAAATGAAACGTTTTAAAAGCTGAAAAATTAGGCTGGGCACAGTGGCTCATGCCTGTAATCCCAGCACTTTGGGAGACCAAGGCAAGTGGATCTCTTGAGGTTAGGAGTTCAAGGCCAGCCTGGCCAACATGGTAAAATCCCATCTCTACTGAAAATACAAAAATTAGCTGGGCGTGGTGGCGGGTGCCTGTAATCCCAGCTACTCGGGAGGCTGAGGCAGGAGAATAGCTTGAACCCAAGAGGCAGAGGTTGCAGTGAGCCGAGATGGCACCACTGCACTCCAGCCTGGGCGACAATGAGAGACTCCGTCTCAAAAAATAAAATAAAATAAAATAAAATAAAGTAAAATAAAATAAAATAAAATAAAATAAAGCTGAGGCCGAATGCAGTGGCTCATGCCTGTAATCCCAACACTTTGGGAGGTCGAGGCGGGTGATTACCTGAGGTCAGGAGTTTGAGACCAGCCTGGCCAACATAGCAAAACACCATCTCTACTAAAAATACAAAAAATTAGCTGGGCATGGTGGCAGATGCCTATAATCCCAGCTACTCAGGAGGCTGAGGCAGGAGAATTGAATGAACCCAGGAGGTGGAGGTTGCAGTGAGCTGAGACCGCACCATTGCACTCCAGTCTGGGTGACACAGTGAGACTCTTTCTGAAATGAAATGAAATGAAATGAAATGAAATAGCTGAAAAACTGCAGAGCTTAGTCTGTCTCCAAAGTCTACTGTTTCCTTATGTGATGCCACATCACTGCCACTCAATTCCAGGACAAGGAGACTGTTGTCAAGTTCCTGGTAGGTCCTTCAGCTGCAGCCCATGCTCTCTGGGTGACTGCATTCTAGCTGTGGGTTCTTGCCCCAGAATCTGAGCCTGAGCTGGTCTCCTGAGCCTGGTGGTGAAGTGGGACTCCCTGCTTTGGTGCACATCCAGAGATTAGCGATAGGAGCTTGCGGAGGCAAGTCTCCAGGCTCCACCTACCCCCACTTCTGTCTCTCTCTTGCCTGTTCTCCACCTGGGAGCTGAAGCCTGACTCAAGCCTCCACCCTGGAAATGGCCTGCCAGTGACGGCCTCCAGTAGCACGGCAGAACCGCAGGTAACATCCAGGATGTGTTCTTGCCAAAAATGCTTAATCAGCATCCCATTAAGCACCTTAGATCTACATTTCAGTTTGTAGGAAATATGCTGATAAAGAAACAAGTTAAATAACATGACAGGGAAATAATTAGACATATTCACAATATGGATCATTAAAACATCTCTTTCTGGCCAGGCACGGTGGCTCAAGCCTGTAATCCCAGCACTTTGGGAGGCCGAGACGGGCGGATCACAAGGTCAGGAGATCGAGACCATCCTGGCTAACACGGTGAAACCCTGTCTCTACTAAAAAATACCAAAAAAAAAAAAAAAACTAGCCGGGCGTGGTGGCAGTTGCCTGTAGTCCCAGCTACTCGGGAGGCTGAGGCAGGAGAATGGCGTAAACCCGGGAGGCGGAGCTTGCAATGAGCTGAGATCCGGCCACTGCACTCCAGTCTGGGTGACAGAGCGAGACTCCGTCTCAAAAAAAAAAAAAAAAAAAACCATCTCTTTCTTCAAAAGTCTATAGGTGAAGGGATTGTTCTAGATTAAAATAGATTTAAGAAAAATAACAATAAAATGCAACGTGTGATCCTCGATTAGGTCCTGGCTTAAGTAAACCAGCTACAAGAGATATTTGGGGGTAAATGGGGAAACTTGAATATGGCCATGTTATTCGATTGAATTAAATAATTATTTTGGGCCTGGCCATGCCTGTAATCCCAACACTTTGGGAGGCTGAGGCAGGCAGATCACTTGAGCCCAAGAGTTTGAGAAGAGCCTGGGTAACATGGCAAAACCCCATCTCTATGAAAAAAAAAAATCAAAAATTAGTGGGCTGTGGTGGCACATGCACCAGTCTGAGCAACATAGCTAGACCCTATTTCTAAACATATAAAAATTAAAATATAGGCCAGGCACAGTGGCTCGCGCCTGTAATCCCAGCACTTTGGGAGGCCAAGGCAGGTGGATCACAAGGTCAGGAGTGTGAGACCAGCCTGACCAACATGGTGAAACCCTGTCTCTGCTAAAAATACAAAAATTAGCCAGGCATGGTGGCGTGCACCTGTAGTCCCAGCTACTCAGGAGGCTGGGGCAGACGAATAGCTTGAACCCAGGAGGTGGCGGTTGCAGTGAGCTGAGATCAGGCCACTGCACTCCAGCCTGGGTGACAGAGCAAGACTCTGTCAAAAAAAAAAAAAAAAAAAAGAAGAAAGGAAGGAAGGAAGGAAGGAAGGAAGGAAGGGAGGGATTAAAATATAAAAATAAAAAAATCAACCAGATGTGGTGGCACACACCCATAGTCCTAGGTATTTGGGAGGCTGAGGCAGAAGGATCTCTTTAACATAGGGGTTCAAAGCTGCAGTGAGCTATGATCACACCACTGCACTCCATCCTGGGCAACAGAACAAGACCCTATCTCTAAAAAAATTTAAAAATAGGCCAGGCGCAGTGGCTCACACCTGTAATCCCAGCACTTTGGGAGGCCAAGGCGGGTGGATCACCTGAGGTTGGGAGTTTGAGACCAGGCTGACCAACATGGAGAAACCCCGTCTCTACTAAAAATACAAAATTAGCCAGGCGTGGTGGTGTGTGCCTGTAATCCCAGCTACTCGGGAGGCTGAGGCAAGAGAATCGCTTGAACCTGGGAGGCAGAGGCAGAGATTGCAGTGAGCCTGGGCAACAAGAGTGAAACTCCGTCTCAAAATAAATAAATAAATAAAATTTAAAAATAAATAAAAAAAAATAAAATGGCTAATATGGTCAATTTTTTTACAAAAATAAATATTTTGGCCGGGCGTAGTGGCTCACGCCTATAATACCAGCACTTTGGGAAGCCAAGGCAGGCGGATCACATGAGGTCAGGAGTTCAAGACCACCCTGGCCAACATTGGTGAAGCCCAGTCTCTATTAACAATACAAAAATTAGCCAGACATGGTGGCACGTCTCTATAGTCGTGACTACTCAGGAGGCTGAGGCAGGAGAATTGCTTGAACCCGGGAGGTGGAGGTTGCAGTGAGCCAAGTTCCCACCACTGCACTCTAGCCTGGGTGCCAGAGTGAGACTCTGTGTCAAAAAATAAAATAAAATAACAGAGAGAAATACAGAGGCCAAATAGGCAAATACAGTAAAAAGTTTATCTTTGTTGAATCTAGGTGGTCAATTATGTGCATATTCTTTCTAACTTTCTCTATGTTTGAAATTTTCCATAATCATAAGTTTGAAAACTAGATGGAGATGTAAAGACAGAGCTCTCAGCTGATGGTGTTTGCCCACTGGGTTCCCTCTCTTGGTCTTCTGCCCAGATATTGGCCCCGCTGCTATTCCAGCCTGGATCCCCTGAGGCTTGAATGAGCTTAGGGACTGGCTCGGCACCTAGAATCGCACCAGGAAACACTGGATCTGGGGCTGGACAACTAAGGCAGGATTCTTAATTGGTATATTAGAGATGAAGACAAACATCTCTCCCATAAGGGCAGCCTTTGGGAGACACAGCCCCTACACAGAAAAGCAAGAGTCCCTCCTCGGCATTTCTCCCAGTGTGAAGAGGAACACAGTAAAAGGATTAACAGCAAGGATGGACCCAGAATTTAGAGCCATTTACAAGGGTACAAAATCTTTCCTGGCTACAAAGGGTAAAAATGAGAAAAAAGGGTAAAATGAGAAAATAGCGTGGTGGCTCACGCCTGTGATCCCAGCACTTTGGGAGGCCAAGGTGGGTGGATTACTTGAGGCCAGGAGTTCAAGACCAGCCTGGCCAACATAGTGAAACCCCGTCTCTACTAAAAATACAAAAATTAGCTGGGTGTGGTGGCGCACGCCTATAATCCCAGCTACTAGGGAGGCTGAAGCAGGAGAATCGCTTGAACAAAGGAGGCAGAGGTTGTGGTGAGCCGAGATTGTACTACTGCACTCCAGCCTGCGGACAGAGTGAGACTCCATCTCAAAAAAAAAAAAAAAGAGAGAGAGAGATAAAAGAATAAAAGGTTAGCCGGGAGTGGTGGCTCACGTCTGTAATCCCAGCACTTTGGGAGGCCGACGCGGGCTGATCACCTGAGGTCCAGAGTTCCAGACCACCCTGACCAACATGGCGAAATCCTGTCTCTACTAAAAATGCAAAAATTAGCCAGGCATAGTGGTGGGCGCCTGTGATCCCAGTTACTTGGGAGGCTGAGGCAGGAGCACCACTTGAACCTGGGAGTCGGAGGTTGCAGTGAGCCAAGATCGAGACACTGCACTCCAGTCTGGGTGACAAGAGCAAAACTCCATCTCAAGAAAAAAAATCAGAAGATAAAAAGGTTACAAATGAGGCCAATGTTCTCCAAGTCAATTAATAGACTTAGCACAATTTCCATAAAACATCAATGAACAGTTTTATAGAACTTGACAATATTATTGTGTAACTCATATGGAAAAGGAAGTAGAGGCTGGGCAACATAGTGAGACCCCATCTCTACAAAAAATAAAAAATTAGCCGGGTTTGGTGACACACACCTGTTGTCTCAGTTACTTGGACTTGGGAGGCTGAAGTCAAGGGGAATCCCTTGAGGCCAGGATGTCAAGCCTGCTGTGAGCTATGATCATGCCATTGCACTCCAGCATTGGTAATGCAGTGAGACCCTGTCCCAAAAACAAAGAGAAAAAATGGCAAAAATAGACTTAAAGAATTTTTTTTTTTTTTTGAGACGGAGTCTCTCTCTGTTGCCCAGGCTGGAGTGCAGTGGTGCAATCCAGGCTCACTGTAACCTCCGCCTCCTGGGCTCAAACCATTCTCCTGCCTCATTCTCCCAAGTAGCTGGGATTATAGGTGCCCGCCACCATGCCCGGCTAAATTTTATATTTTTTAGTAGAGACAGGGTTTCACCATATTGGCCAGGCTGGTTTCGAACTCCTGACCTTGTGATCCACCCACCTCAGCCTCCCAAAGTGCTGGAATTACAGGTGTGAGCCACTGTGCCCGGCCAAGAACATTTTTTGAGGATCGTAAGCTCCTTTAGGAGGAGAGCCATGCCTGGTTTGCTATTTCCCCACCAGAACCCCCACCTCTATCACAGGGTCTTACACAAAATAGGTACTTGAAAAAAGAAAACTTAAAAAATTCATCAGTTCTTGATTCCTTCATCTAAGCTGGTGCAGGTGAAGGAGAGACAGGTGAGATCTAGGCCTTTGGACATTTGACTGCATCACAGATGCTGAGACAAAACCCACCCACCAGGAGACTGCTTGAATTTTCACTAGAACGCCAGCCCTAGCCTTGGAGTTTTGGCTTGAGGCTACGAGTTCAAGCCCCGCCTGGGCAACATAGGGAGACCCCTTCTCTAGAAAAAATAAAAATAAAAAATTAATCAGGTGTGGTGGTGCACATCTGTAGTCCCAGGCAGTCAGGAGGCTTGCCTAAGCCCAGGAGTTGAAGACTGCAATGAGCTATGATTGTGCTATTACACTCCAGCCTGGGAAAAAGAGCCAGATCCTGTCTTTAAAAAAAAAAAAAAAAAAAAAATGGTTAAAGCCAAGTCGGGTGGCTCACGCCTGTAATCCTAGCACTTTGGGAGGCTAAGGCAGGTGGATCACCTGAGGTCAGGAGTTCAAGACCAGCCTGGCCAACATGGTGCAACCCCGTCTCTACCAAAAATACAAAAATTAGCCAGGCGTGGTGGCCCAGCTACTCGGGAGGCTGAGGCAGGAGAATCGCTTGAACTCAGAAGGCGGAGATTGCAGTGAGCCGGGATCACACCACTATACTCCAGCCTGGACGACAGAGTAAGACTCTGTCTCAAAAAAAAAAAAAAGGGGCCGGGCGCGGTGGCTCACGCCTGTAATCCCAGCACTTTGGGAGGCTGAGGTGGGCAGATCACGAGGTCAGGAGATCGAGACCATCCTGGCTAACACGGTGAAACTCCGTCTCTACTAAAAATACAAAAAAAAAATTAGCTGAGCATGGTGGCGGGCGCCTGTGGTGCCAGCTACTTGGGAGGCTGAGGCAGGAGAATCGCTTGAACCCGAGAGGCGGAGCTTGCAGTGAGCCGAGATGGCGCCACTGCACTCCAGCCTGGGCGACAGAGTGAGACTCCATCTCAAAAAAAAAAGAAAAGAAAAAGAGAAGTTTAAAACAATAATAAAAATGGAGATTTTAATAACGCCTCCCTCATTAAATAATCCCATAGGATAAAGCATGTAAAACATCTGCCAAAATGCATGATACATATATAGCAGGCACTCAAGAAAGAATAGCCAGTATTATTCTTGTTATTATTGCAACTATAGTTGACAAAGCCTTTGTAAGTACAATCTACCAGAATAAATTTCTTAAGGCTAACTTTCTCAAATATAACAAATAAATTCCACTATCACCTTTGAAATCCATTTATCAGTCCACTTGGTTCATTTTCCCATGTTCTTTAGGTTGAAGGGAGAAATGGGAGATGTTTTACAGAATTTTTTTTTTTTTAATGGAGTCTCGCACTGTAGCCAGGTTGGAGTGCAGTGGCACCATTTCAGTTCACTGCAACCTCTGCCTCCTGGGTTCAAGCGATCCACCTGCCTCAGCCTCCCAAGTAGCTGGGACTACTGGCGTGCACTACCACGCCCGGCTAATTTTTGTATTTTTAGTAGAGATGGGGTTTCACCATGTTGGCGAGGATGGTCTCGATCTCTTGACCCCATGATCCACCCGCCTCGACCTCCCAAAGTGCTGGGATTATAGGTGTGAGCCACCACGCCGGCCTTGACAGAATTGTTGTCGGAGAGTTCCATTAAGTTTGGCCTCACCAATAGGTGGCTCTATTCGGATAAGGACTAAGTCATCCATTATCTCTGTATTCCTTTGGGTCCAGCAATGTCAGTCACAGAGTAAGTGCTCAAAGAAACGTTTAAATGGAATCCACCTGAAGCCCAAGAACACTTACCTTCTATAAAGCAGAGCTCAGGGAGCCTCCCTGGGAGGTACAAGGTGGAGGAACCATTAATCCCATATAAATCTGAACAGGAAATGCTCAAGAAGATGGTATGCTGGAGCCTCTGCCCTTTGCAACCCCTGACCTGCAAGAGGCAACTCCCAGAGCTTCCCTAAGATAAAAGTTTTAACTGGTGCCTCAGCCAGGGCATCTGGGTTTGGGAAAAAGACAGCAATTCAAGTTGGCTGTCTGACCAACCACCGTTAAGGGGTAGTTTTTTTTTTTTTCATACAGAGTCTCCCTCTGTTGCCCAGGCTGGAGTGTGGTGGCACGATCTCAGCTCATTGCAACCTCTGCCTCCCGGGTTCAAGCAATTCTCCTGTCTCAGCCTCCCGAGCAGCTGGGACTACAGGCACCTGCCACCATGCCCGGCTAATTTTTCTATTTTTAGTAGACACCGGGCTTCATCTTGTTGGTCAGGTTGGTCTCAAACTCCTGACCTCAGATAATCCACCCGCCTCAGCCTCCCAAAATGCTGGGATTACAGGCTACAGTGTGAGCCAACACACCCCACCTAAGGGGAGATTTTATTGGGTTACCTTGTCCCTGGAGAAGGAAATGGGCTATAGTCAATGAAATTAGCATTCTAAAAGCAAGAGAATCTGTAAAGTAGAAAAGGACCTTGAGATGCGAGCCTGCATTTTACACGGGAAGGCCCAGACTTGGTCCAGTCTGGCCCAAGACCACCTCACTTGTCAGTGGCAAAGCTGGGATGAATAAAAGCTCAGCTTCCTGACTCCCTGTCCCCAGTTCTTTCCAGCGCTCCAGTCGGCCGCTCCCAATCCCTCTGCTATGCCGACCCACCTACAGACAGTGTCACTGTCCCTCATTCCCTGAATCTCTTACTCAATCCCCCACAGCCTTTTCCATCTTTCCTGCCTTCCTAGCTATAGCGTTGGCAGGGCAGAGTGCTCAGAGACCGGCAAGCTGGGATGTGGGGTCTTCCTGAGGTGGTGCAGGATTTTTTGGCTGCTTAGAGGAGGAGCAGGGCAGGCATCTGCAAAAGGCATCTGCATTTCTTACACAGTCCCTAACTGCCAGGCCCAGTGCCAGATCGCAGACCCTTTGTCGACAGAGATGCCCTGGCTTTGTAAACCAAGAGGGAGGCAGAAAAAGTCCTCTAGCAACACAGACTGGCCTCTGGGGCAGGCGGGAGAGGGAATTGTCTGTGAAAGTTCTCATTTAAACAAACAAACAACAAGATGAAAATAATAAGCTAGACAAAGAGCCAAGGGGGAACAGCAAGCAAACTCCTGAAATGGCACTGTAATTAAAGCATAGCTGCCTTCCAGATTCTCAAGTGCTGGGATGGGCTGGGGGGAGATGGGTTTATTAACCTGGTCAAAAGACATCAGGGCAAATTAAGCTGCATCCCAGCCTTGCCTCCAAACAATTTAGCATGCAAATGAGACATGCTAAATTTGCATCTGGGGCATGAAGGGGACCTATAAGTAACCTGCACAGGTCTTGGGCGTTTGGAGAGAAGAATCCAAACTGGCCACCCCCAAGCGAGGCACTGGGGAACGCAGAGCAGGGGGTGGGGTTGCTACCCTGTTTCATCAGAGACGATTTTTTTTTTGGTTTGGTCCAGGCTGATCTTGAGGCTAGGAGCTAGCTGACTGGCCCTCCAGGACCATGCCAATTCACATATGAGAGTACACCAGACTTAGGCCCAGGAAGATTTACATGAGTTTGTGCCAGTATTAACCCCGGGAGATGCCTACCCAATCAGAGCCATTGCGCCAAGGCAAGGAGGGCATTGCCAGGGCGTTTGCATGATAGAAACTAGCATATGGGCTCAAGAGAAACCTTTCCGGGTGGGGGAGGGAGGGCCATACCCACATGAATGACTCTCTGGTGGTTTTGCTTTGGTTTCAGAACCTGTGGCTAAGGCAGAAGGACCAGGAGGGCCCCTGGCCGCGTTGCTTTTTCTCCTCCCAGCTGCTTCGGTCTCTCTCTCAGGCTCCTGGAAACAAAACAGCTGAGCAGATAAACAAGTCACCACCTGCTCCCTCCTCCCCCGTGACACCGCCCCTGTCCCCAAGTCCCACCCCTTCTTCTTGCACTCTCTCCCTCCATTCCTCCCTGAAGCCAAACTTCCGGCAGCAGCTGCAGCTGCTCTCCCCCTCCCGTGCCTGCCTCCCCAGCACAGCCCAGCACTGTCCCCTGCAGCAGCCCCTGCCCCACCAATGGCAAATGAGGAACTTGTGTACAGAGCCCTGGGCTCTCCCTCCTCCTGAGGCCATCGCCAACAAAACACTTGTGCTTTCTGAAAGTAAGATGTGGCGCTCTGGAGTCCCCAAGGAAAACGGGTTTATGGCATCCGCCAGCCCTGGAGCCAGTGAGTGTCTGGCCCCTTGGCCCAGAGCCCCACTGCCAGGCACAGGCAAACTGGGAGGAAGGGGTTAATCTGAGCAGAGGAGGCCAGGGGGGTGCCCAGTTCCATTCCCGACTGCAGGGGACGGTCATCCCCGGGATGGAGGTCAGCAGGAAGCAGCTCAGAGAGGCCAGGAGGCCAAGGCCCAGTTTAAACCCTGAATGAAGGCCACCTTTTCAGTAGCATGCACATGTGTGCGTGCACACACAGATACACACTCGTACACACATGTTACCATGCACATGGTATCCTCTTATTAACAACGCTAAGGTTGCCACAACAGACTCTGGGTTTGGTGTCAGAAGCCCTGCATGAGCGCTGTTTAATAAGTCCCCAGTGTCCATGGTAGGCACCATGGAGGCCCAAACTGTTGGGGAGGGGAACCCCAGAGTGCCTCCTCCCAGGGAGGGGTGTGTGTGCCAGGAGGTGGGTGGGGGAGCTCCCCCAGAGGTTTTCTTGGCAGTTTAGAGTTTAGCTCTGAGTTAGTAGGGCTCACCTTAGTTCTGAGGCATGTAAGTAAAGACACTGCAGTTAGGAAGGGGGTGGGGCAGGAGACCAGCCTGTCTTCACCCCCAAGCTTCCATATGTCTTTCTTACTTTTTTTTTTTTTTTGAGATGGAGTCTAGCTCTGTCACCCAGGCTGGAGCGCAGTGTTACGATCTCAGCTCACTGCAGCCTTCGCCTCCCGGTTCAAGTGATTCTCCTGCCTCAGCTTCCCAAGTAGCTGGGATTACAGGTGCCCACCACCACGCACAGCTAATTTTTGAATTTTTAGTAGAGACGGGGTTTCACCATGTTGGCCAGTCTGATCTTGAACTCCTGACCTCAAGTGATCCGCCTGCCTCGGCCTCCCAAAGTGCTGGGATTACAGGCGTGAGCCACCGCGCATGCCTGGCCCTTTCCTTTCCTTTCCTTTCCTTTCCTTTCCTTTCCTTTCCCTTCCTTTTCCCTTCCCTTTCCTTTCCTTTTCTGAAACAGAGTCGGCCAGGCACAGTGGCTCACACCTATAATCCCAGTACTCTGGGAGACCGAGGTGGGTGGATCACGAGGTCAGGAGTTCAAGACCAGCCTGGCCAACATGGTGAAATCCTGTCTCTACTAAAATACAAAAAATTAGCCAGGCATGGTGGTGTGCACCTGTAGTCCCAGCTACTTGGGAGACTGAGGCAGGGGAATCACTTGAACCTAGGAGGTGGAGGTTGCAGTGAGCCAAGATCATGCCACTGCACTCCAGCCTGGTGACAGAGTGAGATTCCATCTTAAAAATAAAATAAAAATAAAATAAAAAACGAAACAGAGTCTTGGCCAAGCACGATGACTCACGCTTGTAATCCCAGCACTTTGGGAGGCGGAGCAGGAGGATCACTTGAACCCAGGAGGTAGAGGCTGCAGTGAGCCAAGATCACACCACTGCACTCCAGCCTGGGCGACAGACAGAGTGGGACTCCATTTCAAACACACACACACACACACACACACAAAAGAAAGAAAGAAAGAAAGAAAGAAAGAAAGAAAGAAAGAAAGAAAGAAAGAAAGAAAGAAAGAAAGAAAAAGAAACAGTCTTGCTCTGTCTCCCAGGCTGGAGTGCAGTTGTGTGACCTTGCCTCACTGCAGCCTTGAACTCCTGGGCTCAAGGAATCCTCCCGCTTCAGCCTCCTGAGTCTATAGGTGCACACCACCACACCCAGCTAATTTTTTTTTTTTTTTTTTTCACCCAGCTAATTTTTAAGTGTTTTGTAGAGACGGGGGTCTCCCTATGTTGCCCAAGCTGGTCTCAAACTCCTGGCCTCAAGTGATCCTCCTGCCTTGGCCTCCCAAAGTGCTGAGATTACAGTTGTGAGCCACCACGCCCAGACCACATTTCCCCAGAACTCTATCTTTCCTGCTTGTGAACAAGGCAGAAGATGGATTCAGTGTCTGAGAAAGACAAACACACCTTTAATTTGCTGACTGTCTCATACCTGTCTGCACAGCCCGCCGCTGTTTTGTGTGGAAAGTAGCGGGAGCACTGGCCTGGATAGCTCACAGCTGGGCTTGAAACAGTTAATGGCTGAGTGACCTTGAACAAGTTACTTGACTTCCCAGGACCGGTCTTCTCATTGGCAAAATGTTAACAGTGTTAACAAACTACTCTTTTGTTTTTCAGGTGAAATTAAGTGACAAGGCAAAGCGAATGTAAGATACATAAAACACCGAAAACGCCGAGCATTCTGCCGGGAACCCATTTGGTGCTCCATAAAATCATTGCCCTTGTTTTGGTATTTTGTTGGAGACGAAATGGAAACACCAAATGTCTGGTGGAAGTGGCAGGAGAAAACGAGACCAAAAACCCAATGGCTCTGAAGAGGCACCTGCAGACCCACTGGGCAGGCTAGAGAGGAGCCCAGTGGGAACTTTTCTGCCAGGAGGAAACGGTGGGCAGAGCTCTTCTTCCCACTTGTCCAGCAGGGTTTCTCATCCTCGGCACGCTGACATTTGCGCCAGATATTTCTCTGATTTGGAGGCTGTCCTGTACACTGTAAGATGTATAGCAGAATCCCCAGTCTCCACTCTCCAGGTGAAGTAGCAAGTTGTCTGCCTCCCCCAGTTATGACAATCAGAATGTCCCGATGGAGGGGTGCAGAATCACCCTGTGAGCTCCCGCTATAGAGCTAGGAGCCCCACCTCCTTTAGGAGTCTGAGCCAACGCTGTGTCCACAGCAGGGAGACATTGAAGATTGGAGGACTGATATTCACCGATACGTTTCTTACAAACAAGAGATGCCTGAGAAGGAAGACCTGGTCACGCAGGAGGTGATGAGTGGCTACGGGAAGAAATACGGTGGCTGGGGGAGGGGCGAGGGAGAAGCACCAGCAGTAGAGCAGGCTGGCTGGAGAGCAAGGCCACTGCCCACTAGTGACTCCCCCGAGGGTGCTGCCTTGGTGGGCTTCCCCACTCTGGCCTTTTGTCACCTTGTTTGCTGAATCCAGGTAAATTTTTTCATCAAATTGGAAAGCAATTCCGGGTAGTGGGAGTCACATGCGTCCCTGCCCTTGCTGTTGCTAATGAGCTGTATGACCTTAGCTGAGCCATTTGATCTCTCCGAAACCGTTCCTCGGGCTGTGAAACGTGAGGGTTGGAGTCTCTGAGTTCTAAGGTCCTTTTCGGCTGTAAGTTCTAAGGCCTGTGAATACCACAGTGTGATTAAGCCAGCTGGGTGGTGGTGAGGGCCTTGTAAGTTTCGGTCTCACTGCACTGCAAGCCAGTGGTAGAATTCTCCACATGACTTTGTTAAGAACTCTTGGGGCCGGGCGCGGTGGCTCAAGCCTGGAATCCCAGGATTTTGGGAGGCCGAGACAGGCAGATCACGAGGTCAGGAGATCGAGACCATCCTGGCTAAAACGGTGAAACCCCGTCTCTACTAAAAAAAAAAAAATACAAAAACTAGCCAGGCGTGGTGGCGGCGCCTGTAGTCCCAGCTACTTGGGAGGCTGAGGCAGGAGAATGGCGTAAACCCGGGAGGCGGAGCTTGCAGTGAGCTGAGATCCGGCCACTGCACTCCAGCCTGGGTGACAGAGTGAGACTCCGTCTCAAAAAAAAAAAAAAAAAAACAAACTCTTGACCGGGAGCAGTGGTTCACGCCTGTCATCCCAGCATTTTGGGAGGCCGAGGCGGGTGGATCACCTGAGGTCAGGAGTTTGAGACCAGACTGGGCAACATGGTGAAACCCCGTCTCTACTAAAAATACCCAAATTAACTGGGCATGGTGGTGCATGCCTGTAATCCCAGCTACTCAGGAGGCTGAGGCAGGAGAATCGCCTGAACCCAGGAGACGGAGGTTGCAGTGAGCCAAAATCGCACCACTACACTCTAACCTAGGCGACAAGAGCAAGACTTCATCAAAAAATAAAAGAACTCTTCAAGGCACGGTGGCTCACACCTGTAATCCCAGCACTTTGAGAGGCTGAGGAGGGCAGATCACGAGGTCAGGAGATCGAGACCATCCTGGCTAACACGGTGAAACCCCGTCTCTACTAAAAAATACAAAAAACTAGCCGGGCGAGGTGGCGGGCGCTTGCAGTCCCCGCTGCTCGGGAGGCTGAGGCAGGAGAATGGCGTGAACCCGGGAGGCGGAGCTTGCAGTGAGCTGAGATCCGGCCACTGCACTCCAGCCTGGGCGACAGAGCGAGACTCCGTCTCAAAAAAACAAAAAAAAAAAACAAAAAAAAAACGAACACATCAGGACGGAGCCCCGGAACCACTGGCTGGCTGTACTCCACATTCAGGTTCTTGATTGGACTTCTTCGTGTATCATTCACTAATCCTTGTGGCTGAAAGTCTTGTTGCTCCAGCGGGATAGCAAAGGACGACACTTTGTCATACATGCCTGTGTTCGAGCTGCACCAGCACAGAGCTGGTCACAAAGTGGCCTCCCCAAATTTCTATGGCTTTAGCCTAACAATTCCTTATAGCTGCAATTCCTTATAGCTGAACAAAGACGAACGACCCTAACCCATTCAAATCAGGCTGGACTACCTTCCACTCTGATCATGCATTTGGTTTTACTTTTTATTTATTTATTTATTTATATTTTTATTTTTTTTGAGACGGAGTCTTGCTCTGTCACCCAGGCTGGAGAGCAGTGATGCGATCTCGGCTCACTGCAAGCTCCGCCTCCCGGGTTCACGCCATTCTCCTGCCTCAGCCTCCCGAGTAGCTGGGACTACAGGCGCCCGCCACCTCGCCCAGCTAGTTTTTTGTATTTTTAGTAGAGACAGGGTTTCACCGTGTTAGCCAGGATGGTCTCAATCTCCTGACCTCATGATCCACCCACCTCGGCCTCCCAAAGTGCTGGGATTACAGGCGTGAGCCACCGTGCCCGGCCATGCATTTGGTTTTATAGAGCGCTGAGAGAGAGGAAGAAAGAACAGCCTCTTACTGGCCGGAGTTGAGCACATTTTTCTCAACAGCATAATCTGGCTCCCTGACACAAGAGGCAGGGGAGAGAGGGACAGCAGCTCCTAATGAACAGAGATGGATGGTGGCCCGGCCTCCACGACCACTGCTGTGTCCACTGGGCAGACCAGCCATGTCTCCTGGCTCCTACCAAGAGTCAGCTCAGGCCAAAGACTAGGGGAGATGACACATGGGGTACTTACAGGAGAGCTGTGCTCAGGACTTCCTGCTGGCCCCAGAACCTTCCAGAATGGCCTCTCATACACTACCCTCCCTCCCTCCTTCTCTCTGTCTCTCTCTCTCTCTCTCAGTGAAAGGACTGCCTTGGCAAGAGTATCAGGTTTCAGTTGTCTGTGTCCTGGGAAATTACAAGATCTTTCCCCTTTCTCTTTTTAGCTGGGATTACACATGCAGAGCCATTTGGCTCCCCTGGCCTGCCCAGCTGCTGCCGGCTGGGGCCGGGGGATCGTGCCAGGCGGCCCAGCCAGAGGTGGGCAGGGTCACAGGGGTGAGCTGCCAGGCCTGCTCACCCCTCTTCTTAGTGTGATCCCCTCAAATCCAATCCCCAGGGACCTTCCCCAGGCATGCGGAGAGCACCAGCTGTCCCGGCCACGTCAGGCATCTGGCCACCAGGTCTCCTTCCACTCCAGGGGCAACCACCGCCAGAGGGAAAAACGGAAACACCAGGTTATTTGTGATCTGACTACTCACTCTTCGTTGAGAGAGAGAGAAGCAGGAGGCCAGGGGAATAGACGGGACTGTGGGAACAGCACAGGGCAGAGGGTGAAGGGTGGCGATCAGAAAGAAAGACAGAATCCCCACATTCCCTGCCCCTCTGGGCTCCGGCCATGGAGGAAGCGGGGCTCAGAGGACATTGCACCAGACAGGTCTTGTTTAGAAAATTGGAAAAGAACAAATATTGATTGCAGGGGTGCAGGAGAACGAGCCCTTCCATCATCAAAAATATGTATTCAGCCAGGCGAAGTGGCTCACGCTTGTAATCCCAGCACTCTGGGAAGCTGAGGTAGGAGGATCACTTGGGCCCGGGAGTTTGAGAGCAGCTGTGGTCCCAGTCACTCGGGAGGCTGAGGTGGGAGGATTGCTTGGCCGGGGAGGTCGAACCGTGTTCACACCACAGCATTCCAGCCTGGATGACAGAATGAGGCCCTGTTTCTAATAATAAGAGTAATAATAATAATAAAATACATACTCACAAGCTACGATTCTGCTTTACGGGATAACCGGGGCAAAAATGTTCCCGGGTGAAACTGGCTAACCTAATTTGAAAGGTCTGGGAAACATGGCCCAATTTCAGCCTTGCTTGCCACTCACAGGCCACGCGGAGGTTGCGCTTCACAACATACTGGACACTAGACATCACCAACGCCTTCGCTCTACAAATGGGAAAACCACGGCTGAGAGGTCACCTGGTCTCCCCAGTTCACCCAGAGACTTGGGGATGGGCCGAGCTCCAGAGCCCAGACCTTGCCCTGCTCCACCCCATACAGCACGAAGTTCCCTGGCCAACTGAGGAAAGAGTGCAAGGTGACCGAAGAAAACAAAGCAAACAAAACTGACGCAAAAAACAAACAAACAAAACTGAGTGCAAAAGAAGGAGAATTTGGGGGCCGAGGCTTTGGCTGCAGAGTGGGAGTGGCGATAATCAACGCTGGGCTCCTGAGTGTCTCCGGAAGGGCGGGCCCTGGTGTCCCGAGCACCTGGTGCCCACCTTCCCCTTTCCCCCAGGGCCCCAGTCTGAGAGCTCTTCTACCCACTCCTGGCTGCTGGGGCGCCTGATATTTTCCAAAACACAATTTTCACACCCTTAAAAGTGGGCCGGGGAGGAGTCAGGATCAGAGCCGCTAGCTCAGATTTCCTTCCCTGAGAGGATACGGTCTTAGAAACTGCATGCTGTGCCGAGTTCCGTCATTCAGAAGAAACAGAAAACCCAAGCCCTGGGGAGTCACGTGGCCACCACGGACGCCCCGGCCTCAGTCTAAGCTAAGGGCATTAGCCCGGGTGGCCTGTAGCTGCTCTGCAGCTCTGATCAGTCCTAGAGACGCACGGCACCCCCGACCTGTCACCTTTAGGACCTTCCAGTCAGGTCCCCTTGAGACGCAATGTTCCCTGTGCTCACCTTTGGGGCTTACTCTCGTGCTAAGGAAACAGCATGCAACTTCCCAGGGTTATGAGAAATAACTTTCCTAGGAATGTCACCAGCTGCAGACGCCCCTGTCATAAACTGTCCCAGCTCTAAGCCGCCTAGGGCTTTTATCCCCTCCTCTTAGCTACTCATTACCCAGCTTAATTAGGCCAGGAAATGCTGGCGCTGAGGACACTCTCGGCAGGAGGCAGGGCTGGAGGAGAGATTCTCAGCAGCGCCACTTCCTGAGGCTTGATCTGGGGGCTGGGGAAGGCCGTGGAGGAGGACGGCTGGGGATGGCAGGCTGTGTCCTCCAGTGAACAGCTGCTGGGAACGAAGCAGGGATGCACGCATTTGCTCCCCAGGCCCTCCAGGGAGCTGAGGGTTGCACTTGTTTACGGTAACAGCACCGGATCTGAAGGCCTGGAAGGCTCTGCCTGCCCCCACCCCAACCCTCCCATCTCAATTAACCAGTTTCACCACCCCGCCCCCACTCTTTCCTCGGGAAGAGGTTGCAACCTCAGTTACCACTCACAATATTTCAACCCCGACCCTGACATAATCACAGTCAAAGACCCAGCCTGAGATGCCTTCCATTTTCAGCCAGCCCCTGACCTTCACCCCGAACCACCTTGGCCATGCACAACCTCCTGGTCCTTCACTAGGTGGAACACAGGAAGGGGGTTGCCTGCTGTAGAGGTGTATGCGCTTCACCCAGTTTTGGAGCTTTCTGCTACGGTGGTGTTGGAGCGGGAGTAGCAATGTTGGAGGGTTTATAGAATGGGGTTTATATCAGACAGATGGGAGCCTAGACTCTAGCTCTGCCCCAGGTCATTCTGTGACCTTGAATATGCTATTTCATTTTTCTGCACCTCAGTTTCTTTAGCTGCAAAAATGAGGGGGCGGCAATATCGGCTTTTTGGGAGGTTGAGATTATCTTATATCCTTATAGTAGACACAGGCAAACGTTCAGAAAGAAGTGGCCGGTATCTCCAATGTGGGGCCCTAGTTCAGAGGCCTGCAGTTATCAACCTTTCTTTGCTGGGAGGTATAGAAAGGGGAAACTGGTATTAATGAGATCCCGCTGTCTGTTGAAGGTATTCATACTTACATGATTTTCCTTTCATTTCCCAATTATCTGTGGAGGCTTTGAGATTTAAATGAGTAAACTGAGGCTCAGAGAGGGTAGGAAGGTGGGTCATGCCTCGTGAGTGGCAGAGCAGATCATACAACAGGGCTATGGCAGATGCCCAGGGCTGCGGAGTCCGGGACTGCTTCATGGCCTGGAAATGTCAGAATGACACCAGTCTAGGCCAGGCGCAGTGGCTCACACCTGTGGAGGCCGGGGCGGGCTGATCACTTGAGGTCAAGAGTTTGAAACCAGCCTGGCCAATATGGTGAAACCCCGTCTTTACTACAGATTCAAAAATTAGCCGGTTGTATTGTTGGGCGCCTATAGTCCCAGCTACTCAGGAGCCTGAGGCACAAGAATCGCTTGGACCCGGAAGGCAGAGGCTGCAGCGAGCTGAGATCAAACCATTGCACTCCAGCCTGGGCGTCAGAGCGTCAGAGCCAGACTTATCTCAAACAAACGAACGAACAAACAAACAAAAGAATCACACCAGCCTAGAGCGAGCAGGGCGACTAGAATCTCAGTAGCCACAGCGCCGGGTGGATCATCGCCCTGGAGAGGGGATTGTGAGGGCTTAGAGTCACCGTGTCATCCAAGAAGGACTGGTCAGCCCCTGCAGAGGCTCTCTCACCTGCGGAATACGTGCCCCCTGTGCTTTAAGTCCTGGAGCGATTTGGTTCAGCCTCCTCCAGTGTGTGGTTTTGTGCTGGGCTTTTCCATTGTGTCCACGTTTTCTCAGAAAATGCAAGTTTCTTGAGAAGTGACCTCATTTCCCTCACCTGCAGCAAGACAAAGGTGATTCTTGGCACTCGGATATCCGATAGGGCTGTGATTTTAAATTTTCTATGTAACTTTGAAAAGCGCCCTCCCATTCCACCAAACAAACAAACAAAAAAACCCCAGGGCAGGGGTGGAAGGATTGGGGCGTAAGGGGAACCTCCAATTCCATCCAGAAGAGGGCACTAGTCCGTCTACTCAGGCCCTCCCCACATCGAGGTGCTCCCAGGTCCACAAGAAAATCTCTTGATCCACCCAAAGAATCCCAAACTACTGACCATTGGTTTCCAAGGTCCATGAGTCGCGACACTCTTAGACTTACTTAGCCAGTAAGATGCTTCTCATTTGAAAAACATAAAATCAAGAAAGCGCCTGGCTGAGCAGGCGGAGGCATAAGAAACCTTCGAATCCTAAACCATCGGGGTCTCTGGCTTTGTCAGTCTCTGCTTGGGATCCGAGATAAGTGAAGTCAGGGGTAAAGAAAATAAATCAGCAGCTTCCCAGGGTGCTGGAAAGGCTGTCAGGCAGAACTTCCTTCCGTGTGGCTCCAGGGAGCAGAACTTGGGTAAAGCTTCAGAAAGGCCGCCGTGGGCTTCACAGGCAGCTCTTCCTGAGCCCTGGGGCTGTCAGAACTCTGTCTTGCTAAGGAAGGAAGGCCAGGCAGTGCAGGTGCAGGTGGGGGTTCTGGGGAGGTGGGTGCTGGGGGGCTGTACACCGAGGAAGATGTGGGGCCTTCAGGGTCACACCTCCCACCCCCAGAATTCTACAGACGAAGATGCTGTGATGTATAACTGGGAAGGGTGAAGGTGGGGGGACAGCCACTGAAAGGGAGCCAGGACAGTGAGCTCTAACCCGAGGGTTTTCCTCTCAACACCGTCTGGGGCTTGCTTTTAGAACATCTCCCCTCTCCATCTACTCTACACCCTCCTTTCCACCCACTGGGAGGCTTCATCTTCCTCAGTCGACTCCCACACAGAGGCAGAAGAGGGAGAAGCCGCCTCCACCCCGAGGAGCTTGGGGGCAAACATCTGCTCCCTGCCATTGTTTCCCCTTATTTAGTGGGTGGGAGGGATCACACACCCAGGCGACAGTTTGGTGAACCCTCCTCCAGGGTAACTGGGGAAAGCCGAAAATGCCTATTGGCCTGAGAGGGGTTTTCAGTGTGTCACTCCCATGCTGCGTGGGTGGCGCGGAGAGGTGACATTCACCCTCCTCGGCAGCACCCCTTGTGTCGCTAATGTGTTCTCTGGCTGCGGAGCCCTGCAAGGCTGTGGTGACGGATACAGTCACTTGTGCCTCTCCCTCCCCTGGGGACCCCCCCCACCCTGTGCCACTTCTACCCACCCAGTCTTGCAGGAGAGCGCCTGGAGTCTTGGGTGTGGGCAGGTGTTTATCTCATCAGACAACTAAAGTTGTGCCGGGGCTGGGCTGCGGGTTCACGCATTCACCTGCTGATCTGCTTAGGAAACACAGGGCAGGGTTTTGTTCCAGTGCCTTCCTGGCAGCTGCACCCACTTAACACCAAGTTCCAAATGCCAGGTCTGAGACAGAGGGGATCGCCGTGGAGACCGCACTCGCTTCAGCAGTTACCAGCTCTGGTCATATCTGTTGAGCAACCGCTCCGTGGCGGGGCTGGGGATGCCACCCGTGAACAAACTGGCCGGTGCAGGTCACTGCTCGGACCTGGGGTGCTTGCAGTCACAGTCTGGGGAGAGGCCGCAAACCCACACAGACAGCAGGACAGACGGTGCACCAGGAGGAGACGGTCCGGCTTCCACGAGCATGCGCCACAGCGGGAGCAAAGTAAATGAGATTGGAGGGGTCAGGAGGAAATGACATTGAAGTTGAGAGGAAGAGAATTTAACTAGGACTGGACTGTCTTCCGGCGGCGATCAGAGCAAAGGCGCTAAGATGACAGGACCCACTATGCTTCTGAAGAAGCCAGGCGGGTGCTGACTCACAGTTCTTATTTCTGGTCTTTCTCATGACTTACCTGTGGCCTGACCCGCAGCCCTTCATTTCTCCCTGGACGACGTGGCCATCCAGAGAAGAGGAGACTGGGCATCCACAGTGCTGCCAGCCCCTGCATTGTTGTTACCAATTACAACGTGTTATTTTCAGCTTCTACCCTCTCCACGAAAAAAAGAGCCTTCTGGGACAGGACACCTTCCCAGACATAGCCCGGACTCTGCAGGGGTTCCCACAAGCACATCCAGGCTCTGTCATTCCCTCCTTGTAGATGATCTGGCAAATTTGGAGTTTGACTCCTAATTCTGCTGCCTCAGTCCCTGCCCCTCCCCCACATTACCACAGTGGACGGTCGCATATGCGCGTCCCCTGCTGAACTCAGACACGCGTGCATGTCAAGGGGAATCATACATTTCTTCTAGAACTTCTTCTTCTTCTTCTTTTTTTTTTTTTTTAAGACAGAGTCTCTCCGCTGGGTGCGGTGGCTCAAGCCTGTAATCCCAGCACTTTGGGAGGCCGAGACAGGCGGATCACTAGGTCAGGAGATCGAGACCATCCTGGCTAACCCGGTGAAACCCCGTCTCTACTAAAAAAATACAAAAAACTAGCCGGGCGAGGTGGCGGGCGTCTGTAGTCCCAGCTACTCGGGAGGCTGAGGCAGGAGAATGGCATGAACCCGGGAGGCGGAGCTTGCAGTGAGCTGAGATCCGGCCACTGCACTCCAGCCTGGGCGACACAGCGAGACTCCGTCTCAAAAAAAAAAAAAAAAAAGCCAGAGTCTCTCTCTGTTGCCAGTGAAGTGGTGCGATCTCGGCTCATTGCAGCCTCTGCCTCCTGGGTTCAAGCAATTCTCTTCCTCAGCCTGCCGAGTAGCTGGGATTACAGGCGCCCGCCACCATGCTCAGCTAATTTTTGTATTTTTTGTAGAGACGGGATTTCACCATCTTGGCCAGGCTGGTCTTGAACTCCTGACCTCGTGATCCACTCACCTTAGCCTCCCAAAGTGCTAGGATTACAGGCATGAGCCACTGTGCACGGCCTAGAATTTCTTTTAACCGAATAATTTATCTTCCATTAGTAGATGTGCTTCTCTCTTTGTTTTTATTTTATTTTTATTATTTTTATTAATTTATTTATTTTCTTTTTTTTTTTTTTTTTTTTTTTTGAGACGGAGTCTCGCTGTATCGCCCAGGCTGGAGTGCAGTGGCCGGATCTCAGCTCACTGCAAGCTCCGCCTCCCGGGTTTTTACGCCATTCTCCTGCCTCAGCCTCCCGAGTAGCTGGGACTACAGGCGCCCGCCACCTCGCCCGGCTAGTTTTTTGTATTTTTTAGTAGAGACGGGGTTTCACCGTGTTAGCCAGGTTGGTCTCGAACTCCTGACCTCGTGATCCGCCCGTCTCGGCCTCCCAAAGTGCTGGGATTACAGGCTTGAGCCACCGCGCCCGGCAATTTATTTATTTTCGATACGGAGTTTTGCTCTTGTTGCCCAAGCTGGAGCGCCATGGCATGATCTCAGCTCACTGCAACCTCTGCCTGTCGCATTCAAGCTATTCTCCTGCCTTAGCCTCCAGAGCAGCTGGAATTACAGGCATGTGCCACCATGTCCGGCTAATTTTGTAGTTTTAGTAGAGATGGGGTTTCTCCATGTTGGTCAGGCTGGTCTCGAACTCTCAATCTCAGGTGATCCGCCTGCCTCTGCCTCCCAAAGTGCTGGGTTACGGGCGTGGACCATCGTGCCTGGCCTCTCTCTTTGTTTTTAACTGCTTCATGGTTTTACTTAGTCTGGATGTCATAATTCATTTATTTGTTTATGTTTTTAGAGTCAGGGTCTTGCTCTGTTGTCCAAGTTGGAGTGTAGTGGTGTGATCATGGCTCACTGCAGCCTTGACCTCCCAGGCTCAAGAAATCCTCCTGCCTCAGCCTCCTAAGTGGCTGAGACTACAGGCATGCACCACCGTGGTACCAAATTTTACATTTTTGGTAGAGATGGGGCCTTGTTGCTTTGCCCTGGCTGGTCTCAAACCCTCAGCCTCCAGCTATTCTCCGACCTTGACCTCCCAAAGTTGCAATTATAGTTCTTATCCACCAAGATGTGATGATTTATTTAATGAATTCCTTATTGATTTATTTATTTTTTTTTTTATTGATATTTTGGGTCCTCCTCACCTTCTTTTTTTTTTTTTTTTTGAGACGGAGTCTCACTCTGTCACCCAGGCTGGAGTGCAGTGGTCGGATCTCAGCTCACTGCAAGCTCCGCCTCCCGGGTTTATGCCATTCTCCTGCCTCAGCCTCCCAGGTAGCTGGGACTACAGGTGCCCGCCACCTTGCCCGGCTAGTTTTTTGTATTTTTTTTTTTTCTAGTAGAGACGGGGTTTCACCATGTCAGCCAGGATGGTCTCGATCTCCTGACCTCGTGATCCACCCGTCTCGGCCTCCCAAAGTGCTGGGATTACAGGCTTGAGCCACCGCGCCTGACCCCTCCTCACCTTTTATTTATTTCTCTTTGTGTGTCTGTGTGTGCTATTTTACCTTGGGTGACTTTTTAATTAGGTGAACTTAAGGTGGGCTGGATTTCAGATTTTTGTTTTTGGAAAACTTTCAACAGATAAAGATGAGGAACCCGCCACTGATAATGTTGAATTTGTTTTTGCTTTTGTTGTAATAAGTCCTATTTGGAACCTTGGCCCATTTGGCACTGGGCCAGCGCCCTCCTGCTAGGATGACCTTACCCCCCCGGGCCAGCCCTGCTTCCCCAGTCACCACCCCCTGGTGCAGTGGTGATGAGACACCTCCCTCTGCTTCCTCTGAGCCCTCCTTCGATGCTGATAGGCGGGGCTCACCCTTGCAGGGCTGGAAATCGTCAAGCTTGCCTCCCTCCCTCTGGGGATGAGCACTCTCCACCCCTCCCCCTCTTCATTTTCTCTGGAGCTCTTGGAACAAACAACTGTCTAGGATGGAGCTACCTCCTAAGGGAGGCCCCTCCGTTCTCTTCCCTGGCATCTGTGACCACCTGCGCCTGCCACAGCTTCTCTGGTCCAGCCTGACCTGATGCGTCTATTTGTACTTCCTCATTGTCTTCTTTGAACCTTGATTTTTGAGGAAGTTTCCAATCCCACCCCCAGCCAGAGTCCCTCCTGTTCTCGCTCTCTCCTGACGTTTCTCCCCAGCTCAGGGCCTTTTGTTTTCCACCCCAACCCTCCCTGCAGGTTTGTCCCCCTTTGCCAGGAGCTCTCCAGCCCAGCGGCCTCTCCTCTTACTAATCTCCTTTCCAAACGCTGTCTTCTGTAGCCAGGTCTACCCAACAGAAAATGAAGAAGGTTGGCAATTATCTAATGAGTTCACACAATGTAGACAGCCAATTAAAATATCCTTGACACAGCCAATCCCCTCCGCTTTGTTGAAAGCTGAACTCCAATGAGGCCTGTACCTGACAAAATCTGTCACACCATCTAGATGATTGGGGTGACAAGAACCGATGTTTATCTAACTAGCAAGTGAGAATTTCAGCCTTGCATAGGTCTGGCTACCATCTCTCCAAATAAAGGATAGTCAAATGTACCCACAAACAAATTAACAAAAGAGAAAACACACACCACAAAAACTACTTTCTTAGAGTTGGTGTCTAATTGTGAACTGAAATCCACCCTCAAAATAGGAATTTCTGTGGAAGGCACTGTTTTTGTGGTGACTCGAACCCCATTGTTCTATCTGTAGGTGCACCCTGGTGCAAAACACTGCACAATGGAGTGCTGTAGCTTTCGCATCTCCAGGGACCTTGACGTCCCTCCCTCTTGCCTTGTTGAAAAATTCAAACTAGAAAAATCCTATGAAATAAAATGCAATTAATAAGCACTCTTTAGGTGTTTAGGACTGGTTAAAGACAGAAGCTAGGGCTGGGCACGGTGGCTCACGCCTGTAATCCCAGCACTTTGGGGGGCCGAGGCAGGCAGATCACCTGAGGTCAGGAGTTTGAGACCAGCCTGATCAACATGGAGAAACCCTGTCTCTACTAAAAATAGAAAATTAGCTGGGTGTGGTGGTGCATGCCTGGAATCCCAGATACTCGGGAGGCTAAGGCAGGAGAATCACTTGAACCTGGGCGGCAAAGGTTGCAGTGAGCCGAGATTGCACCATTGCACTCCAGCCTGGTAAACAAGAGCAAAACTCTGTCTCAAAAAAAAAAAAAAAAAAAAAGATAGCCAGGCGTGGTGGCGGGCGCCTGTAGTCCCAGCTACTTAGGAGGCTGAGGCAGGAGAATGGCGTGAACCTGGGAGGTGGAGCTTGCAGTGAGCAGAGGTTGCGCCACTGCACTCCAGCCTGGGTGACAGTGCGAGACTCCGTCTCAAAAAAGAAAAGACAGAAGCTACTTCTCTGACCACACAGTTATTTTCTATTTGACAATTTGAGTCAGAACATTTAATATTCCACTTCAATTATTTACAAAACACTTACTTTATTTTCTTTTATTTTATTTTTGAGACAGAGTCTCGCTCTGTCACCTAGGCTGGAGTGCAGCGGCGTGATCTTGGTTCACTGCAAGCTAGCTCTGCCTTTCGGGTTCACACCAGTCTCCTGCCTCAGCCTCCCAAGTAGCTGGGACTACAGGCGCCCACCAGCAAGCCCAGCTAATTTTTTCTATTTTTTGTAGAAACGGGGTTTCACCGTGTTAGCCAGGATGGTCTTGATCTCCTGACTTCGTGATCCACCCACCTTGGCCTCCCAAAGTGCTGGGATTACAGGAATGAGCCACCGTGCCTGACCTCATTATTATTATTATTTTCTTTTTTAAATTTTTTTTTTTTTTTAATTGAGACAGAGTACTGCCCAGGCTGGAGTGCAGTGGCACAACCTCAGCTCACTGTAACCTTCATCTCCGAGGTTCAAGTGATTCTTCTGCCTCAGCCTACCAAGTAGCTGGAATTACAGGCATGTGCCACCACACCAAGCTAATTTTGTATTTTTAATAGAGATGGGGTTTCACCATGTTGGCCAGACTAGTCTTGAACTCCTGCCTCAAGTGATCCATCTGCCTTGGCCTCTCAAAGTGTTGGGATTACAGGCATGAGCCACCATGCCAGCTATTGTTTCATTTTGTTTTGTTTTGTTTTGTTTGAGACGAAGTCTAGCTCTGTCACCCAGGCTGGAGTGCAGTGGCACCATCTCGGCTCACTGCAACCTCCGCCTCCGGGCTCAAGCCATTCTCCTGCCCCAGACTCCTGAGTAGCTGCGATTACAGGCAACCACCACCATGCCCAATTAATTTTTGTATTTTTAGTAGAGAGGGGGTTTCACTATGTTGGCCAGGATGGTCTCTATTTCTTGACCTCGTGATCCACCTGCCTCAACCTCCCAAAGTGCTAGGATTACAGGCGTGAGCCACTCTGCCCGACCTTTCTTTCCTTTCTTTCTTTTCTTTCTGACGGAGTCTCACTCTGTCGCCCAGGCTGGAGTGCAATGGTGCTATCTCAGCTCACTGCAACCTCCGCCCCCGGGATTAAAGCACTTCTCCACCTCAGCCTCCCAAGTAGCTCGGATTACAGGCACCTGCCACCATGCCCAGCTAATTTTTTGGTGTGTTTATTTATGTAGCGACGGGATTTCACCATGTTGGCCAGGCTGGTCTCAAGCTCCTGACCGCAGGTGATCTGCCTGCCTCGGTCCCCCAAAGTGCTGGGACTACAGGCCTGAGCCATCGTGCCCGGGCTTATTTTGTCTTGTTTTAGAAAATAAACCAATAGGCTGGGCTCATGCCCGTAATCCCAGCACTTTGGGAGGCCGAGGCTGGTGAATCATGAGGTCAGGAGCGCGAGACCAGCCTGACCAACATGGTGAAACCCCGTATCTGCTAAAACTACAAAAATTAGCCGGGCATGGTGATGCATACCTGTAATCCCAGCTACTCAGGAGGCTGAGGAAGGAGAATTGCTTGAACCTGGGAGGCAGAGGTTGCAGTGAGCCTGGGTGACAGAGTGAGACTCCGTCTAAAAGAAAGAAAAAGAAAGAAAGAAATAGAGAGAGAGAGAAAGGAGAGAGGGAGGGAGGGAAGAAAGAGAAAGAAGATAAACCAATACAATAGCTGGGCGCAGTGGTTTAGGCCTGTAATCCCAGCACTTTGGGAGGCCAAGATGGGTGGATCACTTGAGGTCAGGAGTTCAAGACCAGCCTGGCCAAATTGGGGAAACTTGGTCTCCACTAAAAACACAAAAATGGGCTGGGCATGGTGGCACGCATATGCAGTCCTAGATACTCTGGAGGCTGAGACAGGAGAATCACCTGAACCCCGGAGGAGGAGATTGCAGTGAGCCAAGACATGCAACTGCACTCCAGCCTGGACGACAGAGTGAGACTCTGTCTCAAAAAAGAAATAAGGGGAGGGAAGGGGAGGGGAGGGAAGGGGAGGGAAGGGGAGGGGAGGAGAGGGGAGAAAAGAAGAGAAAAGAAAAGAAAAGAAACCAGCAGACTACTAGGCACAGCAGCTCATGCCTCTAACCCCAACACTTTGGGAGGCTGAGGTGGGCAGATCACTAGGTCAGGAGTTCGAGACCAGCCTGGCCAACATGATGAAACCTCATCTCTACTAAAAATACAAAAATTAGGCAGGCATGGTGGCATGCACCTGTAATCCCTGCTACTTGGGAGGCTGAGGCAGGAGAATAACTTGAACCCAGGAGGTGGAGGTTGAAGTGAGCCGAGATGGTGCCACTGCACGCCAGCCTGGGACAGAGCGAGACTCCGTCAAAAAGAAAAGAAAAGAAAAGAAAAACAAAAGAAACCAATAGTCAAAACCTTCTGACAATTTTTACAGATTTGATCATTAATTTATTTTTTTTTAATTTTTTAATTTTTATTTTTTATTTTTTTGAGACAGAGTCTCACTCTGTTGCCCAGCCTGGAGTTTAGTGCCATGATCTCAGCTCACTGCAACCTCCACCTCCCGGGTTCAAGCGATTCTCCTGCCTTAGCCTCCAGAGTAGCTGGGATTACAGGTGTGCACCATCATACTTGGCTAAGTTTTTTTTTTTTTTTTTTTGAGATGGAGTCTCGCTCTGTCACCAGGCTGGAGTGCAGTGGCGTGATCTCGGCTTACTGCAACCTCCGCTTCCCAGGTTCAAGCAATTCTCCTGCCTCAGTATCCCCAGTAGCTGGGACTACAGGCTCATGCCGCCATGCCCAGCTAATGTTTGTGTTTTTAGTAGAGACAGGGTTTTACCATGTTGGCCAGGCTTGTCTCAAACTCTTGGCCTCAGGTGATCTGCCCACTTTGGCCGCCCAAAGTGTTGGGATTACAGGCATGAGCCACTGCGCCCGCCCGCTCGGCTAATTTTTGTAGTTTTAGTAGAGACAGGGTTTCACCGTGTTGGCGGGGTTGGTCTCAAACTCCTGACCTCTGGTGATCTGCCCGCCTCAGCCTCCCAAAATGCTGGGATGACAGGCGTGAGCCACCATGCCTCGTCTTAATATTGAATTGGATTTAAAATACTTTTTGTGGCCAAGTGCGATGACTCACCCCGTCTTATATATGCTATATATGTAAGATATATACATATCCTTTTAAAAACCACAATGCACTCTTTTTTTTTGAGATGGAATCTCACTCTGTCACCCAGGCTGGAGTGTAATGGCACAATCTCAGCTCACTGCAATCTGTCCCTCCTGGGTTCAAGCGATTCTCCTGACTCAGCCTCCCAAGTCGCTGGAACTACAGGTGCCCACCACCACACCAGGCTGATTTTTTTTTTCTATTATTATTTTTAGTAGAGAGATGGTTTCACTTTGTTGGCCAGGCTGGTCTGGAACTCCTAACCTCATGATCCACCTGCTCGGAACTCCCAAAGTGCTGGGATTACAGGCATGAGCCACTGCACCCGGCCCTTTTTTGTTTTTTCTGAGACTGAGTCTTGCTCTGTTGCCCAGGCTGGAGTGCAGTGGTGTGATCTTGGCTCGCTGCAACCTCTACCTCCCTGATTCAAACAATTCTCCTGCCTCAGTTCCACCTAGTAGCCGGGATTACAGGCACCCGCCACCACATCCGGCTACTTGTTGTATTTTTAGTAGAGACGGAGTTTCACCATGTTGGCCAGGTCTCGAACCCCTGAACATAGGTGATCCACCCGCCTTGGCCTCCCAAAGTGCTGGGATTATAGGCATGAGCCATCGCTCCTAGCCTACAATGCACTCTTTTTTTTTTTTTTTTTTTTTTGAGACGGAGTCTCGCTCTGTCGCCCAGGCTGGAGTGCTGTGGCACAATCTCGGCTCACTGCAAGCTCCACCTCCCAGGTTCATGCCATTCTCCTGCCTCAGCCTCCCAAGTAGCTGGGACTGTAGGCGCCTGCCACCATGCCCGGCTAATTTTTTGTATTTTTAGTAGAGATGGGGTTTCACCGTGTTAGCCAGGATGGTCTCGATCTCCTGACCTCATGATCCGCCCACCTCGGCCTCCCAAAGTGCTGGGATTACAGGCACGAGCCACCGCACCCAGCTTTTTTTTTTTTTTTTTTTTTTTTCTTTTATGGGGAGTTTCACTTTTGTTGCCCAGGCTGGAGTGCAATGGCGCAATCTCAGCTCACTGCAACCTCTGCCTCCTGGGTTCAAGCAATTCTCCTGCCTCAGCCTCCCTAGTAGCTGGGATTACAGGCACGCGCCACCAAGCCCAGCTAATTTTTGTATTTTTAGTAGAGACAGGGTTTCACCATGTTGGCCAGGCTGGTCTCAAACTCCCGGCCTCAGGCGATCTGCTTGCCTAAGCTTCCCAAATTGCTGGGATTACAGGTGGAGCCACCGTGCCCGGCCCACAGTGCACTCTTGTTCTGAATAATTAAAACAAATAAAAATACATTTGGGATTTCTCTGAAGAGCATTCTCTAAACAGTGCCTTCTTTCTTCCCGTCCCTAATACTTTGTTGCTCCCTAAGCCCCTTTAAACCTCTCCACTGGGGCGCCTTTCTAAATGTGTACCTTGATCTCATGGATTTAGAGAGCTAAGGTTGGTCCCAGGTACCAGCTCCACCTGCTTGTTAGCTGTGTGTCTTTGGGCAAGTACCTTTCCCTACACAAGACTCAGTTTTCTCATCTACACAGTGGGGAATACAACTGCCTACCAGGGTTGTGATGATAACTAAGATTTTCCAGATGCGGTGACTCACGACAGAAATCCCAGCACTTTGGGAGGCTGAGGCAGGAGTATCACTCGAGGTCAGGAGATTGAACCTGCAGTGAGCTATGTCACGCCACCGCACTCCAGTCTAGGAGACAGAGTGAGACCCTGTCTAAAAAAAAAAAAAAAAATGCTGGGCACAGTGACTCACATCTGTAATCCCAGCACTTTGGGAGGCTGAGGTGGGTGGACCACCTGAGATCAGGAGTTCAAGACCAGCCTGGCCAACATGGTGAAACCATGTCTCTACTAAAAATACAAAAATTAGCCAGGCGTGGTGGCAGGTGCCTGTAATCCCAGTTATTTAGGAGGCTGAGGTAAGAGAATCACTTGAACCCAGGAGGCGGAGGTTGTAGTGAGCTGAGATTGCACCATTGCACTCCAGCCTGGGCAACAAGAGAGAAACCCCCTCTCAAAAAAAAAGAAAGAAAGAAAGAAAAAAATAATAATTAAGATACCATATTTGTAAAAATTGCTTTAAGATGAAAAACAACATGTCCCTGATGGTTCTATTTGTGTGCGTATGTGTGAATTTGAGACAGCATACTCATGGTTCTTTTTTTTTTTTTTTGAGATGGAGTCTTGCTCTGTCGCCCACGCTGTAGTGCAGTGGTGCAATCTCGGCTGACTATAATCTCCACCTCCCTGGTTCAAGCACTTCCCCTGCCCCAGCCTCTTGAGTAGCTGGGATTACAGGCGCATGCCACCACACCCAGCTAATTTTTTTGTATTTTCAGTAGAGATGGGGTTTTGCCATGTTGACCGGATTGATCTTGAATTCCTGACCTCAGGCAACCCACCTGCCTCAGCCTCCCAAAGTGCTGGGATTACAGGTGTGATCCACCACGACGGCCACTGATGGTTCTAATGTGAATGAAATTACAAATACACCCGATTTGTTGAATTATGCAATAAATACTCATAAACATGGCTGGGAGGTGAATTTAAGCCCACAGGGCTTATGAAACCACTTAAGAAAAATATCACAAAACATTAAATTTTCAACGTGAAAGAAAGGCTTCAGCAAACTTTCACGATGTCTTCGTATTTCTCACTCGTAGAGTCTAGGATTTCTAGGTGTCACAGGTCTTCAGATCTAGCAGAAGTTTCCTTTCCCTCATATTTCCCTCCAGGATCCTTCCTCTGGTTATCCATTCATTCTAGAGTGAGAGATCTCTAGGGGGCAGTCTCCACGGGCTGGAGGCTCGCGCGTCGTGATGGACAGAACACAGACGCTGGACTGTCAGGAGCTAGGACATCTTGGATAAGTCCCAAAGCCTTTGAGCCCCCATTTCCCGAGCCATAAAACAAGCATAATAATGCCAACATTGGTAGGAAACGTGAAGATTAAGTAAAAATGTGTAACTGAAAACAGTCTGTTAATTCTACAGTGCTTTATTAAATAAGCCATTACGCCGGGCACGGTGGCTCGTGCCTCTAATCCCAGCACTTTGGGAGGCCAAGGCGGGTGGATCACCTGAGGTCAAGAGTTTGAGAGAAGCCTGGCCAACGTGGTGAAACCTTGTCTTTACTAAAAATGCAAAAAAAAATTAGCTGGGCATGGTGACACGTGCCTGTAGTCCCAGCTACTCAGGGACGCTGAGGCAGGAGAATCGCTTGAAACCAGGAGGCAGAGGTTGCAGTGAGCCAAGATCAGGCCACTGCATTCCAGGCTGGGTGACAGAGGGAGACTCCATCTCAAAAATAAATAAATCAATAAATAAACCTAATAAATCTAAATAAATTTAATAAATTAGATTTTTTTTCTTTGAGTCTACCTCTGTCACCCAGACACTCTAGTGGAGTGGCACGATCTCAGCTCACTGCAACCTCTATCACCTGGGTTCAAACGATTCTCTTGCCTCAGTCTCCTAAGTAGCTGGGGTTATAGGCGTGTGCCACCATGGCAGGCCAATTTTTGTATTGTTTAGTAGAGACTGGGTTTTACCATCTTGGCCAGGCTGGTCTTGAACTCCTGACTCAGGTGTGGTCTGCCTGCCTCGACCTCCCAAAGTGCTGGGGACACAGGCGTGAGCCATGGCACCCAGCCACATCCGGCCTGTTTTTTAATTTTTTTGAGAGATGGGATCTTGCTATGTTGCCCAGCTGGTCTCAAATTCCTGGGCTCAAGTGATCCTCCTGCCTTAGCCTCCCAAAGTGTTGTGGCTATGGGTGTGAGCCACCCTGCAGGCAGATCCTTTTTTGATGCATTCCTGCCTTATTCTGGCTCACTCCTGCTCTGAGGCAGTCACAGAGCACTCCCTTCTTGGGGATCATTAGCGTCCGGGATTAAGAGGCCTTCTCAAAAGCCAGGGGAATCCCTATTGGAGTCCAGGCTTCTCTGGAGATTACCCTGCATTCTTTTTCTTTTTCTTTTTCTTTTTCTTTTTGAAAGGGAGTCTCACTCTGTCACCAAGGCTGGAGTGCAGTGGCACAATCTTGGCCCACTGTAGCTTCCACCTCCAATTCCCCTGCCTCATTAGGAGGCAGGAGATCCTGAGTAGCTGAGATTATAGGCATGTGCCACCGTGCCTGGCTGATTTCTGTATTTTTAGTAGAAATGGGGTTTCACCTTGTTGGCCAGGTTGTTCTCGAACCCGTGACCTCAGGTGATCTGCCTGCCTCGGCCTTCCAAAGTAGTGGGATTACAGGCTTCAGCCACCAAGCCCAGTTTTACTCTGCTTTCTTTTCTTTTTTCTTTTTTTCTTTGTTTTTGAGATAGAGTTTTGTTCTTGTTGCCCAGGCTGCTGTGCAATGGCACTATCTTGGCTCGATGCAACCTCCGCCTCCTGGGTTCAAGCAATTCTTCTGCCTCAGCCTCCCGAGTAGCTAGGATTACAGGCATGTGCCACCACGCCTGGCTAATTTTGTATTTTTAGTAGAGTCAGGGTTTCTCCATGTTGGTCAGGCTGGTCTCGATCTCACGCCCTCAGGTGATCCGCCCGCCTCGGACTCCCAAAGTGCTGGGATTATAGATGTGAGCCACTGCGTCTGGCTTACTCTGCTTTCTTTAGCTCCTTTCCCTTCCCTTGCTCTTTGCGCTGGCCCTGAGCAAATTTTCTGGAATGGAGGCTGCTTACTCTGTAGCATTTTTCCTAACTCACTTCCTTTATGGTTTCCCTAGGCTGTCCAGTTAAATCACCACTCCATCAGAAGCCAGACAGCCTTTTTTCTATTGACACGTCTCTCTGAGAACACTTCTTTTTCTCCTTTTATTTCCTTCCTGCAGCTCCAGGCCTCTCCCTTTGACTTCCCTGTCCCTTTTTCTCCCCATCATCCTCCCTGAGGACATCAGCTCTAAGAACCTTTCCACAAGCGTAGTATTTGTAGTATTCCCGTCTCTAACACTCGCTTTACATCCCATGATTCTTTTCTGAGCACGTGAAAGTAGCAATCCAAGGCAGTACAGTCTCATTCTGAGGGAAAGACGGGGATGGATTTCTCCGGCAGTGCTTGTCCTCATGGTTCCAAAGAGAATCAGCATTGTTTGAAAAAGAGCAGATTGCCAACCCCCCTCCTCCCCCTCTCACACCATCAGGCCACTTCTGGTCAGGCACGGCTACTCACGTCTGTAATCCCAGCACTTTGGGAGGCTGAAGTGGGAGGACCAATTCAGGCCAGGAGTTTGAGACCAGCCTTGGCAACATGGTGAAACCTTGTCTCTACTAAAAATACAAAAATCAGCTGGGCGTGGTGGTTTTTGTCTGTGATCCCAGCTACTAGGGAGGCTGAGGTGGGAGGATAGCTTGAGCCTGGGAAGTCGAGGCTGCAGTGAGCCATAATTGTACTCCACCCTGGGTGACAGAGTGAGACCCTGTATCAAAACAAATAAACAAGCAAAAACCTCCATTTCCTTTTTTTTTTTTTTTTGAGACAGAGTCTCGCTCTGTCTCCCAGGCTGGAGTGCAGTGGCGTGGAGAAGGACCCAGGAAACAGAAGAAAGAAAAAAAGAAAAATTTCCTTTGGACGTGGTGGCTCACGTCTGTAATCCCAGCACTTTGGGAGGCAGAGGCGGGTGGATCACCTGAGGTCAGGAGTTCGAGACCAGCCTGGCCAACACAATGAAATCCCGACTCTACTAAAAGTACAAAAAATTAGCTGGGCATACTGGTGGATGCCTGTAGTCCCAACTACTTGGGCTGAGGCAGGAGAATCACTTGAACCTGGGAGGTAGAGGTTGCAGTGAGCTGAGATCGTGCCACTGCACTCCAGCTTGGGGGACAGGAGGGAAATTCCGTTTCAAAAACAAAACAAAACCAAAAAAATCTTCAATGAATTTTTTTTTTTTTTTTTTTTTTTTAAGGAAACTTGGTTTCGGCAGAGCGCTGTGGCTCATGCCTGTAATCCCAGCACTTTGGGAGGCCGAGGTGGGCGGATCACCTGAAGTCAGGAGTTTGAGACCAGCCTGATCAACATGGGGAAACCCTGTCTCTACTAAAAAACACAAAATTAGCAGGGCGTGGTAGCGCACGCCTGTAATCCCAGCTACTCGGGAGGCTGAGGCAGGAGAATCGCTTGAACCCGGGAGGCGGAGGTTGCAGTGAGCTGAGATGGCGCCACTGCACTCCAGCCTGGGTAACAAGAGTGAAACTCCATCTCAAAAAAAAAAAAGAAACTTGGTTTCATTTTCCATTAAGGTGAAAGCTAACATCTGGGTTCAATTCAGTTCTTAGCCTACACATTCTTGCTTTCTTTCTGTTTTGTCTGCTATTTTGAGGTGTTTTAGACATTGCTAAGTTTAAGTGCAAGGTGCAATGCAGACACGTGTTGGCTAACTTTGGGTTGCTTATTACTAAAAAGATTTTCTTTTCATGTCTTCAAGTTTTGCTTCTTCTCTACCCTCACCGTTATTTTTACAGAATTTATTCAAGCTCCTAAGTGATCAAAACACGCAGTGCTTGGGAAAGGAGGGAAAGTCATGCGTGGTCTGGATCGTAACAGCAGAAGGAGAACTGGCATTTGTGCATCCTTCCCCGTGGTGCCAGTCAGAGCTGTTGGCTGAAAGCAATACCATCAACTGCGGGTAACTTGAGCAGAGAAGGAATGGACCAAAAGGTAATTTCCAGGAAGCCTGAAGAACCAGGCTTGGACAGAACCGGGCTTGGACCACAGGCCAAACACCAAGGCTGTTAGGCACACAGGACACCAGCCAGGACCAGTGTCAGGAACAGCCTGGCTGAGAAGCCCCTACGGGCACTGCCTCTAGGGACACTTGCCTGTGTTTCTGTGTGTCAGCTTTAACCATCTCTGCCTTTGTGGGCCTCCCTCCAGATTTGAAGGCTTGGGAGGAGCTTCCAGTGGGTAAACTGGGCTAATTGTCCATGCGCGTACTCCCCCGGGGGAAGAGGGAATGTTGGTTCAGTCTTTTGTGGAGGAAGACACGCCCCTTCTCAACACCTGGGTGTCCTCACTGAGGAAGACTCACAAATAGGATGAGGGGTTGGGGAGAGTGCAACCAAAGCAATGGCCCAAGTCCGCTCTAGCCCACCCTTTCATTTCCCGGTACCCATGTGCAACCCTCTTCCAGGGGGAGCTCCCAGAAGCCATGCGCCTCCCTGCCCATATTGCCTGTCAGAACTTTCGGGAATTGGGATCAGTTAATGACCCCAGCCAACGCTTCAGCTCCCCTCTTTCTGTTTGCCTGATGGAACAAGGAGACAAAATACCAGGTGTCTCTATTCACTTCCTTTTCACCATGTCTCCTTGTGCAAGCACTTCCCCCTTGGGTACTGAAATCTTGAAACCAGCCGAGAACAGATTCATGAAGACAGGAGGCAAAAAACTCGAATGGATCATTCAGTATAACTTTACCCACTTCCACCTCCTGCCTCTTAGCTCTGTGTATTCTGGCTATGGGAGAGGTCAAACCATGTGTTGGTTGCTGATTCAGAGCGTATTTTACATCCTGCCACCTAGCGCACCAATCTCTGAACGTGTTATGACTGTGTCTTTGGAAGCCCGTGCCATGTCACTGTTCTATGACTTCTGGATAATGGGGTGTGTGATGAGATGACTGAAACCCACGACAGTAAGTCCATTGCCTGCTTCTTTTTCTTTTTTTGATACAGAGTTTCAAAGGCTCTGTTGCCCAGGCTGGAGTGCAGTGGTGCGATCTCAGCTCATTGCAACCTCCAACTCCCGGGTTCACGCCATTCTCCTGCCTCAGCCTTCTGAGTAGCTGGGACTACAGGCATGCGCCACCATGCCTGGCTAATTTTTGTATTTTTAGTAGAGACAGGGTTTTGCCATCTTGGCCAGGTTGGTCTCGAACTCCTGACTTCAGGAGATCTGCCTGCCTTGGCCTCCCAAAGTGCTAGGATTACAGGCGTGAGCCACTGCTCCCGGCCATTGCCTGCTTTTTTCACTGTAAAATAATGTTTGTAAGACACACTGGTGATCTTTAAGGCACTCTTTTTTTTTTTTGATACAGGGTCTGCTCTGTCACCCAGAGTAGAGTGTGGTGGCACAATCACAGCTCAATGCGGCCTCCAACTCCTGGGCTCAAGTGATCCTCCCACCTCAGCCTTTTGAGTAGCTGGAACTACAAGCACATACCACAATGCCTGGCTAATTTTGAAATTTTTAATAAAGACAGGGTCTCACTATGTTGTCCAGGCTAGTCTTGAATTCCTGGCCTGAAGCAATCCTCCTGCCTTGGCCTCTCAAAATGGTGGGATTACAGATTCACTTTGTTTGTTTGTTTGTTTGTTTGTTTGTTTTGAGACAGAGTTTCATTCTTGTTACCCATGCTGGACTGCAGTGGCATGATCTTGACTCACTGCAACCTCAGCCTCCCAGATTCAAGCAATGCTCCTGCCTCATCCTCCTGAGTAGCTGAGATTACAGGAACCTACCACAATGCCTGGCTAATTCTTTTATTTTTAGTAGAGATGGGGTTTCACCATGTTGGCCAGACTGGTCTCAAACTCCTGACCTTAGGTGATCCACCCACCTCGACCTCTCAAAGTGTTGGGAATACGGGTGTGAGCCACCACACCCAGCACAGGTGTGGTTTTTCTTGTTGTTGTTTTGTTGTTTTTGTTTTTTGAGACAAAGTCTCACTCTGTAGCCCAGGCTGGAGTGCAGTAGCATGATTTCTGCTCACTGCAACCTCTGCCTCCTGGGTTCAAGCGATTCTTCTGTCTCAGCCTCCCGAGTAGCTGGGATTACAGGCACCCACCACCATACCTGGCTAATTTTTGTATTTTTAGGAGAGACGAGGTTTCACCATGTTGGCCAGGCTGGTCTCGAACTCCTGACCTTAGGAGATCCACCCGCCTCGGCCTCCCAAAGTGCTGGGATTACAGGCGTGAGCCACCGCACGCAGCCACAGGTGTGTTTTTAGTAGAAACGGTGTTTCGCCATGTTGGCCAGGCTGGTCTGGAACTCCTTACCTCAAGTGATCCACCTGCCTTGGTCTCCCAAAGTGCTGGGATGACAGATATAAGTCACTGCGCCCAGCCCAAGGCATTCATTACTTTCACATTTCATGTGTAGCAGAATCAAAGAAAGCAAACACAAATCCGGGTTAAGTGTCTCTTCCAATGAAAACACAGACACATCCCTTTCCTGGTGGGAGGGGTCTAATGTTTAATCTAAGGTCTAATGTAATAAACCTGCCACCAGGTAACTGGCTGGTCTTCTCAATGACTGGAACCGTAACAGAGACTGAGAGCCGGCACGCTGTGAATTAGGCTCACAACAGCGGCGGTGGTCAGGTCCACTTTGATAAGAGAAGGTTTGTGTTGTTGACAAAGCACAAGATCTCCATTCCTGCCACTATGATCTTTTGCGCAAGGCCTGGGGTGATGGAGAAGGAGGCTCCCTGACATCTGAGGAGGAGACCTTCTCACCCACTCGCCTTTTATGAAGTGGTCTTTTGATAAGAATTCATATGGGACACAAACACACCCCCCAGAAACATCTACCTCCCATGGTTATTGAGAAGAATCCCTGAGCCAGTATATTGGACATGTATGCCACACAATTTGTTTTCAATAAATAACAGTTCCTTTTTTTTTTTTTTTTTTTTTTTTGAGATGGAGTCTCGCTCTGTCGCCCAGGCTGGAGCGCAGTGGCCGGATCTCAACTCACTGCAAGCTCTGTCTCCCAGGTTTACGCCATTCTCCTGCCTCAGCCTCCCGAGTAGCTGGGACTACAGGCCACCTCGCCCGGCTAGTTTTTTGTATTTTTTAGTAGAGACGGGGTTTCACCGGGTCAGCCAGGATGGTCTCGATCTCCTGACCTTGGGATCCGCCAGTCTCGGCCTCCCAAAGTGCTGGGATTACAGGCTTGAGCCACCGTGCCCGGCCTTTTTTTTTTTTTTTTTTTTTTGAGACAGAGTCTCCATCTGTCGCCCAGGCTGGAGTGCAGTGGCGCCATCTCAGCTCGCTTCAAGCTCTGCCTTCCGGGTTCGCGCCTTTCTCCCGCCTCAGCCTCCCGAGTAGCTGGGATTACAGGAACCCGCCACCACGCCCGGATAATTTTTTGTAGTGTTAGTGGAGATGGGGTTTCACCGTGATAGCCAGGATGGTCTCCATCTCCTGACCTCATTATCCACCCACCTCGGCCTCCCAAAGTGCTGGGATTATGGGTGTGAGCTACCGCACTGGGCCAACAGTTACTATTACTAAATAACAGAATATATGCAATGTAAAAATATATCCTAAAATTACATTGAAAAAAATGCAATATAGAGAAAATATAAACTATACCATTTGTATAGTGCATAAAGCAATACCCAAAACAGGCCCTGGCACACAAATAAACCATGCCTATTTTCTAAGAAAGCCTTTATTGATTTTGGCAAATTCAACACTAGTTACTCTAACCAGAAAAAAAAAAAAAAAGATGGTATTTTTATTTAAAATCAAAGTTACAATGTCAGGTTCAGTTGCTGTGGTTGCCTAGAACTTTACAGATACATGATATTTATGGGTCTATGTACATTGGATTGAAGTGGATTCATGTGACGCAGAAAACCACAGAAAGGAAAGTATTTACAGGTTTCTTTGTGAAGGGAAGTGTTTTGTAAGTTAACGCTTTACTTTTATGTGACTTTCTCCACCTAATGATCTAAAACTGCATGGTAAGTGACTGTGGTCACCACTTCACAAAATGGGCAATAAATTTCTTTAATAATTCAATGGATATTATGCGGGTCCAGGGCAGGAAAAAAGGTTGCTCCAACTTTTGTGGAGCTACCATCCCATGTGGATGAAACACAGTGTGTTGCTGACAGCGGCACACGTACAGAGCCACAGGGTAAAACACAGAGCTCCAAGACGCCCATGGTACATGATGGGCGAGCATCTGTGGTTTCCTTCCTCTTAGTCCCTGCGGAAAAAGCCTCGATCCAGAAGGAGAGGGTGTGCTCTTGGTGCATGGTGGGTGAAGGCTGAACTCTGGGGAAGCAGCTGAGGCTTGAAGGAGAGGCTCTGTGGCCAGGGCACACGCAGGAAATGAAGGAACTCAGATAGGATGAAGGGTTTCAGGTGACTTTTCATGTTGAGCACGGACCTGGTCAAGAAAACTACAAATCAACACTCCTAGGCTCCTAACATTACTGGGAGATCCGCCTCCTTGATATCTCATGAATCGCAGAATTTCCCAGATAAATTAGCTCATTTAATTATCCTCTTTGCTACTATCACTAAACCGGTACATTTTCCCACAGTTTCCTAGTCTTATCACAGATAGTAGAGATGGAAAACCTAAATTACACTCTAATGGATAAAATGTCAGTTCGAAAATCCCAGATTTGCAGCACTTTTCTCTAGCATTACAGAACTTGCCTACAAAGCTTCACAGCCATCAGACTTTCATGCCAACTCTGGCTTGATACTTCCCTGCAATTCCCTTTCTACCATTTCATGTGTGTGTGTGTGCACGCTATTGCAAATGCCTTGGTTGTCCCAGATCTGTATGTTTCACCGCCCCCCCCACCATGTATGTTATTATGGTAGCAGTCGCATAATTGGCTCCCAGTAAACATTTACTTGCAGTTTGAGAAAAATTTATGGGTGAAGATACCCAAGTGCTATTCCTTTGTTCTCTGCTTCTGGGTGACCTGCAGCGAAATCCCTTGGTCTCAATGTTAATGTTCCCAGTACTTTCTGTTCAATGTGAAAAGGATCCATGAATTGTCTCCCACACAAACCAGTCATGCAGGGCAAGATTTATTTCTAAGTGTTTCTTGTCACCTTTGAAGTGGATTGGAGGAGCTAGGCTTTTGTCTCCCTCCACTGATGCCTAAACTTTAACCACTGGACATTCATTCACCTGTACTGAGTATGTCATTTGTCCTATGCCCTTTTTAAAATGGCCTTTCCATGAGCAGTAAAGAATCCTAAGTAAAGACCACAGATGACTATGTTGCCCAGGCTGGTCTTGAACTCCTGGTCCCAAGCAATCCTCCTGTCTCAGCCTCCTCAAATGCTGAGATTACAGGTATGAGCTACTGTGCCCAGCCTAGACTTGCTATATATATATATATATATAATTTTTTTTTTTTTTTCCTGAGACGGAGTCTGGCTCTGTCGCCCAGGCTGGAGTGCACTGGCCAGATCTCAGCTCACTGCAAGCTCTGCCTCCCGGGTTTACGCCATTCTCCTGCCTCAGCCTCCCGAGTAGCTGGGACTACAGGTGCCCACCACCTCCCCCAGCTAGTTTTTTGTAATTTTTAGTAGAGATGGGGTTTTACCATGTTAGCCAGGATGGTCTGGATCTCCTGACCTCGTGATCCGCCTGTCTCGGCCTCCCAAAGTGCTGGGATTACAGGCTTGAGCCACCGCGCCCGGCTATAATTTTTTATTTTTTTTTGAAACAGAGTCTCACTCTTGTTGCCAAGGCTGTAGTGCAATGGTGCGATCCCAGCACTGCAACCTCCACCTCCCGGGTTCCAGTGATTCTTCTGCCTCAGCCTCCCAAGTAGCTGGGATTACAGGCGCCTGCCACCACGCCCGGCTAATTTTTGTATTTTTTTTTAGTAGACACGCGGTTTCATCACGTTGGCCAGGCTGGTCTCAAACTCCTGACTTGAGGTCATCCGCCCAACTTGGCCTCTCAAAGTGCTGGGATACGGGCGTGAACCACCACGCCCGGCCTAGATTTGCATTTTTGAAAGAGCCCAGTGGTGGCTGCGTGGAAGATTCACCATCAAACCGGGGAGTGACTGTGCTGAGCCAGACCCTGTCTAAAGGTGGCTGACAGCACACTGGAAAAGTCAGAGCTGTGATTAGCGCCAGCGTGAAAGGATATAGAGCTGTGGGAAATCACACGAGGCAGAGACTTCGAGGACAGAAATGACCTGGGGAAAGGGCATGATGGATTCACGGGCTCCTTTGCTCACACCGCATCTGCTATGTGTTCTGGGTGCCTGAAGAGCAGACGGCAGGTGGTGGGTAGTGCACGCTCGTGGAAGGAGTTGTCTGGGGTTGGTAAAGACTTGGGCATACTTCACTGCCAAAAGGGGAGCACCAGTGGAGAGAGTCTGAACATGGTTTTGAATAATGCACAGGAGCCAGGGAGGCAGAGGAGAGGGAGTGATCCCAGTGAAACAAGTATTAACAAAGTCTTTGGGACTAAAACTCTTTGGAACAAATGGGTGCCTGGGTAGGGAAGTTCTGGACTCAGGCTGGCTTCATGGCACAGTCTCTGTGGAGCAGGCACTTGCAAAGTCTCGGGTATGGCTTTCTCAGCAAGTGGCAAGCTGGACACCTGGGTCCTACAAAGTCCTATCTACTTTTAGCCGCATTTTACTTTTGCATCACTAGATCCAAAAGAGGCAAGGATGCCCTGTCCCAGGCTTGGGAGACAAAGCCAGCCTCCTATGGAAGGAAAGGAGACGAGCGCTGTGGCTCTCAGTGGGAAACCTCCTTCTGGAAGAGTCCTGGTAGCTCTGACCCCCGCAGCCATTTGTTCTCACCTCTATTCTAGTGCCTGTCACACTGCAGTGTCATCCTTTATTTACTTCACAAATAATAATCTGCCTTCCTCACCAGCCCCGAGCTTCCTCAGTGCATAAGTAGAGTCAGTCATCTCAGCTCCCTCCTGGGCTACGGCCATGCTCGAGGAAGTTGACCAAGATTGGAAATGAATGAGTGCGCGCTGCTTCCCCATCTCCAGACGCCACAGTCTCCCGCCTAGATTAAGGCGCTAAGTAATAACTAGGAGCCTACCTGGACTCTTGCCTTCCTCCCTGCTGTTTGCTGTGTTGGGGAGAGACCAGAGCCACATTTCTTTTTTTCTTTTTCTTTTTTTATTTTTTTTGAGACGGAGTTTCCTTCTGTCGCCCAGGCTGGAGTGCAGTGGCGTGATCTCTACTCACTGCAAGCTCCGCCTCCTGGGTTCACACCATTTTCCTGCCTCAGCCTCCCGAGTAACTGGGACTACAGGCCCCTACCACCGTGCCCGGCTAATTTTTGTATTTTCTTGTAGAGATGGGGTTTCACTGTGTTAGCCAGGTTGGTCTGGATCACCTGACCTCGTGATCCGCCTGTCTTGGCCTCCCAAAGTGCTGAGATTACAGGCTTGAGCCACCGCGCCCGGCCAGAGCCACACTTCTAACGTGTGAATCCTTTCACGTCTCTCCCTGCCCCAAACCCTTCAAATGCTCGCCTTTGTTCTTGGAATGACTTCCAAACTCTTTATTCTTTATATTCTTTATTTTATTTTATTTTATTTATTTATTTTCCAGACGGAGTCTTGCTCTATCGCCCAGGCTGGAGTGCAGTGGCCGGATCTCAGCTCACTGCAAGCTCCGCCTCCCAGGTTCACGCCATTCTCCTGCCTCAGTCTCCCTAGTAGCTGGGACTACAGGTGCCCGCCACCTCGCCTGGCTAGTTTTATGTATCTTTAGTAGAGACGAGGTTTCACCGTGTTAGCCAGGATGGTCTCGATCTCCTGACCTCGTGATCCGCCCGTCTCGGCCTCCCAAAGTGCTGGGATTACAGGCTTGAGCCACTGCGCCCGGCCATTCTTTATTTTATTTTTTGAGACAACGTCTCACTCTGCTGCCCAGGCTAGAGTGCAGTGGTGTGATCACGGCTTACTGCAGCCTCAACCTCCCAGGCTCAAGCCTCCCAACTAGCTGGGACTGCAGGTGTGCACCACCACAAATTTTTTATTTGTTTTTATTATTTTATTTATTTATTTATCTATTTATTTTGAGACAGGGTCTTGCTCTGTCAGCCAAGCTGGAGTCCAGTGGTACTATTGCAGCTCACTGCCGCCTCAACCTCCTGGGCTCAAGCAATCCTCTTGCCTGAGCCTCCTGAATAGTGGAAACTACAGGTGTGTGCCACCACCACACCCAACTAATTTTAAAATTATTTGTAGAGAGAGGGCTTCCCTATGTTGCCCAGGCTGGTCTTGAACTCCTGGACTCAAGTGACCCTTCTGCCTTAACGTCCCAAAGTGCTGGGATAACAGGCCCCAGATGCTTTAAACTGCCAGGTAAGGTCATCTGTGGTCTGGCCAACTCATACCTGCTCCCCACCTAGAGCTCCAAACTCTAGTCCTCACAAGTGCCTTTAGTTCACCCAGTGTTTCCTCTGTCTTGATTGCCTTTGGTCCTTCACGCAATGAGACAATGTCCTTAATTTCTCTGATCCCCATTTCACCTCAGTCATTCCTTCAGGTCTCAGCTGACTGTCTTCCTCTTGCTGTCCCTAACCTCCCAAGAGAAGGCTGGATGCCCCTCTGCTGGGCTTTCCTGGAACTCTGCACTTCCCTCATGAAGCACTTGGCAACCCATCTGTATCTGCCCCGGGCCCATTAGGGCAGGGGTGCCCCTGCCTAGGTCACTGCGACGCCCTCTGAGCCCAGCACAACACAGAGCACTCGGGGCACTGGTGAACACATGGGTCTAGAAGAGATGAAAGGACCTAACGGCAGCCAGCAGAAAAGCAGAGGAAGGAGGAGAGAGAAAGCCTGAGAGTCAGAGAGGCATGAAAGGATGTGATCCTGAGTAGATGACAGGGCGCAGATGGGAGGATGCTGGGAGCTGTGTGACACGCGCTGGGTCCCTGTGGCAGATGCGAGTGATCCATCTGTAGATGACTCGTAGGAAGTGTGAAATCCGTGTCAGGAGAGAAGGGAGCTGAAGCGAGCAACTGAAGAGTCACCCCGGGAGAGGACGGAGAGAGAACATGCAGAGGAGAGGGAGCAAGCAGGAGAGGTTACAGGACCAGGACACAAGGGCAGCGGTTTTGAGGGCAAGAAGGTCTTGAGCATCCTGATAGGGCCATGGAAAAGCCATGGATAGACAGAGGGAAACATCAGGGACAGGCGGGAACTCCTGGAACAAGGCCCCAGAGGGGTGGCCCCAGAGGGGCTGGGCAACCGGCACAGGTGGCAAGATTAGCTCTGGAAAGGGGTAAGGACACCCCTTCTTCCTCTCAGACAGCAGGAAGAAAGAACAAAGACCCATATCACGGATGTCCCACGGAGGAAAGCTGAGGGAGCTGACCCCCGACAGCCTCTACTCTGCGTGAAGTTGAAGGTTAAAGATTCAGGGACACTAGTTCCAGCCCTATCAGTAACTATGTGGCCTTGGGCCATTCGTGGAGTCAGTCTCCCCAGGCCTCGGAGTGCTCTGAAAACAACCCCATCTATCCTGGTAATTCAACAACCTGGTTTATAGAAACTTCTTAGTTTCCATAAAAGCATTTATCTGACACACAACACACGTTTCAGCTAAGCTTGCTAAACCTTGAAAGGGCTGCCTTCTTGTTGAAGCGGAGGAAGTTTAGGGGACAATAAAAAAAAGGGCCACCGAAGAAAAGGGGAGGGCACAGCAGTTCGCCAGCTTCGCCATTTGTGTCCTGGCCTTGATATTTCGAGAAGGGTTTATTCCTTGCACATGCTGGGGTTACAGGTTTACTCTTCGTACGTAAACATGTGGCATGTGTGTATTGCATGCCTATGCTACATGCAGCATAAACATTGCTTTGAATAAATGTAATCATGTATTAATTTGCCCACAAAAATTTACTGAGCGCCTGCTCTGTGCAAGGCACTGACGAGTGTTTAGGGGAGCCAAAATGGATAAAAACCTGACCCGTCCTCTGAAACAACACCAGGGTATTAGAGCGCAGCTCTTTGGGAGACACGGAATGTGAACCATATAAGTAATTTTTAAAACACTAAGTTGTTTGTTAGAGACAGAGTCTCGCGCTGTCGTCCAGACTGGAGTGCAGTAGCGCGATCGTAGCTCACTGTAGCCTCAGACTCCTGGAGTCTGTGATCCTCCCCACTCAGAGTTCCTAGTAGCTGGGATGCCAGGTCTGCACCACCACACTCAGCTAATTTTAATTTTTTTTTTTTTTTTGTAGAGGCAGTCTTGCTATGTTGCCCCATCTGATCTCGAACTCCTGAGCTCAAGTGATCCTCTTGCCTCTGTCTCCAAAAGTGCTGACATTGCAGCTATGAGCCACCACACCCAGCTGATTTTTAAATATTATTAAGATATTTTATATGTGTTTATTTTTCTCCAGTAAGCCTTCAAAATCCTGTGTGCATTTTATACCTACAGCACATCTCAATTTGGACTAGCCACATTGCAAATGGCTTGTGGCTTCTGTATTTGACAACGCAATTTTAAAGTGTACCTCTAAGCTTCAAGGTTAATGTCAAAGGGACATTGGGCAACCTCCACCCCACTGGCTCCCTTGGCACCAATCAGAGGCTGGTTGAAGCAGGGCTGTGCCCAGGAGGCCAGCATTTGTTCCGAGCCTCTCACGACCCAGGAAGACTGGCCGTTCCCCCTTCCTCTGATCCTGTGCCCAGCCAGAGGCTGCTGCAACCTCTAGCCGTGCAGTCTCAACAAACGCCCAATCAAACTTCCTCCCCAGGGGAAAGAGGCAAAAAGAGCCATTGCTTTTCTTCTTGGGTCCTGCAAGGTCACCACAAAGTGGTGAGGCTGTTTGTTTCTTGCCTTGGAAGTTCAGTTACAAACGGCTTGCAGCTGTGAGTTCTTTTCAGGCTTTCTCTGGTGCCGTTGTCTCCGACACCCTCCACCCTCATTGTTGCTGTGTTTACTCACAGGAGTGGGCATCTGGGACTTTTTTTTTCTCTTGGCCCAGCGTCCTTTCTTTTGGGAAACAGCCTCATCCCATAGCCCCCATTTCATCCCATTCTGGTGGGGGTGTCAGTCTTAGGGGCCAGCCCCACTCCCACCATGAAGGTGGGCACTGACCCATCCCACGCCACTCAGAGGGGCTTTCCCTGGACTTTAAATGTGGAGCAGGAGGTCAGGCATGGTGGCTCACACCTGCAGTTCCAGCACTTCGGGAGACCAAGGCGGGAAGAATGCTTGAGCCCAGGAGTTCGAGACCAGCTCTGGGCAACAGAGCAAGACCCCGTCTCTACAAAAATACAAAAATTAGCTGGGTGTGGTGGCACTCGCCTGCAATCCCAGCTGTTTGGGAGGCTGAAGTGGGAGGACTGCCCGAGCTCAGGAGGTCAAGGCTGCAGTGAGCCAAAGTCACACCACTGTACTCCAGCCTGGGTGACAAGGGGAGACCCTGTCTCTAAAGAAAACCCTAAAAATTAAAATAAACAAATAACTAAATATTGAGCAGAAACAGAGGGGCTGAAGACAATTTGGAGCCAGAGCCCAAGATCCACCTAAGTTGAGACCTCCTGTCCTTTTAAAGCCTGGTCACTGAGCTCTGCCTCTGATTCTACGAGCCCTCCTTCCTGTGCTCCCTCCTTTGCCCTCCTCTTCCCCAATCAAATTAGCCAGAATGTATTCCTGTTGCTTATAATCAAAGAAAACTGATAACAATTTTTTTTTCTTTTTTTCAGACCGAGTTTCACTCTTGTTGCCCAGGCTGGACTACAATGGCACGATTGTGGCTCACTGCAACCTCCACCTCCCAGGTTCAAGTGATTCTCCTGCCTCAGCCTCCCCAGTAGCTGGGATTACAGGTGTGCACCACCATGCCCAGCTACTTTTTGTATTTTTAGTAGAAATGGGGTTTCACCATGTTGGCCAGGTTGGTCTCGAACTCCTGGTCTCAGGTGATCTGCCCGCCTTGGCGTCTCAAAGTGCTGGGATTATAGGTGAGAGCTACCATACCCGGACCTGATAACAAAATTGTAATCTTAGTTTTGCCTGAGAAAAAAGATACAGAAGTTAAATATATATATGAATACGGATATTACATATATAATTTCTCTCTTTTTTTACATTTCTCTTTTTAAAACTATGCTAAATATAAGTTTTTCTAAGGGTAGGCATATAGGTTTGTTCAGTTTTTGTTTTTTTTTTTTCTAAAGACGGAATTTGGCTCTTGTTGCCCAGGCTGGACTGCAATGGCACAATCTTGGCTCACTGCAACCTCCGCCTCCCAGGTTCAGACGATTCTCCTGCCTCAGCCTCCCGAGTAGCTGGGATTACAGGCATGTGCCACCACACCTGGCTAATTTTGTATTTTTAGTAGAGATGGGGTTTCGCCATGTTGGTCAGGCTGGTCTTAAGCTCCTGATCTCACGTGATCCGCCTGCCTCAGCCTCCCAAAGTGCTGGGACTACAGGTATGAGCCACCGCACCCGCCCTAGTGTTTTTTTTTTTTTTTTTTTTTTTTGTATAAGCAAGGAGCATTAGAAGTTTCCTATGCCTCACCATACTCCAAAGTCAGTATGTGTTCGGGTAAGATCACATCACCTGCCACCTTTGGCTCAGCAGCCAAGTGGCCAGCAGGATCCAGGAAAGAAGCAGGCAACCTTTTCTCTTGGCTGCTGAAGGAGAGGCTGCCCCTCAGGTAACTTCTTATGAGGCCAGCAATGAGTTGCCCTTTTCCTCCTATTGAGGGACTGGATTTTGAATACTTCAGTGCGGTGGCTCATGCTTGTAATCCCAGCACTTTGGGAGGCCAAGGCAGGTGGATCACTTGAACCCAGAAATGGGAGGCCAGCCTGGGCAATGTGGCAAAACATCGCCTCTACAATGGGCATGGTGGCCCACACACCAGTAGTCCCACCTACCTGGGTGGCTGAGACTGGAGGATGGCTTGAGCCAGCGGGGTTGAGGCTGCCATGAGCCTTGATCCCACCACTGCACTCCAGCCTGGGCGAGGTAGAGCGAGATCCCGTCTCAAAAAAAAAAAAAAAAAAAAATTGGTCTGTGATATTTTGATCAACTATGTAAAAAACAAAAAATAAGAGAATATTCTTCTGAAGTATGATAATACATGACATCACAGCAGCTAACAACATAGGGGACAAGATCACTTGGCTTACAATGATTTTCACACAGAAAACCAGAAAGTAGTTTGAATCTTTTTTTTTTTTTTTTTTTTTTTTTGAGACGGAGTCTCGCTCTGTCACCCAGGCCGGAGTGCAGTGGCCGGATCTCAGTTCACGGCAAGCTCCGCCTCCTGGGTTTACGCCATTCTCCTGCCTCAGCCTCCTGAGTAGCTGGGACTACAGGTGCCCGCCACCTCGCCCCGCTAGTTTTTTGTATTTTTTAGTAGAGACGGGGTTTCACCGTGTTAGCCAGGATGGTCTCGATCTCCTGACCTCATGATCCGCCCGTCTCGGCCTCCCAAAGTGCTGGGATTACAGGCTTAAGCCACTGTGCCCGGCTAGTAGTTTGAATCTTAAGGAAGAGAGCTGCGTTTTAAACTTTAACAGCAAGTCGGGGGTCAGGAGATCTGACTTTTTCCCCAGTTCGTGTGCTGCCACTTTACCAGTGGCAAGTCCTTGGGGATGCTGCTAAAACTTTTTTTTTTTTTAATTATACTTTAAGTTCTAGGGTACATGTGCACAACGTGCAGGTTTGTTACATATGTATACATGTGCCACGTTGGTGTGCTACACCCATTAACTCGTCATTTACATTAGGTATATCTCCTAATGCTATCCCTCCCCCATATCCCCACCCCATGACAGGCCCTGGTGTGTGATGTTCCCCGCCCTGTGTCCAAGTGATCTCATTGTTCAATTCCCACCTATGAGTAAGAACATGTGGTGTTTGGTTTTCTGTTCTTGCGATAGTTTGCTGAGAATGGTGGTTTCCAGATTCATCCATGTCTCTACAAAGGACATGAACTCATCCTTTTTTATGGCTGCATAGTATTCCATGGTGTATATGTGCCACATTTTCTTAATCCAGTCTGTCATTGATGGGTTGGTTCCAAGTCTTTGCTATTGTGAATAGTGCCACAATAAACATACATGTGCATGTGTCTTTATCGTAGCATGATTTATAATCCTTTGGATATATACCCAGTAATGGGATTGCTGGGTCAAATGGTATTTCTAGTTCTAGATCCTTGAGGAATCACCACACTGTCTTCCAGAATGGTTGAACTAGTTTACGGTCCCACCAACAGTGTAAAAGCATTCCTATTTCTCCACATCCTCCCCAGCATCTCTTGTTTCCTGACTTTTTAATGATCGCCATTCTAACTGATGTGAGATGGTATCTCATTGTGGTTTTGATTTGCATTTCTCTGATGACCAGTGATGATGAGCATTTTTTTCATGTGACTGTTGGCTGCATAAATGTCTTCTTTTGAGAAGTGTCTGTTCATATCCCTTGCCCACTTTTTGATGGGGTTGTTTGATTTTTTTCTTGTAAATTTGTTTAATTTCTTTGTAGATTTTGGATATTAGCCCTTTGTCAGATGGGTAGATTGCAAAAATTTTCTCCCATTCTGTAGGTTGCCTGTTCACTCTGATGGTAGTTTCTTTTGCTGTGCAGAAGCTCTTTAGTTTAATTAGATCCCATTTGTCAATTCTGGCTTTTGTTGCCATTGCTTTTGGTGTTTTAGTCATGAAGTCTTTGCCCATACCTATGTCCTGAATGGTATTGCCTAGGTTTTCTTCTAGGGTTTTTATGGTTTTAGGTCTAACATTTAAGTCTTTAATCCACCTTGAATTAATTTTTGTATAAGGTGTAAGGAAAGGATCCAGTTTCAGCTTTCTACATGGGGCTAGTGAGTTTTCCCAGCACCATTTATTAAATAGGGAATTATTTCCCCATTTCTTGTTTTTGTCAGGTTTGTCAAAGATCACATGGTTGTAGATGTGTGGTGTTATTTCTGAGGTCTCTGTTCTGTTCCATTGGTCTGTATCTCTGTTTTGGTACCAGTATCATGCTGTTTTGGTTACTGTAGCCTTGTAGTATAGTTTGAAGTCAGGTGGTAGCATGATGCCTCCAGCTTTGTTCTTTTTGCTTAGGATTGGCTTGGCAACGCAGGCTCTTTTTTGGTTCCATATGAACTTTAAAGTAGTATTTTCCCAATTCTGTGAAGAAAATCATTGGTAGCTTGATGGCAATGGCACTGAATCTATAAATTACCTTGGGCAGGCTGAGTGCGGTGGCTCACACCTGTAATCCCAGCACTTTGGAAGGCCCAGGCAGGTGGATCATGAGGTCAGGAGATCGAGACCATCCTGGCTAACACAGTGAAACCCTGTCTCAAAAAAAAAAAAATACAAAAAATTAGCCTGGCATGGTGGCGGTCGCCTGTAGTCCCAGCTACTCGGGAGGCTGAGGCAGGAGAATGGTGTGAACCTGGGAGGTGGAGTTTGCAGTGAGCCGAGATGGCGCCATTGCACTCCAGTCTGGGCAACAGAGCGAGACTTCATCTCTAAAAAAAAAATAATAATACTTTGGGCAGTATGGCCATTTTCACGATATTGATTCTTCCTATCCATGATCATGGAATATTCCTCCATTTGTGTGTGTCCTCTTTTATTTTGTTGAGGAGTGGTTTTGTAATTCTCCTTGAAGAGGTCCTTTACATCCCTTGTAAGTTGGATTCCTAGGTATTTTATTCTCTTTGTAGCAATTGTGAATGGGAGTTCACTCATGATTTGGCTCTCTGTCTGTTATTGGTGCATAGGAATGCTTGTGATTTTTGCACATTGATTTGGGATCCTGAGACTTTGCTGAAGTTGCTTATCAGCTTAAGGAGATTTTGGGCTGAGACGATGGGGTTTTCTAAATATACAATCATGTCGTCTGTAAATAGGGACAATTTGACTTCCTCATTTCCTAACTGAATACCCTTTATTTATTTCTCTTGCCTGATTGCCTTGGCCAGAACTTCCAACACTATGTTGAATAGGAGTGGTGAGAGAGGGCATCCCTGTCTTGTGCCTCTTGTGTCAGTATTCAAAGGTAATGCTTCCAGTTTTTGCCCATTCAGCATGATATTGACTTTGGGTTTGTCATAAATAGCTCTTACCATTTTGAGATATGTTCCATCAATACCTACTTTATTAAGAGTTTTTAGCATGAAGCACTGTTGAATTTTGTCAAAGGCCTTTTCTGCATCTATTGAGATAATCATGTGGTTTTTGTCTTTGGTTCTGTTTATATGCTGGATTATGTTTATTGATTTGCATATGTTGAACCAGCCTTGCATCCCAGGGATAAAGCCAACTTGATATTGGTGGATAAGCTTTTTGATGTGCTGCTGAATTCGGTTTGCCAATATTTTATTGAGGATTTTCACATTGATGTTCATCAGAGATATTGGTCTAAAATTCTCTTTTTTTGTTGTGTCTCTGCCAGGTTTTGGTATCAGGATGATGCTGGCCTCATAAAATGAGTTAGGGAGGATTCCCTCTTTTTCTATTGACTAGAATAGTTTCAGAAGAAATGGTACCAGCTCCTCTTTGTACCTCTGGTAACATTTGGCTGTGAATTCGTCTGGTCCTGGACTTTTTTTGGTTGGTAGGCTATGAATTACTGCCTCAATTTCAGAGCCTTTTATTGGTCTATTCAGGGATTCAACTTCTTCCTGGTTTAGTTTTGGGAGGGTGTATGTGTCCAGGAATTTATCCATTTCTTCTAGATTTTCTAGTTTATTTGCATAGAGGTGTTTATAGTATTCTCTGATGATAATTTGTATTTTTGTGGGATCGGTGGTGATATCCCCTTTATCATTTTTTACTGCATCTATTTGATTCTTCTCTCTTTTCTTCTTTATTAGTCTTGCTAGCGGTCTACCAATTTTGTTGATCTTTTGAAAAAACCAGTTCCTGGATTCATTGATTTTTTTTTGGAAGGGTTTTTTGTGTCTCTGTCTCCTTCAGTTCTGCTTTGATCTTAGCTATTTCTTGCCTTCTGCTAGCTTTTGAATTTGTTTGCTCTTGCTTCTCTAGTCCTTTTAATTGTGATGTTAGGGTGTCGATTTTAGGTCCTTCCTGCTTTCTCTTGTGGGCATTTAGTGCTATAAATTTCCCTCTACACACTGCTTTAAATGTGTCCCAGAGATTCTGGTATGTTGTATCTTTGTTCTTATTGGTTTCAAAGAACATCTTTATTTCAGCCTTCTTTTTGTTATGTACCCAGTAGTCATTCAGGAGCAGGTTGTTCAGTTTCCATGTAATTGAGCGGTTTTGAGTTTCTTAATCCTGAGTTCTAATTTGATTGCTCTGTGGTCTGAGAGACAGTTTGTTGTGATTTCTGTCCTTTTACATTTGCTGAGGAGTGCTTTATTTCCAATTATGTTGTCAATTTTAGAATAAGTGCGATGTGATGCTAAGAAGAATGCATATTCTGTTGATTTGGGGTGGAGAGTTCTGTAGATGTCTATTAGGTCCACTTCGTGCAGAGCTGAGTTCAATTCCTGGACATCATTTTTAACCTTCTGTCTCATTGATCTGTCTAATATTGACAGTGGGGTGTTAAAGTCTCCCATTATTATTGTGTTTGAGTCTAAGTCTCTTTGTAAGTCTCTAAGGACTTGCTTTATGAATCTGGGTGCTCCTGTATTGGGTGCATGTATATTTAGGATAGTTAGCTCTTCTCATTGAATTGATCCCTTTACCATTCTGTAATAGCCTTCTCTGTCTCTTTTGATCTTTCTTGGTTTAAAGTCTGTTTTATCAAAGACTAGGATTGCAATCCTGTTTTTTTTTTTTTGGCTTTCCATTTGCTTGGTAGATCTTCCTCCATCCTTTTATTTTGAGCCTATGTGTGTCTCTGCATGTGAGATGGGTCTCCTGAATACAGCACACTGATGGGTCTTGACTCTGTCCAATTTGCCAGTCTGTGTCTTTTAATTGGGGCATTTAGCCCACTTACATTTAAGGTTAATATTGTTATGTGTGAATTTGATCCTGTCGTTATGATGTTAGCTGGTTATTTTGCTCATTAGTTGATGCAGTTTCTTCCTAGTATCGATGGCCTTTACAATTTGACATATTTTTGTAGTGGCTGGTACCGGTTGTTCCTTTCCATGTTTAGTGCTTCCTTCAGGAGCTCTTGCAGGGCAGGCCTGGTGGTGACAAAATCTCTCAGCATTTGCTTGTCTGTAAAGGATCTTGTTTCTCCTTCACTTATGAAGCTTGGTTTGGCTGGATATGAAATTCTGGGTTGAAAATTCTTTTCATTAAGAATGTTGAATATTGGCCCCTACTATCTTCTGGCTTGTAGAGTTTCTGCCGAGAGATCCGCTGTCAGTCTGATGGGCATCCCATTGTGGGTAACCCGACCTTTCTCTCTGGCTGCCCTTAACATTTTTTCCTTCATTTCATCCTTGGTGAATCTGACAATTCTGTGTCTTGGGGTTGCTCTTCTGGAGGAGTATCTTTGTGGCGTTCTCTGTATTTCCTGAATTTGAATGTTGACCTGCCTTGCTAGGTTGGGAAAGTTCTCCTGGATAATATCCTGCAGAGTGTTTTCCAACTTGGTTCCATTCTCCCTGTCACTTTCAGGTACACCAATCAAATGTAGATTTGGTCTTTTCACATAGTCCCATATTTCTTGGAGGATTTGTTCATTTCTTTTTACTTTTTTTCTCTAAACTTCTCTTCTCACTTTATTTCATTAATTTGATCTTCAATCACTGATACCCTTTCTTCCACTTGATCGAATAGGGTATTGAAGCTTGTGCATACATCACGTAGTTCTCGTGCCATGGTTTTCAGCTCCATCAGGTCATTTAAGGTCTTCTCTACACTGTTTATTCTAGTTAGCCAATCGTCTAATCTTTTTTCAAGGTTTTTAGCTTCCTTGTGATGGGTTCAAACATCCTCCTTTAGCTTGGAGAAGTTTGTTATTACCGACCTTGTGAAGCCTACTTCTCTCAACTCATCAAAGTCATTCTCTGTCCAGCTTTGTTCTGTTGCTGATGAGGAGCTGCGATCCTTTGGAGGAGAAGAGGCGCTCTGGTTTTTAGAATTTTCAGCTTCTCTGCTCTGGTTTCTCCCCATCTTTGTGGTTTTATTTACCTTTGGCCTTTGATAATGGTAACCTACAGATGGGGTTTTGGTGTGGATGTCCTTTTTGTTTATTTTGATGCTATTGCTTTCTATTTGTTAGTTTTCCTTCTAACAGTCAGGTCCCTCAGCTGCAGGTCTGTTGGAGTTTGCTGGAGGTCCACTCTAGACCCTGTTTGCCTGGGTGTCACTAGAGAAGGCTGCAGAGCAGCAAATATTGCAGAACAGCAAATATTGCTGCCTGATCCTTCCTCTGGAAGCTTCGTCCCAGAGGGACACCCAGCTGTATGAGGTGTCAGTCGGCCCCTAGTGGGAGGTGTCTCCCAGTTAGGCTACACGGGGGTCAGGGACCCACTTGAGGAGACAGTCTGTCTGTTCTCAGAGCTCAAACACCATGCTGGGAGAACCACTGCTCTCTTCAGAGCTGTCAGACAGGGACGTTTAAGTCTGCAGAGGTTTCTGCTGCCTTTTGTTCAGCTATGCCCTACCCCCAGAGGTGAAGTCTACAGAGGCAGGCAGGCCTTGTTGAGCTGCGGTGGGCTCCACTCAGTTTGAGCTTCCCCGGTGGCTTTGTTTACCTACTCAAGCCTCAGCAATGGTGGACGCCCCTCCCCCAGCCAGGTTGCTGCCTCCCAGTTCAATCTCAGACCACTGCACTAGCAGCGAGCGAAGCTGCATGGGTGTGGGACCCACCAAGCCAGGCATGGGATATAATCTCCTGGTGTGCCTTTTGCTAAGACCATTGGAAAAGCCCGGTGTTTGGGCGGCAGCGTCCCAATTTTCCAGGTAGTCTCTCACGGCTTCCCTTGGCTAGGAAAGGGAAATCCCCTGACCCCTTGCGCTTCCTGGGTGAGGCAATGCCCCACCCTGCTTTGTTTCACCCTCCGTGGGCTGCACCCACTGTCCAACCAGTCCCAATGAAATGAACCAGGTACCTCAGTTGGAAATGCAGAAATCACCTGTCTTCTGTGTTGATCATGTTGAGAGCTGCAGACCGGAGCTGTTCCTATTCAGCCATCTTGGAATCAGACCTTCGCTACTAAAACTTTTTAAGTCCAACAAGGAAACGGAAGTGATCTGTGGCTCCAGATTTGGCATAATATGAGAACATGGGCTCTGACTTGGATCTTGCTGTCCTCCCATCCTGGCTCTGCTCCCCGCTTGCCTGTCACCCTCCTGGACCTCAGGGTCTTCAGCTGTCAGACAGAAGTAATGTCTCTTAGCATTATAGGCGTTATTGGATAAAGGCAACATAAGTAAGGCACCTAGTGTGGTTTTCATGCTTAACAAATGCTTCTTCCTCTTGTCACCCCACACCTTTTGTTGGTTAAAATATGAAATCCACATATTTTACTTCACCCAACTTCATTTAAAAGTGTAAAAGACAAAATGAAAGTCGAAAATGAAATCAGGGGCTAGGTGTGGTGGTTCACACCTGTAATCCCAGCACGTTGGGAGGCCTTGGCGGGAGGATGGCTTCAGGCCAGGAGTTTGGGACCAGCCAGGGCAACAAAGTGAGACCTCATCTTTACAAAAAATAAAAATAAAAATAGCTGGGCATGATGATGCAAGCTGTAGTCCCAGTTGCTTGGTAGGCTGAGGTGGGAGGGTCTCCTGAGCCCAGAAGTTTGAGGTTGCACTGAGCCGAGCTCACACCACTGCACTGCAGCCTAGGTGACAGAGCAAGACCCTGTCTCGAAAAAAGGGTAGCATTTGACCCTTGCTGTTTTACTAGAGACTGTTTGATAATAAAATATTGCTGGGGTGGGGAGTTCCTATGTGATATCAGAAGACCCTCCCTAAATCTAGGCAGCACGTAAAACCCCGTGTACTCTGTAGCTTCCTGCCAAACATACTTGCATTAGAGAGTTCTCTAGCATTTCTACAATAGAAATTAGGAACAGGAATGGTAAATAGAAACATAATTGATGGAGGCAGAAAATCCATAAACAATTATGTCTCTGCAATAAACACCAATAGCGAGAAGCAACCAGACCAGTATGGGCTGTGACTGTATCAAAATGACTGTACTGGGCCAGAGATCTAGCCCTAGTCATCCCTGGTTAAGGTAATTAATCTTCCCGTGAGAAGATAACGTTATCTCTACATTGTGTTTGTGACTTTATGTTATTTTCAATTTGCTTTATTTTTCCAAAACAGTGACTTTGGTTAATTTCATTTAGGGATTCAACATATGCTTCTGTTTGCTTTCTAAAGTTCTCAATTAAAAGAACCCTCCCAGAATAGTTAAGGAGGGGATTGTGTTTCTCAACAGGACTGAAAGCTCTTGTTTGTCGTAGAGTCAGAGCCCAGGGCTACGCCTGAAGGTAAGCGCTCTCTTTGCTGGGAAGATTGATTGACTTGAAAGAGACGGACCCAGCCAGAGGTGTAGCAATGACCTTGTGCCCAGAGCAAGCAGACATGTGACCTGCCCCTTGTAGGATAGTGCCTGCGAGGATCTTTCCCTGTTTGGTTGGTTGATTGGTTGGTTTTGCTTTTTAGAGACAGCGTCTCACTCTGTTACCGGGGCTGGAGTGCAGTGGTGCGATCACAGCTCACTGAGGGCCTCAAACTCCTCGGCTCAAGCCATCTTCCCACCTCAGCCTCCTGAGTAGCTGGGACCACAGGCGTTCACCACCTCCCCCAGCTAAGTTATTTATTTTTCACAGAGATGAGGGCTCGCGATGTTGCCCAGGCTGGCCTGAAACTCCTGGCCTCAAGCGATCATTCTGCCCCATCCTCCCCAAGCACTGTGGTTACAAGCATGAACCACCGGGCCTGGATGTCCCCATTTGGGGTACTGCTCCTTACAGCAGGAGCTAGCCAGAGCAGGGAAGAAGGGTAGAGAAAAAACTGGAGAAGAATGAGAAAAGAATATCCAATCGTCCCGTTCTTGGCCCAGCCTAGCCTGCCAGATTGTTGCCCAAACAACTCCTCCTCTAAACCCTGCTCCTCCTGGCTCATTCCTGTTCTCCCACTCCACACCCCAATCCACCTTTCTCTTCCCAGGGTTCTGCTCTTTGTGTAGTGATGTGCTAAATCAAATATTTTGCTAATGGGCAAACAGGAGAATGCTAGACTGGATACTCCTGGGCTCTTAGGTAACAGTTTCATATTTAGTAGTGGTTTCCGGGTAGACAATGGCTTCACTTATCAGAATTGTAAAAGGCCTAGAAATATTGGATTTTTTTTTTTTTTTTTTTTTTGAGATGGAATCTCATTCTGTCACCCAGGCTGGAGTGCAGTGGCTCAGTCTCGGCTCACCGCAACCTCTGCCTCCTAGGTTCAAGCAATTCTCCTGCCTCAGCCTCCCGAGTAGCTGGGATTACAGGCGTGCACCACCCCACCTGGCTAATTTTTGTAGTTTTAGTAGAGATAGAGTTTCACCATCTGGGCCAGCTGATCTTGAACTCCTGGCCTTGTGATCCACCCGCCTTGGCCTCCCAAAGTGCTGGGATTACAGGCATGAGCCACTGCACCCAACCAGAATGATCATCTTTATCATGAAAATGAATTATCTGCAGTTCTGCCCAAGGATGACAAGGATGGTCTTATAGACTGAAGTGGGCTTCTCCAGCCCCCGAATTCAAATGTTGAAGCCCTGGTCCTCAATGTGATGCATTCGGAGAAGGGACTTTTAAGGAGATGATTAAAATGAAATGAGGTCAGCCGGGGGAGGTGGCTCATAAAAGACAAAAATGTATTACTTGGCCGGACGCGGTGGCTTACGCCTGTAATCCCAACACTTTGGGAACCCGAGGTGGGTGGATCACCTGAGGTCAGGAATTCGAGACCAGTCTGGCCAACATGGTGAAACCCCATCTCTACTAAAAATACAAAAATTAGCTGGGCATGGTGGCGGGCACCTGTAATCCCAACTATTCAGGAGGCTGAGGCAGGAGAATCACTTGAACCTGGGAGGTGGAGGCTACAGTGAGCCAAGATCACACCATTGTACTCCAATCTCAAAAAAAAAAAAAAAAAAAAAAGATTAAATGAGGTTGTAAGGATGGGGCCCTAATCTAATACAATGGGTGTCTTTGTAAGAAGAAGAAGAGACAGTAGGAGTGCACACACAGAGGAAAGGCCATGTGAGGACACAGCCAGAGGCGGCCTTCTGCACGCCAAGGAGAGAGGAGAAACCAACCCTGCCAGCATCTTGATCTCGGACTTCCAGCCTCCAGAACTGTGAGCAAATACATTTCTGTTGTTTAAGCCCCCAGGTCTGTGGTATTTTATGATAGCAGCCCCAGTTGATTAGTCAATGGCTACAGGGGACGATCCTGTCAGTACACTAAGCTGTGGGCAATGGTGCCACAGAACACACGGGGGTACCTTTAGAGAGCTTCAAATTCATGCCAAGATTTGTAGGGAACGTTGTTTTCATGTTGGGACAAATACAGATAAATTGTAGGATGCAGTGCACAATTCACTTGACTTTTTTTTTTTTTTTTTTGAGACAGAGTTTCCCTCTTGTCGCCCAGGCTGGAGTGCCATGGTGCGATCTCGGCTCACCACAATCTCCGCCTCCCAGGTTCAAGCGATTCTCCTGCCTCAGCCTCCCGAGTAGCTGGGATTACAGGCCTGCGCCACAACACCTGGCTAATTTTGCATTTTTAGTAGAGATGGGGTTTCTCCATGTTGGTCAGGCTGGTCTTGAACTCCCAGCCTCAGGTCATCCACCCATCTTGGCCTCCCAAAGTTCTGGGATTACAGGCATGAGCCATCACACGTGGCCCGCTTGACTTTTTAAGCAAAGAATGATATGACAAAGACACGCCCCCGCAGCAGTATTCTTCATCGTATCAGTTTGTGTTCAGCCGGGAAAATCGGCACTCACTCCAGTGCAGCAAGCTGGTTCCACAGGTGCTGATGAGGGACTTACAGTGGCAGGAAGCCATTGCTACTCCTAGGGTTAGGAAGACACAGTAGGAGATGACGTTGCCGGGCTCCCGAAGACAGGGTTCTGTGTTGGAGGTGGAGGTGATGAGGGAAGCTGGGACCAGGAAGGGAGATGATATCCAACTAGAGATGGAACTGCATAGGAGACACTGCCTTTGCAGGACACGGGGCCCTTGTAGGAGGAGGAACACGTTACCTTCCTCCTGACTCCCACACTGCAGTCTTCTGCAGCGCCCCCAGCAGCCAGAGAGCAAGGGAAATGGGGAAATGTGGTTCCCGACCAGACAGACTGAAGCAGAGTGTGGGGGACTGAGGACAAGTGGGTCCACAGGCTGCAGGTGGGTATACTGTGGTGAGAATGGAACGACAGGAAGCATCGGCGTTAAGGGACTTTCCTAGTTGCTGATGCCTATGCTAGGGTTGAGGGGTATTTCATCATCAGTGGATGAGGTTCCTTCTTCAGCCTCTTTCCCTTCGACATGGAGAAACTGTCTCTCTGTGTGCTTGGCTCTGACTTCATGATCATGGGAGAGCCCGGCTGCTCTGGCTATGGCCATTTCCAGCCCCCATCCGCCTTGTCACAGCAGGACAAGAGGGTTCCTCGTTACCTGGGAACAGCCGTGAGGGTCACCTGTGCTAATCGTCCTCTCGTCCCCAGGCTGACTCCTGGAGGCTCCCGGGCTTCTCTGGCACTCGGTGCCTTTGTGGCTGCGCCTCAGCGGATCCCCCAGCCGCTCCTGCCTGTCTATGTCCTACTTACGCTTCCAAGCCTGGTAGTGGACGTGGCCCTTCCTTCCTCCAGGCTGCTTTGGCGTGCTGTGTTACCCTGTGCTTGGCACTGACATTCATCCTCTTGCTATTGGACTTCGTCCACTGACAAGGCTGTTTAATCTACTGGCCTGAAAACCCTGGAGGCCAGGACTGTGCCTGTCTTTATCCCTGTAGCCTCCACCAGGCTGAGGAGTGCCCTGCACTAGCACACAACCAGAGTCTATCAAAACGAAATTGGGGGGATTTTGTATGATTTTTCAGGGAGTGGGTCATTTTCGCACATTTTTGTGCCAAGCCAGAAAGACCCAAGTATAGAATGTACCACTGTTGCAGCTGTCACAGTACCTTGAACCTAAATATATGGTCTTTCTTTTTTTTTTCTTTTTTCTTTTCTTTTTTTTTTTTTTTTGTGAGGTTGGGGAAAGAGAGTCTGGCTCTGTTGCCCGGGCTGGAGTGCAGTGGTGCGATCTCGGCTCACTGCAGCCTCTGCCTCCTGGGTTCAAGCGATTTTCATGCCTCAGCCTCCGGGGAAGCTGGGCTTACAGGCGCCCACCACCATGCCTGGCTAATTTTTTAATTTTTAGTAGAGACAGGTTTCACCATGTGGGTCAGGCTGGTCTCAACTGATCCACCTGCCTCAGCCTCCCGAAGTGCTGGAATTACAGGCGTGAGCCACCACACCTGACAGCTTAATATTTTTATAATAATTACATCACTTTTTAAGATAAGTTGAGCTCAATTCTAAGGCAAATGCTTACTGAACTACCTGAGAGGCACAGTGCATCCCGGTCCCCTGGAGGCCTCTCCAGTCCCCACCGTGGAGCCCAGTGCTCAAGTGCACGGCTCTCAGGCCCTCCCGGCGCCACCCTGCCGATGCAAGCTGGCGTGCTACTTTCGGCGAACAGGAGCAGCTAGGGAGAATGAGGCAGCCAGGGAGCCTCCCTTTTCTCTGACTTAAGTTTCTTCTACCCTGTCACGTTGATCTCTTGCCTGCTCCTAGCATTTGATCATCTCCTTGGAACCAGGTTAATTGCTTCTGGGGCTTTTTGCTTATTCAGATAACAGTCTGGTATCATCTTCAAAGGCCAAATGTCTGGAAGAGAAACAAGATGACTTCTAATAATTTACCGGCCTCTGCCTCTGATTAAGAATTCTGGACACTTTAACTTATGGGGCCTGTTATTAGGAAGCTCCTAGTTTTAATTAGAAAGGGTGAGGAGATGTATGTATTAAGAAGGGTTTAGCAGTTACTCTTGGTTTTCTCTGGGAACACTCTAGTATGTAAGAAAAGAAAAAATATATAAAAGGGGCTAAGAAGTGTCTGACCCAACGGGTACTTTATTTGCTTGTTTGCATTTTAAGTTGCTATTGTTGTTGTTGTTGATGTTGAGACAGAGTCTCACTCTGTCACCCAGGCTGGAGTGCAGTGGCATGATCTTGGCTCACTGCAACCTCTGACCTCACTGCAACCTCTGACTCCCGTGTTCAAGTGATTCTCGTGCCTCAGCCTCCCAAAGAACTGGGACTACAGGCGCCCGCCATCACACCCAACTAATTTTTTTTTTTTTTTTTTTTTTTGTATTTTTGGTAGAGATGGAATTTCACCATGTTGGCCAGGCTGGTCTCAAACTCCTTACCTCAAGTGATCCGCCTGACTAGGCCTCCAAAAGTGCTGGGATTACAGGTATGAGCCGCCATGCCCATACCTCAAGTTTTTGTTTGTCTGTTTGTTTTTATAATTTTTAAGTGAAGGAGCAGTTTCTGGGTAACAGTCTCATTACTCTCCGGTTTTTGTTGTTGTTGTTGTTGTTTTGAGATAGAGTCTCACTTTGTCACCCAGGCTGGAGTGCAGTGGTGTGATTAGCTGGGATGACAGGCATCCGCCACCACACCTGGCTAATGTTTGTGTTTTTAGTGGAGACAGGGTTTCACCATGTTGGCCAGGCTGATCTCGAACTCCTCACCTCAAGTGATCCGCCGGCCTCAGCCTCCCAAAGTGCTGGAGATACAGGCGTCAGCCACTGCGTCCAGCCCCCATTACTCCATTTTAAGTGTTCCCTTATCAGCAAAGAAACACCAAATTCACTACGATAGTGTGGGAAGCTGGTTTGAGATCAATTGTCTTTGTGTGTTGATCTGGAAAGTGTATCAGAAAACTTAGCTGGAGAATGAAGGTAGTATTTTCTATTGCTTTCTCTGGAGTGTTCTACACACTGGCAGTGGAAATAGCTTTGGTGGCCTGAAGAGCCTTGCTCTGATGTTTGCTGATATGTTAGGGGTGTGTTTCCTGGCCTCTTCACTCTGCAATCAGCCAGAAGTGTGCCGGCGATGGCTGTTGACTAGCAGTAGCTAACAGTGTCTAGGACTTTTTCTCTGGAATCAGACTGCCTGGTTTGAATCCTGGCTCCACCAATGAGGAGCTGCAGGACCTGGGGCAAGTTGCTCTTGATACTTGTTTCCTCTCCTCTGTGCTCTAACATTTCGAATAGAGAGTACTAACTAACAGACAGAGAGCACGTCAGACCTTCCCCACCATGGCCCAAGAATGTGGAATCACATTCTTGTCAATCTTGTCAGCTCACGGAGTGTATCAGTCATCTATTACTGTGCAACAGATGATTAGAAATTGAGCTGCAAGGCCGGGCGCGGTGGCTCACACGTGTAATCCCAGCACTTTGGGAGGCCAAGGCGGGCAGATCACCTGAGGTCGGGAGTTTGAGACCAGTCTGGCCTACATGGTGAAACCGCAACCCTATTAAAAATACAAAAATTAGCCAAGCGTGGTGGTGGACGCCTGTAATCCCAGCTACTAGGGGGGCTGAGGCAGGAGAATGGCGTGAACCTGGGAGGTGGAGGTTTCCACTAGGGGGGCTGAGGCAGGAGAATGGCGTGAACCCAGGAGGCGGAGGTTTCAGTGAGCTGAGATTGTGCCATTGCATGCCAGCCTGGGTGACAGAGTGAGACTCTGTCTCAAAAAAAAAAAAAAAAGAAAGAGAGAAGAAAGAAAGAAGGAAGGAAGGAAGGAAGGAAAGAAAGAAATTGAGCTGCTTAAAACAATATTTATTTTTTCTTTGTTTCTAAGTGTCAGGAATCCACGCATGGCTTAGGTGACCTCTCCTTAGCTTGCAGTCAGGATGTGAGCCAGAGTTTTAGTCCAATCTTGAAAGTAACATCCCATCACTTTCACCCCTCTCATCGATAAGGCGGTTGAGCCCCAGAAAGATGAGGTAATTTGACTAATTGCCTCCTTCTTCTCCTTGCAAAGCTGACCTGACCATTTTCTGAAGACTGTTCTGCAGGGTAGGGATAAGGTTGCAGGTGCCTGGGGTGCAGCAGAAGGAAGAAGGAAAGGAGAACGCCGTTTTGCGACTGAGCTGGGCGACAGAGCAAGCTCTGTCTCAAAAAAATAAATAAATAAATAAATAAGAAAACACAGGTGTCTTACAGGCGCTGGGACAGGCAGGTAATATAAATATTTGAGGGCTGGCTGGGAACTGTGATGAACCAGAGTCCGTGTCCCATCCAACGCAGTGGCCGAACAGAGTTGCATGTGGAGAAATGTACAGTGCTGCCAGATTTCTCAATTTCTCAATTCTCTCAGAGAGGCCAAAAATCGGAATATTGTATAAAGTACTCTAATTGTTAAAGTTCAGTAATGGATCAGAAGAACTTTAGCAAAAAGTGAGAAGTAGGAGACTAGGGTTCAAATCCTGTCTCTTTTTTTTTTTTTAATTTTTATTTTTTTTGAGTCAGGGTTCTGGCTGTGTTGCCCAAGCTAGAGAGCAGTGGAGAGATCGTAGTTCACTGCAGCCTCCAATCCCTGGGCTCAAACGGGAGTCCCGCTATATATATAGATCTATCTATCTATCTATCTATCTATATCTATCTATCAACCGATCTATATATATATGTGTGTGTGTGTGTATATATGTGTGTGTGTGTGTGTGTGTGTATATATATATATATTTTTTTTTTTTTTGTAGAGACAGGTCTCACCATGTTGCCCAGGTTGGTTTTGAACTCCTGGGCTCAAGTGATCTTCCTGTCTTGGCCTCCCAAAATGCTGGGATTACAGGCATGAGTCACCACACCTGGTCCAAATCCTAGCTCTTATTAGCTGTGTCCTTGGGAAAATTACTCAACTTCTCCGTGCCTAAATTTTCTCATTAGTAAAAGAAACTATTAATAGTGCCTACTTTATGATGCTATTATGAGGATTAAATGAATTCATAGTAAGTGCTACATGTGTTTGTTAAATAAATAATATTTAAAAATTTAAATACAGGCTGGGCACTGTGGCTTACGCCTATAATCCCAGCATTTTGGGAGGCCGAGGTGGGTGTATCACTTGAGGTCAGGAGTTTGAGACCAGCCTGGCCAACATGGTGAAACCCCGTCTCTACTAAAAATACAACAATTAGCTGGGTGTAGTGGCTCATGCCTGTAGTCCCAGCTACTCAGGAGGCTGAGGCATGAGAATCGCTTGGACCCAGGAGGTGGAGGTTGCAGTGAGCCAAGATCAAGCCACTGCACTCCAGCCTGGCTGACAGGACAAGATTCTGTCTCAAAAAGAAAAAAAAAATTTTAATGTAGACCAAAGAAAACACATCTGGGCCAATATCCAGCTCTCAGGGCACCAGTGTGCAATCTCTGGCTTAAATACATGTGTATGTATGCATGTATACACGTGCCTGCATGCACATATATGTATACATGTGTATACATGCACATGTATGTGTGCATGAAGAGGTATGTATGTACATGTGTGTGCACACACATGCACATATATGTTCATGTGTATAGATGTGCATGCATATGCACACACGTACATATGTATATGCATGTGTGTACTTACGTATGTGTGCATATGTACACACTGGCCTCGCTCTTGAACACAAGCCCAAGTTTCAGCTCTTGACAGTCTAAGGTGCAGGCCCTCTCCTGACAAGGCTGTCTGCACTCAGGCGTTCCCGCACTCTTCTCCCCTTCTCTCTTACTCCTACCTCACCCCTATTTTGTGCCTGCCTCCTACAAAGCCCCACAATACCCATGGCCAGGACAATTGGTTGGACCCCTGCTCAGAGAACCTCACACACCAGTGTCCGTGAACATGAAAAGCTGGCTGGAAGAGGGACGGACTTGGGGACACGTCTTCTGTTGGACCACACTTCAGGGGTGTGATGGAGCTTGAGGAGACACCTGTGCAGTCACGTTGTCTCAAACCAACAGCTTTGCGGAAACTCGTAATGACAACCAGTGTGGCAGAGTGGCAGGAGCAGGCAGTTTGGATTCAAACAGGTGTGGGCTCAACTCCGGGCTCTAGTACCTACTGTCTGTGTGGCCTTAGTCACCTCATCCATAAACAGGGGACAACAGAATTTACCTTACTGTGCAGGTAATATTTTTATGAAGTGGCTCTAACCTGGAATGTGATCAGTAATCGTGGCAGGGACTATGACAGACCCAGTTCTACCATTTCTTCGTCTGAAACTCTCTTAGATTTTTCCTTCTCATTACTCCCAGGCCTGGCCTCACCTGCGGGTGTCTGAGTCTCTGACCCTGTCTTCTGGCAGCAATCCTGCCAGAGGTGGGCTCCGTCGCACTCAACACCACCTTCCCCTGTCTTTCAGCTCTGGCCGTGTGCAGCCAGACCAACCTTTTTGGTCACCTCTCTCTTTCACCAAGCCACTCTCTGTTGTCATGCTGCCTCTCAATTGCCTGTGGCACTGGGCACAATGCCTCTGTGCAGAGCCTCTCACAGCCTTAGCCTCCTCCTCAGCATCCCTGGCCCACACATTCCCATCTGGACAACCTACCTCTTCGCTGCCCTCCAATTCCTGGGCTCCTTGCCTTGCTTTTTTTTTTTCAGACAGAGTCTCGTTCTGTCCCAGGCTAGAATGCAGTGGCACGATCTCAGCTCACTGTAATTTCTGCCTCCCGGGTTCAAGCGATTCTGTTTTTTTTTTTTTTTTTTTTTGAGACGGAGTCTCACTCTGTCGCCCAGGCTGGAGTGCAGTGACCGGATCTCAGCTCACTGCAAGTTCCGCCTCCCGGGTTTACGCCACTCTCCTGCCTCAGCCTCCCGAGTAGCTGGGACTACAGGCGCCCGCCACCTCGCCCGGCTAGTTTTTTGTATTTTTAGTAGAGACGGGGTTTCACCGTGTTAGCCAGGATGATCTCAATCTCCTGACCTCGTGATCCGCCCGTCTCGGCCTCCCAAAGTGCTGGGATTACAGGCTTGAGCCACCGCGCCTGGCCTCAAGCGAGTCTTATGCCTCAGCTTCTGGAGTAGCTGGGACTACAGGCGCCTGCCACCACACACAGCTAATTTTTTTGTATTTTTAGTAGAGACGGGGTTTCACCATGTTGACCAGGATGGTCTCAATTTCTTGACCTCGTGATCCACCCGCCTCGGCCTCCCAAAATGCTGGGATTACAGGCGTGAACCACTGTCCCCAGCGGCTCCTGCTTATTATCCCTGCTGACTGTGATATGGTGCATCACCCTCCCTTGGTGGAAATCACATCGCCTGTTAAGGCCCAGGCTGGATCCCACCCACGAAGCCTTCTTTTGCCACTGTAGTTCAACTCAGTGCAACCTATGTTTATCGAGCAACTGTTATGTGCAAGGAACTGTGATCAGGAAGGTCATAAAGTGGGACAGCCGGGAGCGGTGGTTCACGCCTGTAATCGCAGCACTTTGGGAGTCCGAGGCGGGTGGATCACCTGAGATCGAAGTTCAAGACCAGCCTGGTCAACATGGTGAAGCCCTGTTTCTACTAAATATGCAAAAATTAGCCGGGTATGGTGGCAGGCGCCTGTAATCCCAGCTACTCAGGAGGCTGAGGCAGGAGAATCACTTGAACCTGGGAGGCAGAGGTTGCAGTGAGCCGAGATCACGCCATTGCGCTCCAGCCTGGGCAACAAGAGCAAAACTTGGTTCCAAATAAATAAATAAATAAATAAAGTGGGACAGAATACAACATTTTGTCTTCCTAAGGAAGGAAAAAGATATTTTTAAAGTGGCATTTGAGTTGGGATTAGAAGGAGGGTCAGGATTGGCTGGGCGCAGTGGCTCACAGCTGTAATCCCAGCACTTTGGGAGGCCGAGGCAGGCGGATCACTTGAGGTAGAGAGTTTGAGACCAGCCTGACAAATATGGAGAAACCCCATCTCTACTAAAAATACAAAATTAGCTGGGCATGGTGGTGCATGCCTGTAATCCCAGATACTTCAGGAGGCTGAGGCAGGAGAATTGCTTGAACCTGAGAGGCACAGGTTGCAATGAGCCGAGATCACGCCATTGCACTCCAGCCTGGGCAACAGGAGCAAAACTCCGTCTCAAGAAAAAAGAAAAAAAAAAAGGAAGGAGGATCAGGATTTTTCTAGGGGTGAGGTGGGAAAGCTGGAATGCATGCAGTGGGCCTGTTTGATTGGATTAATCTTCAGCTGCCTTTTACAAGAAATGCACCCCTCCACTCGACCCTGCGCACAGGGAGGGGCTGCAACCGCCATGTCTGTGCTAAAACTCCGTCCTCCCTGGCCATAAGTGACACCAGGCACAAGCTGCTACTCAGATCTTCTTACTTGTGAACTTGGAATTGGGGTTCATGGGTGCTGGTTACTCTCTACAACTGAAGACTTAAACTTGGGGATATAGGACAGGAAGCCTCCACCATGTGCCCAACATGTGGGGGAGAGGGAGAATGGAACCCAGGCTCACAGTAGAGAAGAGGAGGCCATCGCCCTGTGGAAACCGTGAGCATTTCTCGGGTTCCGATTCGTTCCTTGTGAAGCCTGACCAGATGTTCCACCATTGGTTTTATGAGATTTCTTCATATCCTTATAATGAGCTTTTCCCCTTTTTTGGTTTATTTGCGTGTGTTTCAGTTACTAACAACCAAAAGTGTTTGACCGAGACCCAGAGCCCTAAACATCGGAATTTATGAAAAGAGGGGGATCTGAGATGCCCCTTTAACCACAGTACAGTGTGGGAAGTACCTGGACATCAGGCTGGAAGGGCAGGTTGTGGACACGTTGCGGAGGCCCTTAAAAGCCTTCTATTCAAAGCGGGATAGTATTGCTCACTGTGAACTAAGAACTATGGAGGTTTTGTGCAGATGAGTAATTCACAGCTTCAGAGATGGGCTGTGGAAAGCAAAGTCTGGATGGGGGCCGCAGAGCGTGGATTCGAAACCCATCAGGTAAGTGGCAGCATTTTCCGGCTGCATTTCTAGACCTTGGTCAAATTACCTAACCTCTTTACCTTAAGTTTCCGCATTTATAAAATGAGAATATTAACGCTTTGCTCATAAGATTTTGGGGGAAATTATATGAAATAATAAGTTGGCAAATATTAAGCACTCAAATGTTAACTGTTATTATTTTTATTTCTCTATATTCCTGGGACACTTACTGCCAATACCTACACATTAGCCTTACTTATTTTTGAATACTTTCAAGTACGCTGATCTTGTCTCACAATCAGACCAAAAGCCTCTACGCAAGGATAACGTCTTAAACTCTTTCCGATCTCTCCTAATTCCTATATGAGCTTCTGGGCACAGAGATGAAGAACTCAATATTCATTGATTGGTTGTTGCGGGGGCAGCAAAACCGCTCTGTCTAAGACAGTAGTTAGTGGCTGGTAAACATTTCCACATGTTGTCTCCTCATGAACTGATGGTCTGGGTTCAGGGCTTAACAGGAAAATGACCACATTACTGAAGCCACTTCCCAAATTACCAGATTTAATGAGCCAAGGAAATTAAATTATTCACTAAAGTGTGTTTTCTGGTTTAGATTATGACTTGATTGCCACATTTGTTACCAGCAAATCTTTAGGGAAAATTCCACACAGATACAAATAGACCTGGGCTGAAAGCACTATCATTCATATAGCAAATTCATTTATTAAGAATTTGCTATATGAAAGGTAAGTCTGATGCAAAGATGTACACAGACTATGATCCTTGCCCACAAATAGTTTGCTATCCATCAGGAAAGCAAAACTGCAGAAACAAATAATTGCAATACAAGGCCGTATGTGATACGTGTAATTAGAATGGCAGAATGTCTAAATGAACTAAGAGGAGTGAGGAGTCAGAAAAGGCCTCCTAAAAAAGTATGTACACGGGGCTTTGAAGGATGAGCAGGATTCCCATCACTAGAGCTGGGTAAAGAGCTGTTTAAACTGGATGATGTATGCAAAGACAGAGCTCGCAGAAGTCCAGGTGGTTAGAGCATGAGGTGTGCAGATGGGTGCAGGAGGAGGAGACAGTTGAAAACCAGACCCAGGAAAGCCTTCAATGCTGTTATGACTTTGAATTTTGTATGTAGACAAGTGGGACATCTTAAGGTTTCAGAGTAAAAAAACGACGTGGCCTTTACTGTGTGATTTGTGATTAGTCGGTGGTGAAGTGTGGGTAGGAGATGCTAGAAGTCATGGGAATAGCCCAGGCATGAAGTAAGGAGGCTGAAATTAGGCAGTAGCGTTAGAAATGGAAAGGGTATAGATAAGCAAAGGATTATAAAGGATTCATTAACTATTTGGTCATGGAAGCCTGCAAAGCATCAAAGAATGTCTTTTCCTGAGGTCACGCGCTGGGATGTAGCCGTGTTGATTTGGTGCTGTCAGGAACACCCAGTAAACATCTGCAAGGCGCTCAAAATATGGCTGGAGCTCTGAAGGAAGGTCAGAACCAGCAGAGTCCTTCCCGTGCAAGCCCTTCCCCTGTGTGCCAGCCGAGTGAGTTGGGGAAGGGTCACGTACCAAAAGAAAGAAAACACCTAGGCCAGGCGCAGTGGCTCGCGCCTGTAATCCTAGCACTTTGGGAGGCCGAGGCGGGCAGATCACAAGGTCAGGAGTTTGAGACCAGCCTGGTCAACATGATGAAACCCTGTCTCTACTAAAAATACAAAAAATTAGCTGGGTGTGGTGGTGGGCACCTGTAATCCCAGCTACTTGGGAGACTGAAGCAGGAGAATCACTTGAATCCAGGTTGCTGGAGGTTGCAGTGAGCCAAGATCGCGCCATTGCACTCCAGCCTGGGCAACAAGAGCGAAACTCCGTCTCCAAAAAAAAAAAAAAAAAAAGAAAGAAAGAAAACACGTAGAGTAAAGAAGATAAGAGGCAAATCTGGGGTCATAGTCAGGGAACTGAAAAAGGAGCCAAAGAGAGAATTCAAAGACAAAATAGTTATTACTAATGTTGGTGAGTGTTTATGATCCCGACACTATCCTCCTAAGTGCTGTCCATGCATTCATGCATCTGATCCTCACCATGTAAAGAAAAAAGTACCATGACCTGAAGAAAGTGAGAGCCAGAGAGCTTAAGCCTCTTGCCCAAGCTCGCGCAGCAAGGCTCAGAGCCCGGAGTCCTACACGGGCAGCATGAATCCGGCCCATTCTGCCTCTAAAGTCAGGGTAAAGGGCTGGAAATCAAGGGATAAAAAAGTTCAGGGGAGGTTGAAAGCATCAGTGCTGATGACAGGTTACCACGAACCGAGACTTGGAAGGGATATTCTAAAATTTGCCTCTGCTGTCACAAGCGTGTGTGTGCACAAGTGCATACTTGGCGCTGGACTTCACACCAGCCTGGCTCCCTCTAACAAGGCTGGTCAAGCATGACAAGAAGGTTTTCACTCAAATTATTGTCCTGGAAACAAGATGGCTAAATGCATTCAGCACCAGCCTTCTCTCTCATCATCTTAGATCCATTAAACCCATTCAACCTGCCAGTCAGGTGGCTGGAAAAGAACGTAAGCTAAACCCCAACTGTCCGCAGAGCGATCCTTTAATAAAAGGCCAGAGTCATCTAATGAAAGCTTCAGGCTCCTCTTTAGCTGAGGCCAAAGAAAGGTAGGGAAAGGGATATTACAATCAAGGACGTTTAAACAGGGCTTAAGCAGCACTGAGAGTTCTACTTCCCATTTATTAGGATAATAGGACATTATCCTCCAAGGACATTTGAGGGCTATTGAGTTTTAAGGTAAATTTATATCAGGGCACTGGTATTCAACTGCCTTGGCTTGAATTTTTGATCCTACTCAGTGACCTGATTACAGAATCAAGGTGTACATTCTTTCTGTTGGGCAGACCCACCTGGCCCTCTAGGAGCTATTTAAGGATTCCTCCTGCACAATGTGAAGCCCACAGGAGACCTCAGACCTCCATGTCATTGTGACGGTTTCCTAGCCTTCCCATCTCAAGTTCACGCGTGTCATCACGGCTCCTTCAAGTCTGCGTGTCTTCATCTCATTTGACCCTGTGTTTTGTTTACACCGTACCCTACAGTCTGGAATGCCACAGCCTCTTCATTCTTTTGAACTTCTTCATTTATTCACTTGACAAACATGTACTGAGAGCCCACTATGGGGCAGGTGCTGTTCTAGTGGGAGAGGAGGCACACTGATCAAGCGAATGTGTCATCTGTCAGATAGTGAGGAGGGACATAAAGAGAAAAGAACGAGTGTAAGGGGACGGAGAGAGGGCGGAAAGGGGATCCGTTTTAGAGAGGCTATCAGTATATGAGGAGATATCTGAGCAAAAGCTTAAGCCAAGGGAAAGGTTGAGAGACGGGGGCACGTGCTCTGAGTAGAGCAGACAGGGGTCTTGTCATTTCAGTCTCTCAAAGAATCTGCTGCTGCATCCTCGAGTAACTTCCCAGTAAACACTGGGGGAATGTGGAGGGGAATGGCTACTTGAAGGTATAATTGATGAAAGAAAGAGGAAAGGAGCAACTTACGGACCATTACGTCCAACTAGCCAAGACACCTGTTGCACAGAAACTTTCTTAGAACAAACTTTATTACAACCAAATAAATTCAGTATTTTCGTATGGGACATGAGTGTGTCTGGGTTTGGAAAAGGTTTTATTATATTTTAATATAGTAATCTTCTTTGTGGTAATAATTATTGTGATGAAATTCTATCTGCTGACCTAACTAATTATTAGTTAGAATTTTGTACACTTTATTATATGTAAATTCCACTGCAATGTTCTGCCTTTCTTATAAAAATAATTACTTCAAGTGGGCAATACATTTATAAGATTTAAAAATCAGATTGTATTGGCTGCGTGCAGTGGCCCACTCCTGTCATTCTAGCACTTTAGGAAGCAGAGGTGGGAGGATTGCTTGAGGCCAGAAGTTCAAGACGAGCCTGGACAACATAGCGAGAAACTGTCTGAATAAAATTTTAAAAAAATTTTTTTAAAAAAGAAAGGTATACACAGATGCATGGTGAAACGTCTTCCTCCCACCCTTTGTCCTTCTGTTGCCCAGATGGCATCTGGAGCCTCAGCACACTTGCACACACACAACTGCTGTTATTAGTACCTTAAGGACCCGTCCTGAGTTTCTTCATGCATATAAAAATAAATTGTATGAGGCCATTCTTGCACTGCTGTATAGAATACCTGAGGCTGGGTTATTTATAAAGAAAGAGATTTGGCTGGGCATGGTGGCTCACCCTTGTAATCCCAGCACTTTGGGAGGCCGAGGCAGGTGGATCATTTGAAGTCAGGAGTTCGAGACCAGCCTAGCCAACATGGTGAAACCCTGTTTCTACTAAAAATACAAAATTAGCTGGGCATGGTGGAGGGCACCTGTAATCCCAGCTACTGGGGACGCTGAGACAGCAGAATCGCTTAAACCCGGGAGGCGAAGGTTGCGGTGAGCTGAGATCACACCATTGCACTCCAGCCTGGGCAACAAGAGCAAAATTCCGTCTCAAAAAAAAAAAAAATTTTTTTTTCTTGGAGGTTTCCTTATAAGAAATTGAGGGTTTCTCATTCCATTTTGCTGTTGCATAGCATTCTGCTATATGAAAGATCATGATTTGTTTAAAGTGTCCCTCTGGGCAGAGGTTGCAGTGAGCTGAGAACACGCCACTGCACTCCAGCCTGGGTAAGAGAGCAAGACTCTGTCTAAAAAAAACAGAAAAAGAAAACTCCCTCTGATGGACTAGTAGGCTTCCAGATTTTTGTTATTCAAACAAAATAACTTGGAACATTTATCATTTTGCCTGTGTATGAGTCTAGCTGTAGAAGAAACTCCTAGAAGGATTGCTAAATCAAATGGTGTACTCGTTAGTGATTTTTTTTTCTTTTTTTTTTCTTTTTGAGACGGAGTCTCACTCTGTCGCCCAGGCTGGAGTGCAGTGGCGCAATCTCAGCTCACTGCAAGCTCCACCTCCCGGGTTCACGCCATTCTCCTGCCTCGGCCCCCCGAGTAGCTGGGACTACAGGCGCCCGCCACCACCCCCAGCTAATGTTTTGTAATTTTAGTAGAGACGGGGTTTCACCGTGTTAGCCAGGATGGTCTCAATCTCCTGACCTCGTAATCCGCCCGTCTCGGCCTCCCAAAGTGCTGGGATTATAGGCGTGAGCCACCGCGCCCGGCCACTAGTGATTTTTTTAGGTATCACTAAACAGCCTTCCCTAGAGGTTGTACCATTTAACTGTCATTTCTTCTCTCATTGTCTCATGACATACAATTTATTGAATGTCTAGCGCCTCTTAGGCACCATGGGAAGTACTAAGGATGTGAATCAAGTAAGATATGGTTTCTGTCTCATTGGAGCTCACGGTCTGCTGCAGTGGTTTTCAACTGGGATGATTTTACTCTCCAGGGACATTCGGCAATGTCTACAGATATGTTTTGGCGGGGGTGGGTTGCCAGTGGCATACTGGCATGTAGTGGTTAGAAGCCAGGGATGCTGCCAAACATCCCACAATGCACATGGAAGTCCTCACTACACAAGCAACTTTAAGCCCAAAATGTCAATAGTGCTGGGTTGAGAAGCCCTGGGCTCGTGGGAGAGAGAGACAGACACTCAAATGTGCTATGGAAAAGGTGTGTTCTTGAAACTTAGAGGAGTGGCTTCCAAAGGGCTTTTTCAGAAGGGGCAAGTGGATTCTGGAGTGGGGGGAGGTGCGAGAACAAGGGGAACAGCAAGTGCAGTGGTGTGGAGGTGTGAACAGCTTGACTCAGGAGGAAGGACAAGTGGTTTTGAATGGCTAGACTAGTAAAAACTGTGTGAGTGTGGAACAAGGCCAGAGAGACAGGCATGGATGGTGCTGACTGACAAGGGCCCTAGCGGCTAAGCTAATGTGGGGAGTCAATGAAGGGTTTTAAGCAGGGGAGTGAGTCACTTAGATGTGCATTTTAAAGAAACTCACATTGGGTGTGGGAGAGAGGACAGACTGGATGGGATCAGACTGGCCACGGGTAGAAGAGTTAGGAGGCTGCCGCAATAATCCAGGTTGGAAGTGACAAGAGCCACCACCAAGTGAGAGTGGGAACAGAGGGGAGGGGACAGGCTCAGGAGATATAAAAGAAGGTAGATTCAGAAGGCCATGGAGCTAAGAAGGAGCTCTTTAGGATAATTCCTAGGTTTCTGATATGTAAGCAATAGGGTGGACAGAGAGGTCAGTCTGTGAAATAGAGAACGCAGGAGAGCAGATGGGGACGGGGAGAAATGCAAACGGACGTGTTGTGTCTGAGCGCCGTGGGGCCGGTCAGTGAGCAGGGGAATATTCAGATCCCCAGTCAGCAGAAAGCCCAGGGCCAGCATGCACATTCAAGAGGCATCAGCCAGGAGCTGTCCTTTGAGGCCCTGGGTGTGGATAAGCTCACCCGGGCGGAATGAAGAAAGAGGAGTGGGTGGAGAGCCCAGCCCTGGGGAGCAGCTGTTGATTGGCCTCTGTGGAAATTGCAGGAGGAGCTGAATGCTCAGATCTTTTATGAATTTCTGTTGTCATTTCTTCCAGCTTTGCCAACTGTGGGGCTCTCTATTTTCTTCTGTGCAAATGTCCTAATTCTTGGCAATTTAAAGGGCTATGCAAATCTAATTTATTGTTATTAATACTGTTATTGTTATTATCCTAACTTTTCATCTAGTACCCAAAAGCCTTCCTCAACTTACCCTTTGCCACCTCCTACAATCATCCTTGGTTTTCTGCTTGCTTCATAAGGAACTCTGTGCAAATGCCTACCATGGAAATGAAAAACTCTATTGTAACAGACTCTATTGTCTGTTATTTGATTCCCCAGTTATGCTAAAAGCTCCTTAGGGCAAGAATTGCAGTTTATTTGTCTCAGAATCTCCAGCACCTATGACAATGTTTAGCACTTAGGTATTTGAAAAACGGCTGTTAACAAATGGTTTTGGTTGAGTTCTAAGAAGTTTATTGACAGGCCCACTATCCATCCCAGGGCAGTGCTGGTTTATACCTGTTGTCCTGGCAGAGTTATAAATAACATTAATAATAACCCCTTTCAGCCAGGCGTGGTGGCTCATGCCTGTAATCCCAGCACTTTGGGAGGCCGAGGCGGATGGATCACTTGAGGTCAGGAGTTTGAGACCAGCCTGGCCAACATGGTGAAACTTCATCTCTACTAAAAATACAAAAATTAGTCGGGCATGGTGGCACATGCCTGTAATCCCAGCTACCCAGGAGGCTGAGACAGGAGAGTCACTTGAATCCAGGAGGCGGAGGTTGCAGTGAGCCAAGATCACGCCACTGCACTCCAGCCTGGGTGACAGAGCGAGACTCTGTCTCAAAATAATAATAATAATAATAATAATAATAACCCCTTTCAGTCACAAATGTGCCCTAGTTTAACAGATAAAGTGTATGGTGACCCTATTTGCAGAACACTAAACTGTCATAGCTGGTCCTACCATTGGGTAGGTTTCTCTGTTTACGAAACATTCCTGCCAGAGAAATCGGTGAACACAGCAGGGTAGGTTACCAGCTCAAGTCAACATTAAAGAAATGGGAGCCACTCTTCCGCGATAAGATAACAGCGTTATGGGAAAAAGGGAAATCAGGCAGATCCTCACAGTGATAAAACTTGTTTTAAAACCAGCAAGCTATCAAATCAGTATCAAAAATAGTTGGCACAAATAGAGAGGTTGCAGTGTTAAGAACCAAGAATCATGGGATTTTTGTTTTGTTTTGTTTTGTTTTTTTGGTGAGGCCTTGGATAGGAGAATCATGAATTTTTTTTTTCTTTTTCTTTGTTTTTTTGAGATGGAGTTTTGCTCTTGTTGCCCAGGCTGGAGTGCAATGGCGCGATCTCAGCTCACTGCAACCTCCGCCTCCCTGGTTCAAGCGATTCTCCTGCCTCAACCTCCCTAGTAGCTGGGATTACAGGCATCCGCCACCATGCCCAGCTAATTTTTGTATTTTTAGTAGAAACAGGGTCTCGCCATGTTGGCCAGGCTGGTCTTGAACTCCTGACCTTGGGTGATCCACCCCCCTCGGCCTCCCAAAGTGCTGGGGATTACAGGCGTGAGCCACTGCGCCCAGCCGAATCATGAAATTTTTTAATTTTTTTTTTTTTTTTTGAGACAGAGTTTGGCTTTTGTTGCCCAGGCTGGGGTGCAATGGCATGATCTCGGCTCACTGCAACCTCCACCTCCCGGGTTCAAGCAATTCTCTTGCCTCGGCCTACTGAGTAGCTGGGATTACAGGCACCCACCACCATGCTTGGCTAATTTTTGTATTTTTAGTAGAGATGGGGTTTCACCATGTTGGCCAGGCTGGTCTCGAACTCCTGACCTCAGATGATCTGCCCGCCTCGGCCTCCCAAAGTGCTGGAAGCCACCGCACCTGGCCAAGAATCACGGAATTTTATAGGTATAATAATTCATTGTGCGAGTGGGGAAAGTGAGGCATAGAGAAGTTATGTTGACCTGGCCAGTATATAACTTGTGTAAAAATTGGGCCTAGCCATAAGAGTAATCAAATAGATCAATGAAAGATAGCAGAGAACTGAAAGATAGCAGAGATCCACACTGCAGTCATTTGATTTTCAACAAAGGTAACAAGAAATCTAGTGGGGAAAGGAGAGTTTTTTCAACCAATGGTGCTGGAACAACTAGATGCCCAGATCTGGGAAAAGACCAGGCATAGACATGCCTGTAATCCCAGCACTTTAGGAGGCTGAGGCCAGAAGATCACTTGAACCTAGGAGTTCGAGACCAGTCTGGGCAACATAGTGAGACCCTGTCTCTACAAAAATAAAAATAAAAATTAGTTAAGCGTAGTGACGTGTGCCTGTGGTCCCAGATACTCAGGAGGCTGAGGCAGGAGGATCACCTGAGCCCAGGGAGGTCGAGGCTGCAGTGAGCTGTGATTGTGCCATTGCACTTCAGCATGGACAACAGAGTAAAACCTTGTCTCAAAAAAAAAAAAAAAAAAGCAAACTAACATACGGAGAAAAAGTGAACTTTGACCACCTACCCCACACCATTCACAAAGATCAATTTGAGATGGATTAGAGACCTAAAACTCTTCAGTTTTAGTACTATACAGTAAAACATTTAGAGAAAACCACAAGAGAATATCTTTGGGATTTAAGGGTAGGCAAATACATCTTAGAGGAGACAGAGAAAACAATAATTACAAAAAAACAAAACTTGTCAATTTAGATTTCATCAAAATAAAAAACTTCCACTCATCAAAAGAAACTGTTAAGAAAAGAGTAAGTGGGCTGGGCACAGTGGCTCATGCCTGTAATCCCGGCACTTTGGGAGGCCAAGGCAGGTGGATTACCTGAGGTCAGGAGTTTGAGACCAGCCTGACCAACATCATGAAACCCCGTCTCTACGGAAAATACAAAAATTAGCCGGACGTGGTGGTGGGTGCCTGTAATCCCAGCTACTCGGAAGACTGAGGGAGAAGAATCACTAGAACCCGGCAGGCGGAGGTTTCAGTGAGCCAAGATCGCACCACTGAGCTCCAGCCTGGGCGACAAAGCGAGATTCCATCTCAACAAAAAAAAAGGACAGAAAAAGAAAAAAATAAGCAAGCCACAGACTGAAAAAAATTTGTAAAACATATGTCTAATAGATGCCTATTAGTTAGAAAGAGAAAAACAGGAACTTCACAGTGGAGAAATCTGGCAGATTCCACTTTTAACCGTGTGACCTAAGTTAACATCACCGGTAACGGGACTGATGGACATCACATGCATCATGACAGGCTGCACTGAGAAGGACCCAATCTCTCTTCTGTGGTATTAGATTGAAGCATATCTTCAATCTAATCCTGCAGGAAGATCAGACAAACACAAAATGAGGGAAATTCTGCAAAACAGCTGGGCTACTCCCTTCAAAAGTATCAAGGTTGTAAAGGACAAAGAAATAGGAGAAACTGTTCCAGATTACAGGAGACTAAAGAGACATAACTGAATACAGCGTGTGATCCCAGATAGTACCAAACAGAGAACACCGATGAGACAGCTGGTGAAATATGAAGAAGGTCAAAGTTTAGATAATACTATTATATTAATAGTTTCCCGATGTGCATAATTGTATTACTGTTATGAAGAGGATGTACTTTTTAAATTTTTAATTACTTAAAAAATTGTTATTTTATTTTATTTTTTTTAGAGACAGGGTCTTGCTATATTGCCCAGGCTGGACTCCTCTGCTGAAGCCATCCTCCTGCCTCAGCCTCCTGAGGAGCTGGGGCTACAGATGTACACCATTATGCCCAGCTAGGATATATTTTTTAAAAAGGAAATACACTCTGAAGGATTTAGAGGTAAAAGGCCATCCTGTCTGCAATTTACTCTCGAACATATTAAAAATTTTGTTTATACATATGTGCACATATATAAGTATATACATATTTATAGATGGAATAGCTGATAAAGCAAATAGGATAAAACATTAACATTTGGGGAATATGGGTAAAGGGACTATGGGAATTCCTAGTACCATTTTTGCAACATTTTGGAAGTCTAAAATTACTTCAGAATAAAAAATGTGTGTAGATGGATATCTGACAAGGAACTCATATTCAGAATGTATAAAGAATGTCATACTTATAACTCTATAAAAACACACAACCCAATTAAAACCCAAAGCCTAGCACTTTGGAAGGCTGAGGCGGGAAGATTGCTTGTGCACAGGAGTTTGAGATCAGCCTGGGCAACATAGCGAGACTCCTTCCTCTACAAAATATTTAAAAAGTAGTCAGGCGTGGTGGCATGCACCTGTGATCCCAGCTCCTTGGGAGGCTGAGACAAGAGGATCGCTTAAGCCCAGGAGTTCAAGACTACAGTGAGCTATGATCATGCCACTGCACTCCAGCCTGAGTGAAAGAGCGAGATCCTATCTCTAAATTGATTAATTTAATTAAAACAGCTTTTTAAAAAACTGGACAAAATATTTGAAGGAACATTTCACAAACAAACATACGTGAAAGGGAAATATATACATGAAAAAATGCTAAAAATCAGAAGCCATTGTGGAAATGCAAATTAAAACCACAACGCAATACTATCAAATGAAAAAGATTGACAGCACTAAATATTAGCAAAGATATGGAGCAACTGGAGCTTTCATATATTGTTAGTGGGAGTGTTAACTGTAAAGAAGTTTTTTGTTTGTTTGTTTTTTGGCTTTTCTTGAGACAAGATCTGGCTCTCTCATCCAGGCTGGAGTGTGGTGGTGCAATCTCGGCTCACTGCAACCTCCACCTCTTGGGTTCAAGTAACCTCCCACCTCAGCCTCCCAAGCAGCGGGGACTACAGGTGCACACCACCATGTCTGGCTAATTTTTGTATTTTTGTAGAGACGGAGTTTTGCTATGTTGCCCAGTCTGGTCTTGAACTCCTGGCTTCATGTGATCTGTCCATTTCAGCCTCCCAAGATGCTGGGACTACGGGTGTGAGCCACTGTGCCCAGTCCGCCAACACAATATTGAAGGAGAAGGAGAAAGTCAGAGGATTGACACTACCCAATTTAGAGACTTACTATAAGGCAGTGTGGTATTGCTAAAAGAACAGAAAAACGAGCTGGAACAGAACAGACAGCCCAGACAGACAAGCACAGATATAGTCAAAGGATCTTTTTCAAAGGAGCAAAGGCAATATAACGGAGAGAGTCATCTTTTCTTTTCTTTTCTTTTCTTTTCTCTTTTCTTTTCTTTTCTTTTTTTCTTTTCTTTTCTTTTCGAGACAGTCTCACTCTGTCATCCAGGCTGGAGTCTAGTGGCACAGTCACGACTCCCTGCAGCCCCAATCTCCTGGGCTCAAGCGATTCTCTCACCTTAGCCTCCCGATTAGCTGGGACCAGAGGTGCACACCACCAAGCCTGAGTAATTTTTAAAATTTTTTGTAGAGATGGGGTCTCACAAATTGCCCAGGCTGGCCTTGAACCCCTGGGCTCAAGCGATGCTCCTGCCACAGCCTCCCAAAGTGTCGGGATTACAGGCATGAGCCACTGTACCCGGCAGTGTTTTCAATAAATGGTGCTGGAACAACTGGATATCCACAAGCAAAAAAAAAAAAAAAAGAATCTAGACACAGACCTTATATCCTATGCAAAAAATAAACTTAAAATGGATCACAGACTTAACTATGCAGAACTATAAAACACAGACGACAACAGGCCAGGTGCAGTGGCTCACACCTGTAATCCCAGCACTTTGGATGGCGGAGGCAGGTGGATCATGAGGTCAGGAGTTTGACACCAGCCTGATCAACATGGTGAAACTATGTATCTACTAAAAATACAAAAAAATCAGCCGGGCATGATGGCACACACCTGTAATCCCAGCTACTCAGGAGGCTGAGGCAGGAGAATTGCTTGAATCCAGGAGGCAGAGGTTGCAGTGAACCAAGATTGCACCACTGCACTCCAGCCTGGGCGACAGAGCAAGACTCTATCTCAGAACAAAAAAAAAGAAGAAGATAACATAAGAGAAAATCTAGATGACTTTGGGTTTGGCAATGACTTTTTAGTCATTGACACCAAAGTCATGATTCATGAAAGACATAATTGATGATTACGAAAATTTAAAAATTTCATGAAAATTAGAAACGTCTGCTCTGAGAAAGATACCATCAAAAGAATGAAAAGACAAGCCACAGACTGAAAAAAAATTTACAAAAGACATGTCTGATAAAGGATTGTTATCCAAAATATACAAGGAGCTCTTAGAACTCAATGATTAGAGGCTGGGCCCAGTGGCTCACACCTGTAATCCCAGCACTTTGGGAGGCTGAGGCGGGCGGATCACCTGAGGTCAGGAGCTCGAGACCAGTCTCAACATGGAGAAACCCCGTCTCTACTAAAAACACAAAATTGCCGGGCGCGGTGGCTCAAGCCTGTAATCCCAACACTTTGGGAGGCCGAGACGGGTGGATCACGAGGTCAGGAGATCAAGACCATCCTGGCTAACACGGTGAAACCCCGTCTCTACTAAAAAATACAAAAAAAAAAAAACTAGCCGGGCAAGGTGGCAGGCACCTATAGTCCCAGCTACTCGGGAGGTTGAGGCAGGAGAATGGTGTAAATCCGGGAGGCAGAGCTTGCAGTGAGCCGAGATCGCACCACTGCACTCCAGCCTGGGCGACAGAGCGAGACTCCATCTCAAAAAAAAAAAAAAAAAAAAATTAACTGGGCACGGTGGTGCACGTCTATAATCCCAGCTACTCCAGAGGCTGAGGCAGAGAGTTGCTTGAACCTGGGAGGCAGAGGTTGTGGTGAGCCGAGATCACGCCATTGCACTCCAGTCTGGGCAACAAGAGTGAAACTCCGTCTCAAAAAAAAATAAAATAAAATAAGAAGAACTCAACAATTAGAAAACAAACAGCTCAATTTAAAAATTGACCAAAGACCATAACAAATACCTCACCAAAGAAGGTATACAGATGGTTAATAATCATATGAATAGATGTTCCACATCATATGTCATCAGGGAAATGCAAATTAAACAACAAGAAGATACCACTACACACCTTTTAGGGTGGCCAAAGTCCACTGACAACATGAAATGCTGACAGAATGTGGAGCAGCAGGAACTCTTATTCATTGCTGGCACCCCCATGCTGGAAAACAGTCCGGCAGTCTCCTACAAAACAAAACATTATCTTACCATTTGGGCCGCACGCGGTGGCTCACGCCAGTAATTCTAACACTTTGGAAGTCTCTCGTGGGTGCATTGCCTGAGCTCAAGGAGTTCAAGATCACCCTGGGCAACACAGTGAAACCCCATCTTTACTAAAAATACAAAAAATTTAGCCGGGCATGATGGCGGACGCCTGTAATCCCAGCTACTCAGGAGGCTGAGGCAGGAGAATCGTTTGAACCCAGGAGGCAGAGGTTGCAGTGAGCCGCGGTCACGCCATTGTACTCCACCCTGCGCAACACAGCAAGACTCCATCTCAAAGAAAAAAAAAGAAAAAAGAAATATTATCTTATCATTTGATCCTGTGATCCAGCTTCTTTGTATTTACCCAAAGGAGTTGAAAACTTCTGTCCACGCAAAAACCTGCACAGGGATGTTTATAGCAGCTTTGCTCGTAAATGCCAAAACTTGGAAACAACCAAGATGTCCTTCAGTAGGGAGTGGAAAATAAACTTGTACATCCACACAACAGAATATTACTCAGTTCTAAAAAGAAAGGAGCTATCAAACCATGAAAAGAAATGGAGGAAACTTAAATGTCATTTCAATGGCAAAAACCACAGTAACTTTTGCATCAACCTAGTAAGTGAAAAGAACCCAATCTGTCAAGACTCCGAACTGTGTGCTTCTGACCATATGATGTACTACAAAAAAGAAAAACTGGGACCGGGAGCAGTGGCTCACGCCTGTAATCCCAGCACTTTGAGAGGCCAAGGTGAGTGGTTCACAAGGTCAGGAGATCGAGACCATCCTGGCTAACACTGTGAAATCCCATCTCTACTAAAAATACAAAAAAATAAGCTGGGCGTGGTGGTGGGCGCCTGTAGTCCCAGCTGCTCAGGAGGCTGAGGCAGGAGAATCACTTGAACCCAGGAGGCAGAGGTTGCAGTGAGCGGAGATCTTGCCACTGCACTCCAGCCTGGGTGACAGGACGAGATTCTGTCTCAAAAAAAAAAGAAAGAAAAACTAAGGCCGGGTGTGAAGGCTCACGCCTGTAATCCCAGCACTTTGGGAGGCTGAGGCCCACAGGTTGCTTGAGCTCAGGAGTTCAAGACCAGCCTGGGCAACATAGTGAGACCCCATCTCTATTTTAAAAAATTACAAAAACTAGCCAGGTGTGGTGGCATGCACTCAGTCCCAGCTACTCAGGAGGCTGAGGTGGGACGATCTTTTCAGCCCAGGAGGCAGAGCCCAACCTGGGCAGCAGAGTGAGGCCCAGTCACAAAAAATAAAAAATAAAACAAAAAATTTAAGACAGTGAAACTACTTAATATGATATTATAATGGTGTATAGATGTTATTATACATTTTTCCAAATCCATAGAATGTACAGCAAGAATGAACTCTAATGGAGGCCAGGCATGGTAGCTCATGTCTGTAATCCCAGCACTTTGGGAGACCGAGGCAAGCAGATCACTTGAGGTCAGGAGTTCAAGACCAGCCTGGCCAACATGGTGAGACCCCGTCTCTATTAAAAATACAAAAATTGACTGGGTGCAGTGGCCCATGCCTGTAATCCCAGCACTTTGGGAGGTGGAGGTAGGCAGATCACAAGGTCAGGAGTTCGAGACCAGTCTGGCCAATATGGTGAAACACCATCTCTACTAAAAATACAAAAATTAGCCAGGCATGGTGGCACGCGCCTGTAGTCCCAGCTACTCGGGAGGCTAAGGCAGAAGAATTGCTTGAACCCAGGAGGCAGAGGTTGCAGTGAGCCAAGATCATAGCACTGTACTCCAGCCTGGGCAACAGAGCAAGATCCTGTCTCAAAAAAAAAATATATATATATATGTGTGTGTGTGTGTGTTTTTATATATATATATATATATATATATATATATATATATATATATATACACACAAAAAAAATATCCTAACAAAAAAAATTAGCCAGGTGTGGTGGCATGCGCTTGTAATCCCATCTACTCAGTAGGCTGAGGCAGGAAAATTGCTTGAACCCTGGAGGCAGAGGTTGGAGTGACCTGAGATCGTGCCACTGCACTCCAGCCTGGGAGACACAGTGAGACTCTGTCCCCAAAAAAACCAACAAAAAAAAGAGTGAACCCTAATGGAAGCCATGGACTCTGGGCGGTAGAGATGTGTCAGTGTTGGTTAACTGATGGTAACAAATGCACCCCTCTGGTGGATGAAGTTGATGACATGGGAGGCTACGGATACGCATGCAGGGGATGAGGGTATATAGGAAGTCACTGTACCTTCTGCTCAACTTTGCTATGAACTTAAAACTGTTTTAAAAAAATAAAGTCTGAAAAATAACTGCTCCAAAAAAAAGGTCTATTTTAAAAAAAGGTAGGAGACATGACAAAATATGCCAGGAAAAATCCATAAAGCCAAGGATAATCGTGAGCAAGCAATACAGATTTGAAAACCAGTCCCTGAACTGAATCAGGGCCCAAGCATACACCAAAGACCTACGTAGAAAATAGTCTGAGGCAGGACCAGGTTGTCTTTGGGGGAGCTGGCAGAGATACAGTATGCATGGTGTCAACATAGCCGACATATGATTTCAGACTATGTTAAAGATCCACAGAGCCCAGATAAGGTTTTTGTTTTTGTTGTTGTTGTTGTTTTGTTTCTTTGGTTTTGTTTTTATCTTTTTGAGAAAGAGTGTCACTCTGTCACCCAGGCTGGAGTGAAGTGGCGGGATCTGGGCTCACTGCAACCTCCGCCTCCTGGGTTCAAGCAATTCTCCTGCCTCAGCCTCCCTAGTAGCTGGGACTACAGGCGCTCTCCACCACGCCTGACTAATTTTTGCATTTTTAGTAGAGATGGGGTTTCACCATGTTGACCAGGGTGGTCTCAAACTCCTGACCTTGTGATCCACCCACCTCAGCTTCCCAAAGTGCTGAGATGACAGGCATGAGCCACCACGCCCAGCCCAGATAAGATTTTATTAGGTTTTATGCTTGTCTGACTTCTGCCTTCCCTGGACCTCATATCTAATTTCTTTAACAGTTTCATCAGCTTCATTCTTGAGTCATACTTACTTAATAAACAAGACAAGATCAACAACAAGAAAGGTGGAAGAACACAACTGGTTTACCTGCACAGGAGCTAGATATTTTGCAATTCCATTGGCTGAGCGCAACACGAGGAGGATGACTAAGAGGAGCACACATGCACAACTGCTGCGTGGGAAACAGGGTGGCAGCGAGTGGGTTGTCCTTGGAAGCTCAGCTTCAAGCAATGTTCTGTACCACTGAGTACCAGCAGCCGCTGACAAACCTGCTCGGCCTGTTGACACAGTTCAGGGCAGCTCTGTCCAGTGCAGGGTAGATGGCTGTGCACAAATAACTAGCAACGTGATGCAGGCTTCCCACGGTGAAATCAAAACACCAAAGGGCAGCCAGTCTCGACTTGTTCCTACTCTTCAAAAAAAGCTTCTGGGTGGTACTTAGGGATTCTGAATATGCAGGACACACAGAGGTAACCAGGGAGATGCTTACCTGGCAGAGAAGACACCATGATCACCTAACGAGGGAGTATACAGAGACAGCTAATAGATGCAGAACCCTTCCTTCATGTTTCAAATTCAAATTTATAGAAGGCTTAAATATAATACATGCTTATATATAAAAATTCAAAAAGTAGCCAGGTGCAGTGGCTCACACCTGTAATCCCAGCACTTTGGGAGGCCGAGGCGGCCGGATCACCTGAGGTCAGGAGTTCGAGACCAGCCTGGCCAACATGGTGAAACCCCGTCTCTACTAAAAATACAACAATTAGCTGGGTGTAGTGGCTCAAGCCTGTAGTCCCAGCTACTCAGGAGGCTGAGGCAGGAGAATCCCTTGAACCCGGGAGGCAGAGGTTGCAGTGAGACCAGATCATGCCATCGCACTCCAGCCTGGGGGACAAGAGGGAGGCTTTGTCTCAAAAAAAAAAAAAAAAAAAAAAAGTAGAAAATTGAAAAATAATGAAAGGAGTTATTATTTTAATTAAGTTTAAAATAATATTTCCCTGTTGTAAAAGTTATTCATGCTTATCAGGAATAATTTGGAAAACAGAAAGTGTAACTCAGGAAGCTAAGACAGGAGAATCACTTGGACCAGGGAAGTGGAGGTTGCAGAGAGCCAAGATCGCATCACAGGACTCCAGCCTAGGCAAGAGAGTGAGACTGTCTCAAAAAAATAAAAAGAACGGCCGAGCGCAGTGGCTCACGCCTGTAATCCCAGCACTTTGGGAGGCCGAGGCGGGTGGATCACGAGGTCAGGAGATGGAGACCATCTTGGCTAACACGGTGAAACCCCGTCTCTACTAAAAATACAAACAATTAGCCAGGCGTGGTGGTGGGCGCCTGTGGTCCCAGCTACTCGGGAGGCTGAGGCAGGAGAATGGCGTGAACCTGGGAGGCAGAGCTTGCAGTGAGCCAAGATCGCGTTCTGCACTCCAGCCTGGGCAACAGAGTGAGACTCTGTCTCAAAAAAATAATAATAATAATAAAATAAAATAAAGTAAAATAAAAAGTGTCAATATAATAAATTTTCAGTACTGATTACTCTCATCAAAACAATTCATTGCAGCACTTCTTTACATGTTAGCATCTGTTTTTCTCAAATGTTTAAATTCATACAATGATTTAACTTGTACAACTCTTTCAAACCACTTGTTTTGTATGTGGGTAAGGTACCTTAAACAAAAAGGCCAGGCATGGTGGCTCATACCTGTAATCTCAGCACTTTAGGAGTTTGAGGCTGGAGAATTGCTTGAGCTCAGGAATTTGAGACCAGCCTGGGCAGAAGAAAAAGAAAATAAAAAGTATAAATACAATACATTTTCAGTAGTGATTCTTCTCATCAAAACAAATCACTGCAGCACTTCCTTTTTTTTTTTTTTTTTTTTGAGACTCGCTCTGCCGCCCAGGCTAGAGTACAGTGGCGCCATCTCTGCACCCGAGGTGATCCGCCCACCTCGGCCTCCCAAAGTGCTGAGATTACAGGCGTGAGCCACCTCGTCCTGTTGGCAGCACTTCTTCACATGTTAACATCTGTTTTACATAGCAAGACCACCATCTCTATTTATATATATATTTTTTAAATTAGCCAGGCATGGTGGCTTATGCCTGTAATCCCAGCACTGAGAGGCTGAATGGGGAGGATCGCTTGAGCTCAGGAGTCTAAGACCAGCCTGAGCAACATAGTGAGACTCTGTCTCTACAAAAAATAATAATAACAGTTTAAAAATTAACCGGGTGTGCTGGCACATGCCTGTAGTCCCAGCTACTCAGGAGCCTGAGGCTGGAGGATCACTGGAGCCCAGGAGGTTGAGGTTGGCGTTGTGCACTCCAGCCTGCGCAACAGAGCAAGACTCTGCTTAAAAAAACAAAACAAACAAACAAAAAAAAAACATAGGCCAGGCACAATGGCTCACGCCTGTAAGTCCAGTGCTTTTTTTTTTTTTTAGTAATAATTTTTTTCTTTATTTTATTTAGTTTTGAGACACAGTCTCGCTCTGTTGGCCAGGCTGGAGTACAGTGGTGCGGTCTTAGCTCAGTGCAACCTCTGCCTCCGGAAGCCCAGTACTTTGGGAGCCCAAGGTGAGTGCATCACTTGAGGTCAAGAGTTCCAAACCAGCCTGGCCAACACAGTGAAACCGTGTCTCTACTAAAAGTACAAAAATTAGCCAGGTATGGTGGTGCACACCTGTAATCTCAGTCACTCAGGAGGCTGAGGCAAAGAATCGCTTGAACCAGGGAGGTGGAGGTTGCCGTGAGTCAAGATTGTGCCACTGCACTCTAGCCTGAGATTGTGCCACTGCACTCCGGCCTGGACGACAGAGTGAGATTCTGTCTCAAAAAAAAAAAAAAAAAAAAAAAAAAAAAAAATTAATAAAACAAAAAAGAGGCAAATTATAAATTAATTACTAAATAGACCAGGCAGAGTGGCTCATGCCTGTAATTCCAGCACTTTGGGAGGCTAAGGCGGGTGGAACACCTGAGGTCAGGAGTTGGAGACCAGCCTGGCCAACATGGTGAAACCCAGTCTCTACTAAAAATACAAAAATTAGCCAGGCGTGGTGACGCCAGTGAACCGAGATTGCGCCACTGCACTCCAACCTGGGCAACAGAGACTCTGTCTCAAAAAACAAAACAAGCAAAAAAAAAATTAGTGAATAGTATATAAAGTGCCAATATTGTTAGTTTTGGTTTTAACGTAATACTAACTTCCAAATCTATCTCCTTGGTGAAATAAATCGAATAAAACTGGGCTAAGGGAATGAATTTGCCAATGCAACAAAGATGACTGCCATTCTGCCCTGCCTCCCGAATCATGAAAGGGGTGGTCTTCCGACGTCCTTCCTCTTCACAGGCGCCTGTGGAGAGAGTCAGCCACTGTGGGGAGGTCACAGAGCGTCTGCAGCTGACTGGGAAACCCTCCTAACTGGCGCACCTGAGGGGCTGGGTGCCCCTGTGCTGCTTCTGGCTGCCCTGGCTCGTGGTAGTAGTAAGTCTCCTCCTCACCTCCCTCTGGCCCAAGCATGGAAAACGCCAAGACTTCCTCTCTCCTGAACACAGTTGGGACTAGTGGGAATTTACCAAAGGAACTTTTCTAAAAATTAAGGACAGCCAAAAAGAAAATAAACAAGGGAAATAAAAATCACAGAGGCGACAGGCAGCGTCCAGGTTTCTGAGCTTACAATAGCTCACTCGTGGGCCACTCCATTTCCGGTTTGCTGGGGCCACTCCATTTCCGGTTTGCTGGGGCCCTCCCAGGAAACCCTCCTTTACAACGCAGGGCTGTTCCCTACAGAGGCAGCACTGGGTGAGGCTTACTGTCCTGGTTCTTTTTTTTTGTTTTTCTTGAGACAGAGTCTCGCTCTGTCGCCCAGGCTGGAGTGCAGTGGCGCAATCTCGGCTCACTGCAAGCTCTGCCTCCCGAGTTCACGCCATTCTCCTGCCTCAGCCTCCTGAGTACCTGGGACTACAGGCGTCCGCCACCACGCCCGGCTAATTTTTTGTATTGTTAGTAGAGACGGGATTTCACCGTGTTAGCCAGGATGGTCTCGATCTCCTGACCTTGTGAACCGCTCGCCTTGGCCTCTCAAAGTGCTGGGATTACAGGCGTGAGCCACTGCGCCCGGCCTCGTCCTGGTTCTTAAGAAAGCCATGAGCCACAAAAGCCTGATGGTTCACGGCCTTCATCTCCCGAGGCGCCTAAGCGTATTCTTTAACCGTCCATCTCTAAGATGGAGAACATTTTTTATGCCTAGTGTCTCCTAGAGAGTTCCCATGTTCCAATCTCTGTGAGAGGGACAAGAATGAGAAGAGCCCAGGCCTGGTCCCTGTCTGAATCCAGGCTTTGATGCCTCCTGGCTGGGGACTTTTTCTTATTAAACCACTTTATTTTATTTTATTATTTTTGAGACAGGGTGTTGCTCCATGGCCCAGGCTGGAATGCAGTGGTGCAATCTGAACTCACTGCAAACTCCACCTCCTGGGTTCAAGCGATTCTCCTGCTTCAGCCTCCTGATTAGCTGGGACTACAGGCACGTGCCACCACGCCTGGCTGATTTTTGTATTTTTAGTAGAGACAGAGTTTCACCATGTTGGCCAGGCTGGTCTTGAACTCCTGACCTCAAGTGATCTGCCTGCCTCAGCCTCCCAATAAACCACTTTATTATTCACAAACCATATAATTCACCCATATAAAGTATAAAATTACATGGTTTTCAGTACATTCAGAGTTGTGCAACCATCACCACAATCCATTTTATAACATTTCATCTTCCCTAGAAAAGAATCCCCTACCTGTTAATGTCACTCCCCCTTTCCCCAAACCTCCCCCACTAGTTCCCTCAGCCCCCACCTTAGGCAACCATTAATATTTTTGTCGCTGGAGACTTGCTAATACTGCTGGCTACATATGCTGGAAAAACCTCTTTTGGTTCTCCATTTCTTCCTATGTAAAACAGAGCTAATGATAGCCCCACTCCACATATGCAGCCCGTAGGAGGCAGTCCAAAAAAATTAGTTCTCTGGCCAGGCACAGTGGCTCACGCCTGTAATCCCAGCACTTTGGGAGCCCGAGGCGGGTGGATCACAAGGTCAGGAGTTCAAGACCAGCCTGGCCAATATTGTGAAACCCTGTCTCTACTAAAAATACAAAATTTAGCCAGGCGTGGTGGTACGCACCTGCAGTCCCAGCTATTCAGGAGGCTGAGGCAGGAGAATCACTTGAACCCAGGAGGCGGAGGTTGCAGTGAGCCAAGATTACACCCTTGCACTCCAGCCTGGCAACAGAATGAGACTCCATCTCAAAAACAAAAAAAAATAGTTCTCCATATATACCACCTGCTATGTACCCACAAAAATTAAACATTTACAATGAGTTCTCTCTTTCCCTTTCTTCAGGACCTTAACACACCAAACTTTGTTTTTGGTATTATGTTGTTTTGCCTTAATTACACCTGTGCTGAAGCAGAGACATTATCACTTGTATTTTATAAGAACAGGGTTCATGGGCTGGGCGCCGTGGCTCATGCCTATAATCCCAGCACTTTGGGAGGCCAAGGCGGGTGGATCATCTGAGGTCAGGAGTTCGAGACCAGCCTGGCCAACACAGTGAAACCCTGTCTCTACTAAAAATATAAAAATTAGCTGGGCATGGTGGTGGGCACCTGTAATTCCAGCTACTTGGGAGGCTGAGGCAGAGAACTCTTGAACCCGGGGGTGGAGGTTGCAGTGAGCCGAGATCACGCCACTGCACTCCAGCCTGGGCAACAGAATGAGACTCCATCTAAAAAAAAAAAGAATAGGGCTCATGTCGCTGAGGTAAAGACCACCCATTTTCCCCCTCTGGGCCCAGGGTATGAGCAAGCTTCTCAGCACCAGGCGCACCAGCAATAACAATAATCTCTGTCCTTTGCTGAGCGCTCACTATGTGCTAAGCATTGTTCTAAGAGTTGTGTATGTAATAATTAGTAATCCTCATCAACCCTATGAGACAAGTGCTGCTGCTATTCTTGTTCTGCAGATGAGGAACCGGAAGCGTGCAGGGTGAAGTAACCTGCCCCAGTTACTCCAGCAGGAGCGCTGGAGCCAAGCTGCAACCCGGGCAGGCCGCTCAGAGCCTGCACGAATGACTGCGCCACCTGTGCCTCTCCAGTGCCAACCCCCCGTTTGTCATCAACAACAGGAGGGACTGACTGGAGGCCCGCTGCAGCTCAGAGAGTTTGTCCATTTCTGGGCTGTTATTGATTAACCTGTTTATATTCCACACTATCAGAGCCCGGATCACCTGGAAGACATTCGTTTCTAGACGCAGCAACGCGGGAGAGTTGGTGACTTCAGGGACGGTGGCTGAAGGTCTGCAAAGGCAGATCAGGAGATGTGGAGGCATTTGTTTCTATATCATATCACCAACCACAATACCACTCTAGGGTGGAAAGATTCTATATTTCCAAATAGTGTGCAACTGGGCCGAGCTGGTGGAAAAGTCTTACCTTAGCGAAATGTCTATGTTACTTAGCAAGCTCATTTCTTGGGACCACATCACGCCCCCACTTACCTTAATATTGAGAATGCTTAATCATTCGTCTGAATTATTTATGTCTCTCCCGATTCTCTAGGCTATATGAGGACAATGTCTTACCAGATACATCTCTACGTTCCTTAAGATTAATACTGGTAGGCCAGGTGCAGTGGTTCACACCTGTAATCCCAGCATTTTGGGAGGCTGAGACGGGCGAATTGCTTGAGCTCAGGAGTTCCAGACCAGCCTGGGGAACATGGTGAAATCCTGTCTCTACTAATATATATATAATATATACATATATTATATATATGCACATATATATATACGTGTGTGTGTGTGTGTATACATATATATAAACTGGATGTGGTGGCACACGCCTGTAATCCCAGCTACTTGGGAGGCTGAGGCAGGAGAATCACTTGAAGCCAGGTCAGGGGCTGGTGGGGGGTGTGGCGTGGAGGTTGCAGTGAGCCGAGATCGCACCACTGCACTTCAGCCTGGGCGACACAGCAAGACTCTGCCTCAAAAAAAAAAAAAAAAAAAAAAAAAAGAAAGTTTGCTTGCTCCAGGTCAGCTCTGGGTATAAACAAGGGGAACCCAGTTTGAATAGGAAATAATATCTAACAGACACTCTTAATAGCTTCTATTCTCTTCTTAGTCAACTAATTTTTTTTTTTTTTTTTTTTTTGAGACAGGGTCTGACTCTGTCACCCAGGTTGGAGTGCAGTGGCTCAATCTCGGTTCACTGCAATCTCTTGGGCTTAGCTAGTGATCCTCCCACCTCAGCTTCCTGAGTAGCTGGAACTACAGGTGCCCGCCACTGCACCTGGCCAGATGGTCAACTCATTTTTAAGAAGGACTGCTTGTTGTTGGGCGCAGTGGCTCGCACCTGTAATCCCAGCACTTTGGGAGGCCAAGGCGGGTGGATCACCTGAGGTCAGGAGTTTGAGACCAGCCTGGCCAACATGGTGAAACCCCGTCTCTACTGAAAAATACAAAAATTAGCCGGGTGTGGCAGGCGACTTAATCCTAGCTACTTGAGAGGAAGAAGCAGGTGAATCGTTTGAACCCAGGAGGCGGAGGTTGCAGTAAGCTGAGATTGAGCCATTGCACTCAAACCACGGAGACAAGAGTGAGACTTCTCTTAAAACAAAAACAACAACAAAAAAAAGGACTGATTGTTAAGCTATCAATGTAGTGTCTACTTTTTAAATTCCGAAAAACTCAGTATAATTTTCAAAATTTTCCATTAGAAATATTTTGAGAACACATACATACATTTTTTTCTTTTGGGTGTGTATACATTCCCAAAATATTATAATTGGAATGTTTCTAGACTTTTTGAGGGCCTTTCAGAGCAGCAAAGAACCAAAAAAAAAAAAAAAATCTAAATCTATATCATTTAAATTGATGATATTAACAAGGCAACTCAAGGTTTTTCACCTTAAACTGACTATAATCTTGTTGTTTTACAGCCTGTGTGAATCTTGGTATTAACATAGAGAAAATAATTTGTTTGGCAAACACAGAAAGGGAAACATTTAAAGAGACAGACTAACTTGCTCATTTTACAGATGAGGAAATTGAGGTGCAGAAAGTGAACTGATGTGCTTCAGGTCCCTTGCTTAGTAAATAACACATGGGGAACTGCAACTCAGCATTTCTGATTCCTGATTCTTCAACTTTCCCCTAATACCTATGGCCTTGTCAACAGAAAAATGATTTTCCATTTGTATTAAGTACATCTTCTAGTATTTATTTATTCAATTTTTGAGACAGAGTCTCTCTCTGTCGCCCAGGCTGGAGTGTAGTGGCATGATCTCAGCTCCCTGCAACCTCCGCCTCCTGGGTTCAAGCGATTCTCCTGCCTCAGCCTGCTGAGTAGCTGAGATTACAGGCACGCACCACCACACCCAGCTAATTTTTGTATTTTTAGTAGAGACAGGGTTTCACCATGTTAGCTGGGCTGGTCTTGAACTCCTGACCTCAAGCAATCCACCCTCCTCAACCTCCCAAAGTGCTGGGGTTACAGGCGTGAGACACGGCCCCTGGCCTTTATTTATTTATTTACTTTTTTTTTAAGAAACAAAAGGTCTCGCTCTGTTGCTCAGGCTGGAGCACAGTGATGTGATCATAGCTCACTGCAGCCTCAATCCCCTGGGCTCAAGCAATTCTCCCACCTCAACCTTCCTAGTACTGAGGACCACAGGCGGGCACCACTATGCCCAACTGATTTAAAAGGGAAGTTTTGCAGAAACACTGTCCTGCTCTGTTGCCCAGAGTGGTTTCGAACTCCTGGGCTCAAACAATCCTCCTGCCTTGACCTCCCAAAGTGCTGGGATTAGAGGTGTGCACCACTGTGCCTGGTTCTAGTTTATTTTAAATGGTGGAGCAACTCAGGCAAGGCATCTGTTTGGAATCACTGCACCTTTACCCCCTCCTTTGGCAGAGATTGTGAATTATCTTCCAACATCCATCCTCTCCTTCTTCCCTCAGAATACAAGCCCTGATTTTCAACTGGGCATGAAACTGCTCCTTCTCCTCCCTGCTGATGGGACACAAGGGCTGATGGCATCAGGAGGTAGAAACTGTGTGTTGAGGACAGTAGAGCTCTTAGAAGGAGCCTGGTCTCTCCCTACTGTAGAGCCTCCACACCTGTCTTCCTTTGGGACAATACATTTTATATTGTTTAAGTCACTTGTGTTGTCATTGTTACCTGCAGCCAAGTTAATCCTGAACCTAACAAGTGCTCTGTCCCTCCACCCTTATGTCTCTGCCCACAAAAGCGGTTTCCAGAGCTGTGCCCAGGTCCCATCTCTAGGAGCCTGGTCCCTCTCTGGCGGGGTCTCCTGACTTTCTGTCCTCTCTGTCTTTGTCATAGAATAGTACATTGCTGAGCTGGTTATTCTGTGGCCCCTGCCATCCTTTCTCTGCCTCTTCTCCATTGCAAGAAGCTGATTCCTGCAGACGTATCACTCGGGCTCCCTTGCCAGTGGGCTGGGTGCTAAATGGCTGGGCCACTTGGAGGGAACACTGAGGGCTCAGAAGGCAGGAGGAGAGAGGGATGGGATGTTTCCTGCTCTGCTCTGTTCCTGCTTTGGTATTTAGCTCTGGCACTGACTACATTTCTCTATGACTCTCTCACTAGCGGGGCAGTCCCTTCTCCCATCTCTCTCTGGGGTGCCATTCACACTGTCCGCACCTGTGCCCCTTCAGGCCTGGCGGGTGACAGTAGCTCCCTGCCTTTTCTGGTTCCTGAGTGTCTCAGCATCCCACGTCGGTTCCTTTAACCTTGCTCCCCCTCTGTAAAAAGTCATTCATTTCCTTCTCCTCTGAATTCCTTCGGAGTGGGCCTCTGTATCCTGCTGGACCGTGACTAATAAATTACAGCATAGCTGTTTGCTTACCTCTGTCTCCCTTCCTGGAGTATAAGTTTCCTGAAGGTAAGAAACATTGCCTTTTTTTTTTTTTTCCAGCTTATAGCATCATAGCATAATTTTTGACCCAGGAGTATGTGTTGAAGAATGAATACATGTAAATTAATAAACGTGATAAACCCACAAGATATTTCTTTTAGCCAGGTGTGGTGGCATGCACCTGCAGTCCCAGCTACTCAGGAGGCTGAGGAGGAAGGATTGCTTGAGCCTGGGAGTTCACACCAGCCCGGGCAGCACAGCAGGATCTGATCTCAGAAAACACAAAAAGATATTTCTCTTCAGTATGCTTTCATAGTTTAGATTTTTATTTTAAGTATTCTATATTCTATTGGGAATAAGGAATACATCTTCCTTTCACCTCTAGCCAATAGCAACCCAGATCACCTTCCTGAAGCAAACATGCCAGCAATGTTATTTTAACAAAATCCATCCATATAAAATCAATGTTCGTCTTCCTTGGATCTTTATATTTGGATACTACTAATTTAATACACTTTTTAATTTCTAAAGAGACTAGAGGAAATCATATGAGTTCCTCCATTAAGTTAAATTTGAAACTTTCAAAATATATTAAAAGCTTGGAGAATTTTGAAGGACACTAGAAAATCTTATTAAACAAAAAGTGAGCTGGGCACTGAGGCACACACCTGTAGCCCCAGCTACTCAGAAGGCTGACATGAGAGGAACGCTTGAGGGGAGGAGTTCAAGTCTGCAGTGAGCTATGGTCACTCCTGTGAATAGCCACTGCTCTCCAGCCTGGGATACATAGAGAGACCCTGTGTCTAAAGCCAAAAACTTGGCCGGGTGTGGTGACTCATGCCTGTAATCCCAGCACTTAGGGAGGCCGAGGCGGGCAAATCATGAGGTCAGGAGTTCAAGACCAGCCTGACCAATATGGTAAAACCCCGTCTCTACTAAAAATACAAAAATATTCGGGCGTGGGGGTGCACGCCTGTAATCCCAGCTACTCGGGAGGCCGAGGAAGGAGAATCGCTTGAAACCGGGAGGCAGAGGTTGCAGTGAGCCGAGATGGCGCCACTGCACTCCAGCCTGGGTGATAGAGTGAGACTCCGTCTCAAAAAAAAACGACAAAAAAAAACTAAACTAGCATAGTTTCTAAAATGTATTTTGCAGGAGTCCTCGGGAGTGTGGCGTATGGAAGAGCTTCAGTAGTCTTCACTCCTACTGCTGGGGCCTCCCGTTCTGTCTCCTGGAGGCACCAGAACCTGGGTCAGAACCTGGTCTGTGCACTTTCTGTGGTCTAAAACTTAAGAGGTGTTTTTGACTAATTTCCTCTCCTGTAGCCTGCATGGCCGAGCCAGGTTCCTGATGCTATCTTTGCAGCTTCTCGTCACCCATTGCTCTGACTTCCCACTGGTGCAAACCTAATCTTTGCCCTCATTACCTCATTCCTGCCTTTTGCACGTATCTTAAAATAGCTTCACCGCTTTTAATATGTCTCTCTTAAGTCCTTCCCGGCCCTAGGCAACCTACCCGAGCTGTTTCCCAATCCTCCCGAACAAACATTCTCCACTGAAGATAGCCTTGTGTAGTCCACCCCACAAGCACGCCTGCCCAATCCTGCCTCTGCCTGTCCCTTTGTTGATGTTGTTCCCCATATCTGAAATGCCTTTCTGCCTCCTCTCCTGGCTATCCAGACCTCACCTCTAGTTTAAGTTCAGCTCAGATTTCACCTTCATCATGAGCTTTCCTCCAGCAACTCTAAGCCACGGTAATTGCTCCCTTTCGGTATCCCATAGCACTTGCTTATAGAATCAAAGAGCTGAGAGGAACCTCAGTGGGTAATGAAATCAAAACATTGGTTTTACCAAATGAGATTAAGCGATCTCGCCAAGGTTACCTTGTTCGGGTAGCAACTGATAAGCAGGAACCAAGCCTCCCAGCTCCGGGCCCAGTGTTACGCCACAGACACTGTGCCATCTCTTTCCTCCACTTGCCTTTACATTTCATAGGAATTTGCTTGTATTATTTACATTCGTTCCATGGAACAAAGTTGTATCTCCCTATACAATAGATTGAAAGCCTCTTTTGAGACTAAAAACCATGTCTTTTACTTCTTTAATATTCTCACAGCAAATATTACACACTCAAAAAGTCTTTGTTGTATTAATTTTTAAAAAAATTTTGGAGGCCGGGCACAGTGGTTCACATCTGCAGTCCCAGCACTTTGGGAGTCTGAGGTGGGAGGATTGCCTGATCCCAGGAGTTCAAACCCACCCTGGGCAACATAGTGAGATCCCATCTCTAAAATAAATAAATAAATAAATAAACAAAATTAGCTAGGTGTGATGGCACATACCTCTAGTCCCAGCTACTCAGGAGGTAGAAGTAGGAGAATCACTTGAGCCCAAGAGGTTATGGCTTCAGTGAGATGTGATTGTGCCACTGCACTCCAGCCTGGGCAACAGAGTGGGACGTTGTCTCAAAAAAAAAAAAAAAAAAAAAAAAAAGGCTGGGCACGGTGGCTCATGCCTGTAGTCCAGCACTTTTGGAGGCTGAGGCGGGTGGATAATGAGGTCAGGAGTTGAAGACCAGCCTGACCAACATAGTGAAACGTCATCTGTACTAAAAAGAGGAAAATTAGCCGGGCGTGGTGGCATGCACCTGTAATCCCAGCTACTCATGAGGCTGTGGCAGGAGAATCGCTTGAAACTGGGAGGCGGAGGTTGCAGTGACCGAGATTGCACCACTGCATTCCAGCCTGGGCTACAGAGCTAGACTCCATCTCAAAAAAAAAAAGAAAAAGAAGACAAAAAAGAAATGAATAAAAATTTTAAAAAATACGTTGAGGTGAAGCACAGCAGTT